>NC_134855.1:130540762-130850971 GCF_049852395.1 Peromyscus maniculatus bairdii | reverse complement strand
GTAAGCTGGGCAGCAGGGGACAGGGCAGGCAGTGAGCCTCCTGAACCCTGCCTTGCCCCCCTCTTTTTAGAAACAATATTTCATTACATTTATTGGGGGGGGCTAAAATGAGAGAAAGAGGACATGATGACCGCTTTCTGAGCTTTAATCCTCAGCAGCAAGTTTCCATTTCCCCCAGGTTAGGACATTTCCCTTCGCCTGCAGTGAGTTTCTTTCCCTCATATACCACAGAGGGAAGAGAGTGTTAGGGGGCTACTCTGATCCTAGTCACGAGCAGTTATTTCTGTAACCGTGCACCAAGGCAAGGGCTCTGTTAATGGTTGTTTTCTTACTCAGGCACCAAGGCTAGAGATCCTATTACAATCACTTCCGTGTTTGTGGACAGAAACATCAACCCGAACCCTGCAACAGAAGGCACACTTGGACACCTTAAAACCAATGGAAGGCCCGACATAGTGGCCCACCCCTTTAATCCCAGAGGCAGATGGATCTCTGTGAGTTTGAGGCCAGCCTAGTCTACATAGTGAATTCCAGGACAGCCGGGGCTATATAGAGATACCCTATCTCAAAAACAAACAAATAAACAAACAAAAGACCAATGGAAGTGTAGGGAGAGTTATCAAGATGGGGATACTTGAACCCTAGAAAAAACCCCAGGCTCCCTTAGAGTCAGCAGCACCCAGCTCTGGGCCCCTCTGTCTAGAGAGCTCTAACATTTGCCAATAAGCTTTGGTTTTGTTTTGAGCCTTTTCTAGTATTCTGATTATTTAACTGATAGAAACCACATACATCAGAGGTCAGAGAGCAGCCTCTGGGAGTCAGTCTCTCCCATTATGTGGGTCTTGGGGATTGAACTCAGGTCCTCAGGCTTGGACACAAAAGCCTTTACCCACTGTGCCATCTTGCTGGCCCTCCTGCCCACCTCTTGGTCCCAGCCTCCACCCTCAGAGTAGCAGGAACAGTCAAAAGGACGCCAACAGACAGTCTGCTGGTCTGGAGCCATTCACACTTCTCAGGCATTTGGAACCTGAGGCTCACCTCATAGTGGTTCCGGAAGTGGCTGATCCGCACGTGCTCATCCATGTAGGTGTGGTCAAAGTTCTCACGCAGCCAGCTGACGTCACACCAGTAGAAATCCCACTCACCTTCACTGCAGTGAGGAAGACAAGGGTCAGATCTGAGGACGGAGGCATTGCTGGCTCTCATGAGTGGGTGGCGGGGGAAGTGCTGGCCACAGCGGCTGGCTTCCCTGAGGCACCAGCAGATCCAGCCATCTTGAGCCCAGAGGGCCTAATATTACTTCTCAACAGACTGCTCACACCTGCTCCAGTCCCAACCATTTCCTAAGGTGCAGGGTGCGCCCTGCTTGAACATCCTGTCCATCAGTCACCCACTGCAGCCTCTGCAGGCTGCATTATAGGGTGGTGGAATAATAAATCCACCCTCTCTGCCCCACGCTTTGCTTCTTTGCTTTGAATTTTGATTGTCCCCCAAAGGCTGGGGTGTTGAAAGCATAATCACCAGCCTTGGCATCACTGGGAGGTGGAGGAGCCCTTGAGAGATGGGGCCCAGAAGAAGGATGTTAGTTTATTGAGGGGCGTGCCCTTGAAGGAGATATTGGCAGGCTCTTAGTGCCTCTCTGGCTCTTGACTTTTGGCTTCTGGCTTTGCTTCCTGGCTACCTGTTCAGCCTTGCTATAGGTCTAAGAGGAAAAGGCCAACTGATCTTTGGCTAAGACCTCCAGAATCAAATAAACCTTTACTTAAAGGGGTGGGGGGGGCGCTCTATGTAGGCCGGGCTGGCCTTGAACTCACAAAGACCCACTTGCCTTCACCTCCCTAGTGCTGGGATTAAAGGTGTACGCCACTACTTGCAGCATCTTTTCCCATTTTTAAGTTGATTGTCTTAGAAAATATTTTGCCCAAACAATGGAAACCTGACTAAATAGTCTTCAGTCTGCTTTTTTTTTTTTTTTTTTTTTTCCTATTGAGGCTAAATAGGCTGAGTTTTGAAAAACGCCTTGAGGGATCTGAAGTTGAAACATACAGCAGTGAGTAGGTGGCTGCCTGGAGTGATGAACGGAGCCAGTCCTGACCTTGAGCAAGTCAGGAAAAATGTCATGGTCTATTGTGTTTCCCAAAGGCCTACACTGTCTCTTTCATCCCAGCGGCTGCAGGCTGCAGAGACCTGGAGAAGCCATGAGAACCTTCTTCGGCAGACGGTACAATGAGTTCTCAAGTGTGTAAGCAAAAATGACGGCGTTTGTCTGCTGACACTCGGTGACCTTGACATGGCGTTTCCCGGCTGATGCCCCAGCAGCACGTGGACAAGCCTCTCCGCTGTGGCTGCTGTGAACCCTGACCTGCATACGGGAGCTGCTGGCCAAACGTCTGAGTAGCTGAGCACTGAGATTTCTATAGAGCAGGGGGAGCAGTGGCCAACAAGTTCCGCTGGGTGTTGGAGTTTTCAGAGGCGAAGGACCTGACTGTCTCTTAGTTCCTCAGCTGCTCAATGAGCCTTTCTCCTGGATGCCAACCATGCATCGGAACCTGGCCTTCAGGGGTGCTGGGTGCTGTGGAATTCTTCTGTCCCTTGCAGGGGACACTGTGTGGAAATGTCTTTGAGCATGTGAGCTCCGTATTTCCAACAAGCTCCAAATGACTTTTTAAAAGTTTAATAGCCACATCCCTGCTTTTAATTGAGTGTTAAGTGGGAAAATAATATGTACTGAGACAAACTGGTAATCACTGTCACATGATACAAAAGGCTGGTGTTTAAGTAGGAACAAGTGAGTCTCTGGGGAAATCCCAAGTAAATCACATGGGCTAGGATAAAAATGGCCTGTGGGATGGAGTGGCACTGTCAGGAATTACCCATCTCCACGGGTCAAAAAAGCAGAAAAGGATCTGCTTAGGGAGGAGGGCCAGCAGGATGGGGGAACAAGAGAAGAAATGGAGATATGAGCAAAGTAGAGTGACGTTCATGTGCGGCAACACCATCATGAAACTTACTGTTTGGGATGCTAATTAAACAATTTTAATAAAATTTTTCCACTTCCAGATTTTGTTCTGAGTTTCTTTTTAAACAGGCTAAGGGGTTGAATAAATGTTTTCTGTAGAGATTTACACATGACCCACATGCACAGGAAAATGTTATCATTAATCACCAAAATATGAAAAACCATCATGACATCCCAGTAAACGTGTACCTGGATGGCACTTTTTTTAGATGGATATAATGAGTATTGGCAAGGATGTGGAAAAACTGGGGTTATGTATGCTGCTGCTGGAAACATGAAATGGAGAAGCCACTTCAGAGGATTCTGATACTTCCTCAAGAATTTAAACACAAAGTTACTACAAGACCCAATAATTCCACAATAAAAACATATCCACTCAAAATTTGTACATGAATGTTCACAGACTTTATTTATAACAATGTTAGTGTGGAAACAGCCCAAATGTCCATCTGCTAATGATTAGATAAGGAGAATCTGGTATGAAATGGAATATTATTTAGACAGAATAGGCATGGGGATGAATAGCTGATGTGTAGCCTAGAATGTGTGAGGTCCTGGATTCTGCCTCCAGCACTGGAGATGGGGTGAGGTACTGATGCAAATGAATTCAAGCTCAACATGGCTGCGCCTTTGAAATGGGACCAGTCCAACTGGGCAAGGCTGCTCACACCTAAAATCCCAGCACTCGGGAGGACCACTAAGGGTCTGAGGGCAGCTGAGGCTACAGAGAGAATATCAGGCTAGCCAGGGCTACTAGTGAGATGCTGACTTGGGAGAGAGGGAGGAAAAGGGAGGGAGGGGGCAGGAGGGGAGGAAAGGAAGGGAGGGAAGAGGACAAAGGGTAATTGTCCAGCCCTGTTTGTATGAGGTGTTGAGCAGAGCAGACTGAAGTCGAGGTTGGGCTGTAGGGAAAGGAACTTGGGAGGAATTCCTGGAGGGCGGGGTTTCTTTAGAGGAAGAGGAAAATGTTCTGGGGTGGGACCGTGAGGATTACACAAAGTTATGAGCATGAAAGACAGGAATTGAACTGGGCCTGGTGGTGCAGGCCTGGAGTCCCGCACTCAGAATGTGGAGGCAGGAGGATCAGGAGTTCAAGGCTATCCTCGGCTACACAGTAAGGCTCAGGACAGCCTGGGCTATAAGGGAAAAAAAAGGGATGGAACTGGTTTTTGGTGTTGTTTTTGTTTTGAGACAGGGTATAGTTTTTGTTGTTTTTGTTTTGAAACAGTCTCACTATGTTGACCAGGCTGGCCTTGAACTCACAGAGCCCGGCTGGAATTGTATCTTTTTAAAAAAGGGTTTATTTTCTGATAGGTGAAATTACCTTTCTATAAAAATGGGAGAGACGAAGGAGGGGATGGCAAAAGGTGACAGGTAGATCTTTCACCATGGGCTGTCACTATCATGGCTGCCCTGAGCTCTGGGCAGGCTCTGGACAGTTTGTTCTAGAACTGTCTCCTGAGGTTATGTTCACTGGAAGACAGTAGTGGGATCCAGGAACATATGAATGGGCAAAGTGATCAGCACATCATCGCTCCCAGCATCCCTCAGGGGTTGTCCGTTTGTTCATCTGTATGCGTGGAGGCTGTCTCCAGGGGTGCCAGTGAGAGGTGGGGGGCAGATGGGGGGTAACAATGACAAAACACCTGCCCAGATGTTGCCAACACTCCAGTAAGCTTGACCAAGATACATCTTGATCCCCAACAATCAAGACAGAAATAACTGCACAGCGAGGAACTGGCAAGTGTGTTTCGGGGTGAGGCAGTCACGAGACCGGGGAGCTGAGGGACCCTTTGAAAGTGACCCTTCAGCTGAGATCTGAAGCGTGAGAGGGCAGTGGGAGAGGGTTATAGCAGAATGGGGGCCCTGGGGCTGGAAAGGGCATGTTCAAGGATGTGAAGGGAAGCCACGGAGGAAGCAAAGATGTCAGAGCTGAATTCGAAGAGCTGGCTAGGACCCACGAGAGCCAAGGCTCATAGAACAGCATGGACTGGAATCCAACCTGAGACTGCAAGGTCTTTCATGCACATACCTCCATCATGCTCGCTCTGTGTGGCCACTCTTTAATTATGGAGGAAGATAGTAAATGGCTAACGAAGGCCAGGGATCCTTCTCATTCTGTCATCCTTAAAGTACCCGGATGCCTGTCTGGCTCCTGAAGTGCCTGCTGCCATTTCAGGCTTCACATCCTGTTCCTCAGCAGAAAGCAGGAAAAGGGATATGTTCGGCCACATCTGCTCTAAGTCTGAACAGACAGGCTGATGGTCTCAACCAAGACCTAACTGTTTATAAATGTAAGTCCGCCAAGACTTGGGTTCACAGAGAATGAAGAGGTGGAGAGGCCCTGGCCTGGGGACACTTCCTGATTTAACAACTCTTAAGGCATCCAGTCTAGGATGAGCCATTAAGGATGGCTCCCACAGTGTCAGCTTCAGATCCCCTGCCACCTGACCGGAGAACAGAGGCTGGAGGGACAGGTGGGACTCAAGGACACCAGCAAATGGGGACAGCTTCCTTTTCTCTGAACTGCCTTCCAGCCGCGCACTCCCCTCTAGCTTGTGCTCTAACTCTGGGACTCATCCTACAATACACGGTGCCTCTGGCTCCAGGGAAGGGAAAGCCGCTCTGTTCCCAGGATGATCAGGAGATGAGCGAGGCAAACACCATCTTCATTAGCACTGAATAATCATGGGAGGGCCACCCGGATGCCGCCTGCCACGGCAGCTGACCATTTCCGGTGGGCTGATTCAATCCATCTCTTGCCGCAGTGAAGCTCTGGGCTTCAGAGCACTTGCTCATTCCTTTCCTTGCTGGTGGAGAGGCTGCTGCAACTGGGTGGAGCCAAGCTGAGATTCTAAAGACAAGGCATTAGGCACACACCCTGCTCAATGGCTTTCTGTGCAGAGTGCTCTCAAAATGGCATTTTCATTACTCTGTGCCCTGGTTTCCTGCTAGTGAAATGGGGATCATAATAGCATTTGCCCGGAAGATCTGAGGTGGGAGATCTGTGGTGTGGTTAAGAGACAGCTTGTGTTAAGTTCTACAGGGTGCCTGGGAGGCTTAGGGACCAGAACACAATGAATTGCTCCTTGGTGCCTTGACATGGTTGGTTGTTGACTCCCTGTCCCTCTTTCTCCACAATAACAGAAGTTACCCTGGTGACGGGTGAAACAGGATCTCACCATGTAAAACTCTGACTGTTACTATGAGACCAGGCTGGCCTTGAACTCTCTGACATCTGCCTGCCTCTGCCTCCCAAGCGCTGAAATTAAAGGCGTGCGCCACCACTGCCCAGCTGGAATCTCTGCATTTACCTGGGAACATGTGGCACACATTATCCAGACTTCTTGCAGTGAGGTGTGGCACATGGCTAATTCCACCAGGGCTGCTATGAGGGGCAATCTCATTCACTGGTCTCGCCTCATCCTGCCACTGCTATTTGAAGGCAACATTGAAGTTCCGCCTCAGTCATGAAGATGAGGCTTTACCCAGAGGAGAGCAGGATGGAGAGGCTGGAGGAGATGGGCTCCACATGGTGGTGGTGGTGGTGGTGGTGGTGGTGGTGGTGGTGGTGGTGGTGGTGGTGGTGGTGGTGAGAGGCGTGCTCTGCCATCTCTGAACTTTCATGTCAGGAACTTCGCCTGCCAAAGTCTCTCGTGGGTCTCTGTGACCTCAGGAACTGCACCTACTGCTGTGTGCCATGTATTGTTGTCTCTGTCACTGTCCTCAGAGCCTAACACAAAAGAAGTGAAGGCCTGCCAGTCGGGTCCCTCACTCTAGGCTGCAGACTAATAAGTGGCAGGGGAGAGCAGTCCTTGGCCAGGCTGGTCCCTGGTGAGCTGGGCAGCAGGTCTGTGAGATCGCGTTCCTTGTTTCTGCTGAGAGCAATGAGACACTGACTGGGCTGGAGTCCTACAGGGCACTCACATGCTGTGTTAGTTTTCTCATTGCGGTGCCCAAAATACTGGACAAGAAGCAATGTAAGGGAGGAAGGAGTTGGAGGAGGTACAGCCCATTAGAGTGGCAGGAGCATGTTGGCCAATTCCACTGAAGTCAAGAAGCAGGAAGGGATGAATGCTGTTGTCCAGCTGTCTTTCTCCTTTTAAAATTCAACCTGAGACACCCCCCCACCTCCAGCCCATGGGATGGTTCTGCCTACTGTTAAAACGGATCTTCCCACCTTGACTAACCTAATCTACAGAAACGCTCACAAACGTAACTAGTGGCTTGTCCCTACAGATGATTCTAGGTCCTGTCAAGTTGATAAGTGATAACCATCACTCATGCCATAGGGTCTTAAGCAATTGGCCAGCACCTAGAAAGGTATCACATCACACTAAATGTTTGTAAGGCTTAAATGCAATAGCAATGATGTCAGCAATGCATGCAACACACTGTGGTGCTAAAGAAACCTCACATCTGCTTTAGGGCAAGTCCGGTAGCTACCAAGGGAGCTACTGAGAGGAAGACAAAAGGAACCCAGGACCTGGGAGACCAGGGATGAAGGGCTGATTGGAGGGAGTAAAAGATGTCTTACTCTTTCACTTCTACCCATCCAGGCCTGTGGCGTAGGACATCCATCAGTGTGTTCATGAGTGCGGTCTTGAACCGAATTAACGTTCTTGGCTCTCTGCAACATAAGACAGCAAAAAAAACATGCTCAGGACCGTGATTTTCCTAGGATGTCCCCAAAGATCTGAACAAAAGGGAGGAAGAAAAGCCACATTCTACCTGCAGATACCACAAGCAGAAGTGCCGCATCTCAGAGCTGGGTACCACAGCCCGCCAACACTTAGACTAGGCAAACTGAGACTCGCAGCATTGTGGTGGTATTGTGTTCCCCAAAATATTGTGTACTCTAATAAATTTATCTGGGGTCAGAGAACAGACAGCCACTAGATACAAAGGCTAGAAAATGGTGGCACTCACACCTTTAATCCTAGCATTCCAGAGATAGAAATCCCTCTGGATCTCTGTGAGTTCAAGGCCACACTGGAAACAGCCAAGCATGGTGACACACGCCTTTAATCCCAGAAAGCCAGCCTTGAATCCCAGGGAGTGGTGGTAGAAAGCAGAAAGATATATAAGGCGTGAGGACCAGAAACTAGAAGCATTGGGCTAGTTAAGCATTTGGCCTGGTTAAGCTTTCAGGCTATGGAGCAACATAGTTCAGCTAAGAGCCATTGGGATGAGGACTCAGAGGCCTCCAGTCTGAGGAGACAAGACCAGCGGAGGATCCGGCAAGGTGAGATAGCTGTGGCTTGTTCTGTCTCTCTGATCTACCAGCATTGACCCCGATAACTGGCCTCCGGCTTGATTTTATTAATAAGAACCTTTAAGATTCCTGCTACACAGCATCTTTGAGCTATTGAAAAATACTAAGCTAAGCATACAGTGCATGCCTGTAATCCTGGAGGCTGAGACAGGAGGAATGCCATGAGTTCAAGGCCACCTGGATTTCAGAGTGAGTTCCAGGACAGCCTGGACCATCAAGTGAGACTTTATCTCAAAATAACAATAACAATAATAATAATGGCTGGAAAGATGGCTCAGTAACTAAGAGAAGCCTGGCTGCTCTTCCAGAGGACCTGGGTTCAACTCACAGCACCACATGGCAGCTTATAACCATCTATAACTCCATTTCCAGAGGACCCCAGTGCCCTCACTGGCCTCTGTGGGTACCTGGCATGCACAGATTACACAGACATGCATGCAGACATAATACTCATGCACATAAAAAAATAGTAAGCCAGGCATGATGGTGCATACTTGTGATCCTAGTCCTTGGGAGGCAGAGGCAAGAGGATCAGTTGAAGGTCATCTTTGACTAAATAGTTTGACGCCAGCCTAGGCTGTACGAGATCTTATCAAAAATAAAAATAAAAATAAAATGATTTTTAAAAGCCAAAATATATTTCTCAAGTCCCTACTATGTCCCAGGCAAGTCTGGCTGCCTCCAATGTGCTGTGACTAATTCTTACATCACATGGTAAGTGGTTGCAGATCCCCTTCCTAAGCATTCAGCTAGAGAGATGGAGCAGACGTACCTTTCCCTGTTCTTCCTACTAATGCAGCTAAAAACCCCAAACAGTATGTATAAGCAAATGTAAGAAGACTGAACGGTACACAGGGAGGCGGCCTTGGACCAAAGGGAGAGCACTAGTGACTTCCCCGGCTTCCTTCATGCCTCCCTATGTCCCAGATGTGGAAATGAAAAAGACAGCCAGTGGGCATCCAGAAATGCTCATGGCCATCGGCCCTGAACAACCTTTAAAAGTAGCCTGCTTTCCCCAGCCTAGGGAAGCCCAAGACAGAACAGCCTTCCACAGCAGAATGTATAGTAACGGCTCCACTCTAGTGAAACATCAAGAGAACGCCTGTTGTCTACCTCCAGGGGTGCCAGCAAAGGTCAAGTGGGGAGACCTCACTTCTCCTGAGGTTGCATCCGTGTAGCCCAATGCCAGCTCTGTCACTGGGTGGTGCACAGGAGGAGGAATCCAAGGCTGAGGCTTTCATCTGCCTCAGGCAGAACGAGTTTGCGTTGTCCCGTACCATAGGACGCCAAGGGTTGGGGAAGCCTGAACTTCCCCATGCAGGCATGAGGTTGTCCCTCCAACTCTGAGCTGATGTTAAAGGGCACAATTACCAATTAATACCACTGAAAACAATTGATTGAATCAATAAAATAAAAGTTCTTGAAAGACCAATAAACTTGCAAAATCTATCAGCAAGACGGACAAAGAGAAGACACTGTTACCTCCAGGTGGGCTGAAATGGGGGGGCACTACAGACCCCACAGACACCAAGACCACAGTAAGAGCACAGTAATGCCTCTGCACACCTAAGTATGGCAGCTGAGAAGACATAGTCCTTGAAATGTCCAGACCCCTACAGCTCTCCCGGTGTGGCACACATTTGAGTAGCTGTGTATTCCTAGAGAAACGGAATCCATTGTGTGAAAACACCCCCCAAAAGATGGGCCTGGGCCCACAAGGTTTCCCTGGAGAATAAATTCCTTGAGACGTCTGTTCTACACTGTCCTCCAGAAAAAGGAAGAGTGGGCCCATCTGTGACACTAGTGTACCTAATAGTGAAATGTGGACAGTTAACGTAAAAAACAAAGCTGCAGGCTAGGGGCTGGGGTGTGGCGAGCCACAGAGCACTTGCTTAGCATGTGGGAGACCCTGGGTTACATTTCCATCACCACACATACAGGTGTGCACATGTATGTTCATAAACATACACCAACAAAGGAAATGCATAATACAAAAATGAGAATTATACTTCATAACCGAGAGGAATATTTCCAGTAAGCAAAGCTGGCTCACTGTTAGAAAATCTAACTGATACAACTTATCACAGTATCAGATTCAAAAGCAAAATCACATGATATTGATTAAAGCAAACAAAGCATTCCCATGATTCAACCTCTAAATGACCAAATTAATATCATTAACACTAGACTCTGGGTATTAAACTTACAGTTTTGGGGAAAACGGAGCAAATGGACAGATGGACAAACCTAATAACTGACAGATTTTACCCCCTAGGGTCACAGGTCATGAGTGTCCCTGGGAGTTTCCTTCCAGCTCTCTTTCAGGGGACATGATCGTCTCTTTTTATGGATGAGTTTTCTTCTGATTCTCTAACAGAACAACAGATTGAATAAAAAACATTTTTTAGACATTCATAGTGGTGCACGCCTTTGATCCCAGCACTTGGGAGGCTGAGGCAGGGGAATCTCTGTAAGTTTGAGGCCAGCCTGGTCTACATGGTGAGTTCCAGGACAGCCAGGATTATTTAGAGAGACCCTGTTTCAAAAAAAAATGTTATTCCTTGAAACAGAGTCTCAAGTAGGTGAGGTTGGCCTTGAGAATAACTGTTCTCAAGTAACTTTAAAAAGCAGAATAAGAAGGTTTAGCTAAAAAGAGGGCAAGTGGAACATTACAAAGAAATACCTAATCCTGAACAAAAAGACAGCTTCAAAATCCATCAGATTGGTGAGATAGATTATCAAGCAGCAAACACCACATGTCCACACGAAAGGGGGAAGGAATTTAATTACCATACAGTGCTGATGGGAAGCTGAATGAGCAGAGATTCCGCCTATTAAAACCACGGGCAAGCTGGAAGGTGGGGGCGCACACCTTCAATCCCAGCACTAGGGAGGCAGGGGTAGATGGAGTTCAAGGCCAGCCTGGTCTACAGAGCAAGCTCCAGGACAACCAGGGCTACACAGAGAAACTCTGTCTCAAAAAATCAACCAAACAAAAACATAACAAAACACCCACTATTGTGTTGTACACATGAAACCAGCAAGCCCCTAAACACTGGGAAGAAGCAGCCATTGTACTGACAGAGGCCTCTGGAGAGGCCTTGCAGGTCAGTTCTGTTAAGGCTGAACTTGCAAAAACTCTAAATTCAGTACTCCCGCCAAGTACGTTCCTAGGTGTGTTCTTAGAAGCATGTGCAAAGATCCTCTGTCAGGACTGATGGCTGACCTTTGCTGTGGCAACAGCATGGTGGCAGCCTGCTCATATCCCTCAGGCATTCCCCACTCTGTGTGTGCCCACCAGAGGGCCTTGCCCCTCAGCACCTGAACTTCCCTCCCCGACCCCCGACCCTGCCGGGGGTCACTCAGGCCTAGAGCAGATCTGAAGCTGTGAGGACTCAACCTCCCTCCCCCACCAGAACACAGCCGGTGGGTGGACTTGGGAGCCACTCTCCAGCTGGGCTTCCAGGGTCTATACCCTCTCTGGGCAGATGGAGCCCACTGGCCTCAGCAACATCAGTTTCCTCTCCCTGGTTACCTGCTTACCACCACCACCACCACCACCACCACCACCACCACCACCACCACCACCACCACCACCACTTCCTGGTGCTTTCTGGAATCACCTTCCAAATATCTTGCTCTGGGTCATTATCTGGGGTGTGCTATCTGGGGGGACACACCCAAGACTTTCACAGGGAACCAGACAAGCCACATGTCTAGGCTCTGCTATGGGACACCCTGGGACAAAGTTCCACATGTTCAGAGCCCCACTAATCAATACTAGAACTACAACTTTTGTGTTTTTATTATGTTTTTCGAAATTGCAATTTTATGTGACGAACACAGGGTACAGAGGAGAAAGGAAACCAATAGACTACTTATATCCCCAGCTTCTGAGCAGTCGGGGGAGGGGGGGCTGTGATATGGTTATGATCAATAAGATAAAAACACAAGGAAGGCTGAGTTCCTGGGAAAGTTGGTGGGTGTGTGTGTGTGCCCTGAACCCTGCCCCCCACCTCTTCCTGTCTTTGTTGTTATTGTTGTTTTGTTTTTGTGAGATGGGCCCTCATGTAGCCCAGGCTGATGTTAACTCTCAATCCTGCCTAAGCTTCAGCAGGCCTGAGATAACAGGTGTGAACCACCAAGCTCAACTTTTTTGGTCTCGACTGTGACTTGAAGGCTGGAGCTGCAGCAGCTACTGAGTGCCCATGAGGAATCAGCACAACCATAAAGCTCTAACGTCAAACCTCTGCCCAGCACTCTGGCCACTTTATCCTATGAAGGAAAGAAATGCAGTTTGCTGTTGTGTTACTTGTAGGCAAACAAAACACGTTTCTTGTGCCCTGGTACAAACAGCCGGGTGGGTCCTCTTGACTGACATGATCTTGGTTTCATTAGGGTAGGGATGCAAGTTCAGGGTCAAGACCTGGGATGGGATTAAGGAGCTCCGCATGTAAGAGAGAGAGGAGCTTGGCATTGATGAAATGGTACCAAACATTTGGAGAGAGAGGCCGGAAGAGCCCTGAGAGAGCTGCCCGAAGCCACCACACCAGCCATAGAAACCTCAGTGAACAGTGAAGATCAAACGCCAGCTACAATGTGTGCAGTGCAAACCCCTCCATACCCCAAAAGTCTCCAGGAAAGAGTACTGCTTTCCTGCTCGGACCAGGTAGGTTGTGCTTAAGGCAGACTAGTAGGTGCTGAATTGGGAGCCCAGGCTATTATGAACGCAGAGTACCAGAGGGGAGGGATCAGTGTACACAAGCATCGGGTTCACAGGACAGGCTCCCAAGTCCAACCAGCCCGGCCCAGCAAGCGCAGGATCCCCTGCCAGGCACTGGGCTCTTTTGAGTGTCCAGTTTCTCCATCTGCATGATGAACACATTAGGAGGGTCTGCACCAGGGGTGGGGGTGACAAGGATTTGATGACAGAGCACAGGGAGTGGTGGGGTGGCCCAGGGCCTGACCTGCAAAAGCTGTCCAACAACTATTTACTGTGGTTACTAGGGCTACAGTCACAATCGGTGAACTAAGTAGTAGAGAGATGGCCAGGTGTCACGGAGCTCACCTGTGATCCCACTGGGAATTCACGGTCAGCCTGGGCCACAGAGGGAGAGCCCTAACTCAAAAAGACAAGTGTGGGGAGCGTGAAACAGAGAGATTGAGGAGGGGGCGGGAGGGAGTGGGAGGGAAGGAGGGCAGGAAGGCGGGCCTGTCCTGTGCGTAGGGACTGAGTGGGGACACTCACCGCTCTTTTCCTTTTGACACTCCATGACCCTTGTTACTTTGATTCTGTAGGGAGAAAAGAAAAATGATGTAACGCTTTTGCACATCCACCTACCTTTCCTGTTCAACCTGGTTCAGTGAGTGAGATGCTCAAACTACCACACTCAGCGGGGCATAGGTCCCCAGGCATGATCATCTAGCCTGGCTGTGTTCTCCCTCATCATCTCCGCCCAGAATTCAGGGCAGAACTTACCCGCTTACCAAGGAATGAATTCTCCATCACTGGAGAACTGTGCCACAGACAAGATCGCTGTATAAAGGTCTGCACGACAGTGCTTCAAATGCCAACCCAAAGCTGCACGGGAGAGCTCCTCTGGCTCCGTGAGAGGAGTCTGGGCCTTCCATTCTAACTTTGAGTGTTGATTGTACATGAGATCTAGGAAGGAGCTGTTGTAGGTTTCTTTTTTTCTTTAACACTTTGTTCTTTGGGGGCCCTGCCACCTGGCTCTCGAATGAATACACAGGGACTTATTCTTACTTTTGAATGCCTAGCCTTACCTTGGCTTGTTTCTAGCCAGCTTTTCTTAACTTAAATTATCCCACCTATCTTTTGCCTCTGGGGTTTTACCTTTCTGTATTCTATGTCTTTCTTTACTTCTTACTCTATTGCTGGCTGTGTGGCTGTGTGGCTGGCCCTGGTTTCCTCCTCTCCTTCTCCTTCTTTTGCTCCTCCTTCCTCGCTTCCCCTTCTATTTATTCTCTCTGTCTGTCAGCCCCATCTGTCTCTCTCTCCTGCCTGGCTATTGTCCGTTCAGCTCTTTATTCAACCAATCAGGTGTTATAGGCAGACAAAGTAACACAGCTTCACAGAGTTAAACAAATACAACATACAAATACAAACAAATACAAAAGAATGCAACACATCTTTGCATCATTAAACAAATATTCCATATAAATAAAACAACACATCTTCAACTAATATTCTACCACAGACTGAGCCCATTTCTCAGAGTGATTTCCTTACACCTCAAAAGACCTACCCAATCCTTCTATGGGTAGGTGTGTTTGATAGGAATTCCAGCCACGCCTCCACGGTTGCACATGTCTGATCATGTGATCTATGCGCATGCTTGGAGTAGCCATGTGCACGTGCAGGTTGGCCCTTAAAAAGGCAGGCCCCTGTCCCCCTCCCCACGCCCTTCTCCCACACATGTCCTTTCTGCAGGCCTGATCACATCTATCCCTTTCTCCTTGTCTGAATAAAACTCTTGTTAGTGGATTCTGTCATGTTTTGTGACTTTTCCTCACAGGGTGAGAGCACCACTAAAAACCATCATTGGTGTCATGCACAACAGACACTCCCGGCACTTTGGGCCTGGGAACCTGTACCGGGGACTCTGCTCTGTCCACGACAGCCCACTGTCCATTTGCCTGGCCGCCGGATCCTGCACACACCACTGGCTACGTCGATTGGTGAGTCCCCCACTTTTCAGCCAGCGTAAACAGTCTCCTGGATCCGTGGGGATGACCGTTGAGTGTCCGGTGCCTCATGGTGTCCCTGAGACTGTGGGTACCCCCGACCATGGTCTTCACTGGCTACAGTTGGTCCCTATCACAGGCTAAAATTTCTAACCATCTCCCATGCCTGCAGTTTGAGATATAATTCTTGCGGTCAGACCCCCATCTTCTGGTGTGTCTTTGGGTGCGTCTTCAGGATGTGTAAGGCCAACACATTTTTCTGGCTTGACGAAACAGTAAATGCTGTTGGACTCCCAGGGAGTCCTTGCCTCCCATGCCTTAGGCCCCCGCCTTACGTCTGACGAGGCGTCTGGCAGTCTGTGCCTGGTACAGATCCATCCTTGGCCTTAGGGACGCCTGGGGCCTTGGCTTGGGATCACATTTGGGTTTTTTTATTTTTTTATTTTTTGCCTCTCTGCTGTAGACATGGGAAATAAGACTTCCAACCCCATCAGTCCCACCTCTCCCCAGGAGGCCTTCTGGAAGCTTTAAAACCTCTCACCTTAATGCCTTGCTTAAAGATCCCTAAGTTTGTCTGTCTCTGTACTAAGAGATGGCCCAAATATGCTTTAGAAAATAACAAAAAAAGGTAGCCGAGCTGTTCCTTAGACCCCGATATTTTACGGGAATTATCTAACTTCTGCCAGCAAACAGGCAAATGGAAGGAGTTGCCTTATATTATAGCTTTTTTCCATTTAAGTCCTAAACCTTCTCTTCTGGATTCCTTCTCTCCTGCCCATATGCTCTTAGCTATGCCTGAACTGAACGAATCTCTGACTCCGGAACCTCTAACTCTAGATCCTGCAAATGAACCTCTGCCTATCTGACTTTCTGCTCCCACTCCTGCTCCCAGGGCGTCTGTCCCTTCAGCTCCTCCCCTGGCTTCCTCCCTCTTCAGCAGCGGCCATTTCCAAAGGCTCGGCTCTGGCTCCAACCTTTACACCTCCTGCTACCAGCCATTCAAACCCACCAATCACTCTCCCTTTGCGAGAGGTGGCCGGAGTGGATGGACTGGTTAAGGTCCGGGTCCCATTCTCTCTCACAGAACTCTCTCAGATAGAAAAGAAACTGGGTTCTTACACCTCTGATTCTGCTCCCTTTATTAAACAATTTCAATATATTACCCAATCATACAGTCTTGCCTTTCATGATGTATATACAATACTTGCTAATAACCTACTTCCTGAGGAGTACAAGCAGGGTTGGGAGCAGGCTACGACACATGCAGATGAGGTTCACCAAACTAACCCCGCACACCCTCCAGGGGCTGAGGTGGCTCCTGATCAGGACCCACATTGGGATTATAACTCCAAGCGTGGGTCTCTAGCCAGGGATAGGTTTATTACCTGCCTCCTGCCAGGCCTCCATAAGGCTGCCCTAAAACCAGTAAACTATGAAAAACTAAAAATGATCATTCAAGATAAGGATAAAAATCCGTCTCATTTCTTAGAATGGCTCACTAAGGCCCTCCTTCAATATAGTAGCCTAGATTCTGAAAGCCCAGAGGGCAGGCAGCTCCTTATGACCCACTTTGTCTCACAGAGCTTCCCCGGCATAAAAGCAAAACTTAAACACTTGGAGAAAGGCCCTCTGACCCCACAGGCAGAAGTGTTAGCAGTGGCATTTAAGGTATACCATGGGAGAGATGAAAAAGCCCCCCCCCCAAAAAAAATAACTGCCAGATGCTGGTACATGCTGTCCAACCAGCTCCCCAAAAGCTGCCAGGTCCCTGTTTCAAGTGTGGGAAAGAGGCCATTGGGCCCAGGCTTGCACCACCACCCCATGGGGGACACCAATAGGGCCTTGCCCAAAATGCTGCCAAAAGGGCCACTGGTCAGCTCACTGTCCTAATGCACCTAGCGGCATAGGAACGCCACATCAGGACCACCCTCTGGCTGACTTCCTAGGCTTGGCTTTCAGCAACCACTGACGCTGCCTGGGTCCCGCCCTGGCCACTCCCATCTCACACAGGGAACCCAGGGTAGCAATAACAATATCTGGGCGACCCATCTCCTTCCTTCTGGACACCGGAGCTACCTATTATGTCCTGAGAGAGTATTGGGGACCCACTTCTTCTTCTCGTCTCCCTATTGCCAGGGAGGGGGACAGCTACTCATCAGACCCCACCACTTAATTGTATTTTCAGAAGCATCCCTCTTACACACACATTCTTAGTGGTGCCAATCTGCCCTGTACCTCTAATGGGAAGGGATTTTCTAGCTAAGGTAGAGGCATCCATTTCTTTCGCTCTCCACATTTGCCTCACGCCAGACTTGCCAGCAGCTCCTCTTCTTCGTCTCCTAGCCACCCACCCTACTGACTCTAACAGTTCTTTTCCCTTGCCAGCCTCTCAAGTAGACCCAAAAGTCTGGGACACCCAGAACCCTTCTATCACTAGGCACCATCCGCCTATTACTATTCAGTTACAGGACCCTACCAGACATATTACCCAAGCTCAGTACCCTTTCTCACTCCAGAGCCTAAGAGGACTTAAGCCTATCATTTCTGACCTTCTCAGGAAAAAGTTGCTCCACCCCACCTCTTTGCCTTTTAACACCCCCATACTCTCAGTTAAAAAGTCTAATGGAACCGGGCGGTGGTGGTGCACGCCTTTAATTCCAGCACTTGGGAGACAGAGCCAGGCAGATCTCTGTGAGTTTGAGGCCAGCCTGGTCTCCAAAGCGAGTTCCAGGAAAGGCACAAAGCTACACAGAGAAACCCTGTCTCGAAAAACCAAAAAAAAAAAAAAAAAAGAAAGAAAGAAAGGAAAAAAAAGTCTAATGGAACCAACCGCCTGGTTCAAGACCTCCGGCTCATTAACTCTGCAGTGGTCCCTCTCCATTCTGTAGTGCCTAACCCTTATACTCTCCTGTCCACTGCCCCTTCAGGAACCTCCCACTTCTCAGTTCTAGACCTCAAGGATGCCTTCTGTTCTATTCCTCTCAGTCCTCAGTCTCAAATACCTTTGCTTTCACCTGGACTGACCCTGACACTCACCAGTCCACACAGCTGACCTGGACTGTTCTGCCACAAGGATTCAGGGACAGTCCACACCTATTTGATCAGGCTCTGGCCTCTGACCTGCTTTCTCTGTCTCTTCCTGGCTCTAAACTAGTGTGTAGATGACATTTTACTCTGCATCCCATCTTTACATGTTAGCCAAACTAACACCTCTGCTCTCCTAAAGTTCTTATCCAGCCAAGGTTACAGGGTATCTCTTTCTAAAGTTCAGCTGTCCACTCCCCAGGTCACCTATTTGGGTCTAACCATTACTCCAACCCACAAGGCTATTACTGTAGACAGAAAGCATCTAATCCAGTCTCTTACAGTCCCTTCTACTAAACAGGAGATTCTGTCTTCCCTAGGAATAGCTGGCTTCCTACAGTCTTGGGTTCCATCTTTTTCTCTCCTTGCTCGCCCCTTATACGAGGTAGCTCAGGGCTCCCCCATGAGCCCCTCCTTCATCCCATTACTAAACCTTTCCAGAAGCTCCAGCAGGCTCTTCTCCAGGCCAAAGTGCTTCACCTCCCAGACCTAACCTGTCCCTTCTCACTCTATGTAGCAGAGAAGGAGGGATTTGCCCTCGGAACCCTGGGGCATCAGCTGGGACCCTCCTTTGCACCTGTAGCATATCTGTTAAAGAAGCTAGACCTTACCAGTCAGGGATGGGCACCCTGTATTCATGCTTTAGCAGCCGCTGAGCTCCTTATTTGGGAATCAAAGAAGCTAAGCTTTGGGTCACCTATTACTGTCTTCTCTCACCATAACCTGTCCCATCTCTTAACTTATAAAGGCTTACAGACTTTACCTCTTTCCCGGGTTCTTTCTCTCCAGGTGGCATTACTAGATGCCACACTTACTTTCCAGACCTGTCCACCCCTTAATATTTCAAGCCTCCTCCCTCAACCTAATGCTATTTTCCTCATTCCTGCACTGAACCCTTGGAGGAACTGTTACCTCACCCTTCACACATACAGGAGGGCACATTGCCTCAGGCTACTTATACCTGGTACACAGATGGCAGCTCCTCTTTATATGAAGGGACCTGCAAAGCAGGTTATGCCATAGTGTCAGCTACTGAGATAATAGAGGCACAGGCATTACCCACACACACCACTAACCAACAGGCTGAGCCGATAGCTCTCACCCGTGCCTTCCAATTGGCACAGGGCAATCCCTAAATGTTCACACAGACTCCAAATATGCTTTTCATATTCTCCTGTCCCATGCTGCTATTTGGAGGGAGCGTGGCCTCCTCACGGCAAAAGGAGGATCCATATCTAACTCAGGTCAAATAATGGCCATGCTGGAGGCTTCCCACCTCCCCAAGGCTATAGGAATTGTCCACTGCCAGTCTCATCAGACTGATAGCTCCATCATCTCTAAGGAAAGCAACCAGGCTGACCAGGCAGTCAGGACAGTGGCCCTCCAGGGCCAAGTCTCACCCCACCCACCGCAGGGAATCTATACAGTGCAGCTTACATCCTCACAGGGAACCCCTGACACTAGGCAAATTCTTTCCTATCTACACCAGCTCTTTCATCCTAATAGTCTTGCTCTGTCTCAATTCGTAAAAACCCACCTGCAGCCCACCTCTGAGGACCTACAGTTCTTAAGAACTATAACTGTCTCTTGTGAGATTTGCCAAAAACTAGACCCCAATACCAAATACAGAAGTCAGCCTTTTCCCACCCACCAGGCTAGAGGTTCCCTTCCAGGGATTACTGGCAGCTCAGTTTTACCCATATGCCCACTGTCATAAAAATTAAATATTTTTTCGTGATGGTGGACTCATTTTCAAATTGGAAGGAGGCATGCCCTGTTTCTAATAAGCAGGCTCAGATAGTTGCAGATCTCCTTCTCCAACGATATCTTCAGGGTGGGTGGGCTTTTCTGTTACCTTTAACACAGTACCATAGATGCAGTGGCTATACATCCATTATCACATTGTCTCCCTGGATGTGTAGTCTGCTCACAGCATAACTGAACTGTCTGCACATGTTTTACATGGCCACATCAGGTGCCCCCCCAAGAGATGGTTCTCTCTTGGAGTAGGGGGTTTCTTCCACTCTCACACATACTGGGGGTACAAGTCAGTTGCTTAGGATTGTAGGACATAGATCTCTGGTGACTCATCAGCCGAGACTTGCTCCCAAGTCTCTAGAGACATGGCTGTCTGTTGTGAGATATTATTTTAACTATGTAAAGATGTATTACATTTGTTGTTGCTGTGGAATATTACTTAAACTGTGTAAAGGTGTGTTATTTTGCTTATGCTGCATTTGTTTAATTATGTAAGGATGTGTTGCATTTGTTCCAACTTGCCTGCCTAAGACACCTGATGGGTCAATAAAGAGCTGAACAGCCAATAGCCAGGCAGGAAAAGGATAGGCAGGGCTGGCAGGGAGAGAAAATAAATAGGAGAAGGAATCTAGGCTCAAGAGAGGGAAGAATGAGAGAAGACGGAGAAAATGAGGGACATACCCAGGTTAAGAAGCCAGGCAGATGTCAGACAGACAGACAGACATGGAGAAGCAGTGAAAGTAAGATGTACAGAAGTAAGAAGGTAATAAGCCCCAAGAAAAAAGGTAGATAAAGAGAAACAGCTTAATTTAAGTTATAAGAGCTAGCCAGAAACATGCCTAAGCTAGACCAAACTTATTCAAAACTTATAATAAATCTCTGTGTCATGATTTGGAAGCTTGTCGGTGACCCTAAAATAAATAGGCTGGTACTGGTGTCTGTTTGCACCCAGAATACCTCCAGGGCACTTGTGAGTACTTCTAACCCTTCTCCTCCATGTCAGCTCTGATGAGTCTATGTAGCCTAACAGGACCACAGGAGGAGCCCTGCGGCCATTTCACAGGCTCTGCCAACACTTGGGAGGATGGGGATACACACAGCAGGTACATCAAGGAAAGGAAACCTTTGGGATCATCTTGGCATTCTGGTTATCACTCATTCATACCCTTTGAAGGGCCAGAGCAAGGGCACTGCTTTACCAAACTAGTGAACTCCAAAAGCAAGTAAAATTATAGTCCAGTCTTACTCCAGTCCCTCCAACTCACTCAGTGCTCTTCAAGCTATCCTAATCTTTTTATTTTTATTTGTTTTGGTTTTTCAAGACAGGGTTTCATTGTGTAGCTCTGACTATCCTGGAACTCACTCTGCAGATCCGCCTTCCTCTGCCTCTGAGTGCTGAGATTAAAGGTGTGCACCACCATTGCCTGGCTAATCCTAATCTTTAAAATAAAAACTGTTATCTTGCCTTCTTTTTCATGCTCTCAATTCTAGACTTTTCCTAGGCAGTCACTCCCTGGCCTTTGGTTGCAAAACTTGTCCTTTCTTCAGTCTTGCATTACTATACCTGCTAAACTTCAATCAATCATGTGAACCTACAACTACTGTGAGTGTGTGCATGTGTGTGAGTGAATGTGTGTGCATGTGAGTGTGTGTGTGCATGTGAGTGTGTGCATGTGTATGAGTGTGTGTGTGCATGTGAGTGTGTGTGTGTGCATGTGAGTGTAAGTGAGTGTGTGCATGTGTGTGAGTGTGTGTGCATGTGAGTGTGTGTGAGTGTGTTTGTGTATGAATGTGTGTGTGTGTGTCTGCTATACTCACATGTATGCAGGTGTGCTCACCCACGCCTGTGAGAGTAACGACCTGAGACCAATGTGTTGGATATCTTTCTCCACTTGTTACCTCAACCATCATCATTGTTTGAGGCAGGTTCTCTCAGTGGACCTGGCGTTCACCCTTTCTGTTAGCCTGGCTGGCCAGAGAGCCCTGGCATCTGCCTGTCTCCCTGCCCCGCCCCCAGAGATGGGGTTACAGACATGAATGCCATTCCCAGCTTTTATTTGCTGTTTCTAGGTGTGCGTGTGTGCGCGTGCGCGTGCGCGTGCGTGTGTGCGTGTGCGTGTGTGCGTGTGTGTGTGTGTGTGTGTGTGTGTGTGTGTGTGGTGAATGAACGTGAGCACATGTGTGTGTTGGGGCTTGCATGTCTGTGTGCATGTGGAGGTCTGAAGTTGATGTCAAGAACCATCCTCAATCACTGTTGCACATTGTGCCCCTGAGGCAGGGTCTCTCAATCAAACCCAGAGCTTACTGATGTGGTTAGTCTGGCTAGCCAGCTTGCTCTGGGGAATCTCATCTCAATTTTTGAGGTTGGAACGACAAGTACATCACCATGCCTACATGAATTCTTGGACTCTAACTTGGGTCCTTATGCTTGAGTGGCAGGCAATTGAACCATTGAGCCATCTTTCCAGCCCACACCCAATTTTTACATAGGTGTTAGAATCTTCATGCTAACACAGCAAGGATCTTACCTACTGAGCCGTCTCCCAGCCCTGCTTTGTTTTATTTACTTTTCATCCTCTGTCACTACCACTTTGTTTTTTAAGCAATCAGGATTGAATGTGGGGCCTGGCATATGCTAGACAAGTCCTCCAGCACTGAGTAGTCATTCATGTGAAGATGTGACATCATAAAGTATTGAGTCTTCCAATCTATGAATATGGTGTGTCTCTACTAATTTGCCAATTTTATTTTCTTTCCAAATATTTTCTGGTTTTCATATAGAAGTCTTATAGGTTTTAATTTTATTTTATTGGTAGGTAATACTGTAATGTTGCTGTAAACATATTTTTGATGTGTATGTGTACACATGTAAGCAGATGAGCAGGCGTGTATGTATAAATGCATGTGAAGGCCAGAGAGGTTGTGGTAGTTTGAATGTAATTGGCCCCCATAAGCTCATAGGGAGTGGCACTATTTGGAAGTGTAGCTTTGTTGGAGTGGGTGTGGCCTTGTTGGAGGAAGTGTGTCACTGCTAGAGTGGGCTTTGAAGTTTCACATATGCGCAATCCACGCCCAGTGTCTCAGTTCACTTCCTGTTGCCTACAGATCAAAGATGTAGAATTCTCAGCTCCTTCTCTAGCACCATGTTTTCCTGCACACCTCCATATCCTGCCATAATAATAGACTAAACCGCTAAAACTGTAAGCCAACCAATAAAATATTTTCCTTTATAAGAGTTACTGCGGTCATGGTGTCTCTTCACAGCAATACAAACCCTAACTAAGACAGAAGTTGGTACCAGGGACTGGGGTATTGTGGTGATAGGCCTGACAGCGTTTCATTTTTTTGTTTGTTTGTTTTGTTTTGTTTTTTGAAGGTACATGGACCTTGGACTGTGGATTAGAAAAAAGCAGTTGAACACTTTAAGTGCTGCTTAACTGGCCATTCTAGTGGGAACATGGAAGACTGTGGTGCTGAGTGTGATTTGAACTGCGGGTAGTGGACCAAGAGGGTTCAGAGGAGAAGAATGTTAGTGTGGCCTAGAGATTGGTCTTACGATATTTTGGTGAAGAAAAGTGGCTACTTTTTGCTCTTATCAAAAGAGTCTGTCTGAGGCTAAAGTGAGGAGATTTTAATTAATTCCATTGGCAGAGGAAATCTCAAAACAGCCTAATATAGACTCTGTTGTGTGGTTATTATTGTTAACTCTAATGGAGATATGTAATGAAAAGGAGCAAGCTGAGAAAGGAAAAATACAAAATGTACAATTTGAGGGGAAAAGGAACACCAGGAAGTGGAATAGAGCTAAGTCCTGTGTTCAAGGAGATAAACCGATTAAGAAATGGAATAAAGGGAATGGTAACCTCAGGGCAAGACCCCACCCAGCCAAGTTTCCAACTTGTGACAAGGAACTAAAGCAATGCCTAGAGCTGGGTGTGGTGGTGCAGCCTTTAGTCCCAGATCTCTGAAATGAGAAGCTGGTGGATCTCTGAGTTTGAGGCCAGCCTGGTCTACAGAGCAAGTTCCATGACAGCCAAGCTTAGGCAGTAAAGGAAACTGGAAAACAGAAAGCTAATGAAGATGTAATTGAATGAGGGGGCCATGTTCCAGCCCCAGCAAGCAGCAGAATGTGGCATCTTCAGCCACATAGTTGTGACTTTAGAGTCAAGGATAGAAGGAAGACATTATGGAACCTTCCTCCACAACTAAGGAAAGCCACCGAGGGCAGGCATAAGTCAGGGATGTCCTACAGACCAAGGGCCTACAGAGACCCTTGGGTGAGGCTGTGAAGGAGAATCCTGGATAGCCTTGGAGACCCCAAGATTAGAGATGCCAGAGTCATGGCAAATCTGCTGAGGAAAGCTGCTAACAGGGAGTGGAACCAGCCCAAGAGAAAGAAGTGTGTTGTAGTCAAAAAAGCTGAATGGAGTTGGAGATCTGAAGAGCACTTTGACATCAGACATGGAGATGCAGAGTTTGGAGTTTTCCCAGCTGGATTTTGGTCTTGCTTTGGTCCAGTATTTCCTTACTATGCTCCCTTCTCTATGTTTTGGAATAGCAGTATATATCCTGTGCCATTATATGTTGAAAGTATGTTATCTGTTTTTTTATTTTGATTTTATAGGGAATTACAGTTAAGAGATTGCATTAATCTCAGAAAAGACTTGGAACTTTAGACTGCTGTGGGATGTTCTGTATGTCCTGTGGGAGCCCTTCTTGGGTTCTTTGTGGCGTTACCCAGCAGGTCCGCATAGAGGATGATTAGGACCATGGGCCTGAGTGCAGGTGTCTGAGATGGTCTGCACTTGGCTGTGCTGGGGGATGGTCTGTATGTCAAGTTGTTCTGATTGATCAATAAATAAAACCTGATCGGCTGTGGCTAGGCAGGAAGGATAGGCGGGACTAACAGAGAGGAGAAATAAAAGGACAGGAAGGCAGAAGGACTGACTGCAGCCGCTGCCATGACCAGCAGCATGTGAAGATGCTGGTAGGCCACCAGCCACATGGCAAGGTATAGATTTATGGAAATGGACTAATTTAAGCTATAAGCACAGTTAGCAAGAAGCCTGCCACGGCCATACAGTTTGTAAGCAATATAAGTCTCTGTGTTTGCTTGGTTGGGTCTGAGCGTCTGTGGGACTGGCGGGTGACAGAGATTTGTCCTGACTGTGGGCAAGGCAGGAAAACTCAAGCTACATTAGACTTTAAAACATTGTTGAGATTGTGATAGACTATGGGGACTTTTGAAGTTGGACTAAATGCACTTTGCATTATGATATTATTACAAGTTTATGGGGTCAGGGAGTGGAATGTGGTAGTTTGAATGTAATTGGCCCCCATAAACTCATAGGGAATGGCACTATGGGAGGTGTGACTTTGTTGGAGTAGGATGGCCTTGTTGGAGAAAGTGTGTGCCTGTGGAGGTGGGCTTTGAGGTCTCATATATGCTCAAGCCACGCCCAGTATCTCAGTCCACTTCCTGTTGCCTTCTGATCAAGATGTAGCCAGCACCATGTCTGCCTTCAGACCACCCTGTCCCACCATAATGACTATGGATTAAACCTCTGAAAATTAAGCAGCCCACCCTAATTAAGTGTTTTTCCTTTATAAGAGTTGATTCCATGGTCATGGTCTTTTCACAGCAATAGAAACCCTAACTGAGAAAGAGGTCAAGGTTGGGTGTCTTTCTCAGACAGTCTCCACCTTATTTTTTGAGGCTGTGTCTTTCATAGAGCCTAGCACTCACTGACTCAGCTAGACTGGGTAGCCAGTAAGCCCCAGGACCCTCCTGACTCCACCTCTCCAGTGCTGGGATTACAAGTGTGTGTGTGTGTGTGTGTGTGTGTGTGTGTGTGTGTGTGTGTACATGAACATATAATATATGTATATATTTAATGTGGGTACTGGGAATCAAATCCAGGTCCTGATGATACTAACTTGTAATAGGCAGAAAAATACCACCCCAAAGACATCCATATCCAAATCCCTAGAGCATATAAATATGTTACACTACAGGCAAAAGGAAATTAAGGATAAGCTGGAATTAAGTGGCTACTCCAGTGACCTTACAATAGAGAGCTCATTCTGACTATCTGAATAGATCTGATATAATAACAATGATCTGCAACTGTGGGTGAAGGAGGTAGACATGTCAGAGTGATGAATGTGAGGAAGATGGGCTTTGACAGCTAAAGCAGACCAGAAACCAATGAGAAAGGGCAGCCATTAGATACCAGAGCAGGCATGAAATAACCTCTCCCAGGAATACAGCTCTCCATGGTGCCTCTAACTCAACACCTCACTTCACACTTCTGACCACTAGGCCTGTTAGATAACAAGCTTTCTAAGCCAATAGGATTATGGTAGCCTGTTACAACAGCCACTGGAAACAGATACAAACAGAAGCAAAACTGATGAATGTTTTCTGCCTGTAGTCAGCAGCCTTGCTGAACTATCAATACACATAGCTTATAGATTCCCTTGCTGAACTATCAATAGACGAAGTTTATAGATTCCCGAGTTTTCTATGTATATACATGTTGTCTATGAACAAAGGCAGATTTACGCCCTCCTTTTCCGTGTCTACGCCTTTTGTTTATTTTTGTTGCAATGGCTAAACCTTTGTAATACAGCACTGACTATAAGTTTTTATTTGTTTTTTGTTTTTTTGAGACAGGGTTTCTCTGTGTAGTTTTGATGCCTGTCCTGGATATCTCTCTCTGTAGACCAGACTGGCCTCAAACTCCCAGAGATCTGCCTGGCTCTGCCTCCCAAGTGCTGGGATTAAAGGCATACATCACCATCGCCCGGCTGACTATAAGTTTTTAGTGCAAACATCTTTAATTTGCATCTGGCCTTAAGGAACATTTCTTGTTTCAACTTTTAGAAACAATATTGCTGAGGCCATCAAGATGGCTCAGTGGATAAAGGAGCTTGCAATTATGTAGCTGAAACTTTTCCTGTGTCCCGCCCGGCCTGTGGTCAGGATAAATCTCTCTTACCTGCCGGTCCAGCAGCCACTCGGACCCAAATAAACACAAACAGGCTAATATTATTTTTAAACTATGGCCATGGTAGGCTTCTTGCTATCTAGTTCTTCTATCTTAAGTTAACCCATTTCTATAAATCTATACTTTGCGTGGCTTGTGGCTTACTGGTACTTTTGCATCTTGCTTCTCATGGCGGTGGCTGGCAGCATCTCCTCTGCTCTGTCTTTCTCCTCTCTCTATCTGTTTGGATTTTTTGCCTGCCTCTAAGCTGCCTTGTCATAGGCCAAACAGCTTTATTTATCAATTAGAGCAACATATTTTCACAGCATACAGAAGGACATTCCCCCATCACAACCAAGCCTGACTATCTGAGTTCAATCTTGGAGACCCACATGGTGGAACGAGAGAATGGACTCCTGCGACTTGTCCTCTGACCTCCACACATGGGCTGTGGAGCACAGATGCACACTCACATCAATTAAAACATGTAATAAAATTTTGTTTTTAGAGAACGATGTTACTATAGGTTTTTATAATGTCCTCTACCAAAAGGGGTAAATTTCCTGCTATTCCCTAGTTTTTCAAGGACAAGTACTTAATTTAATTTTTTTCTTAAGGCATCTTTTCTTATGTCACTATGGAAATACTATGAAATTCATCGAAAACATCTTTCACTGATAATTATTATGCTATTCACCCATCACAGTCATCAAGCTCTAGTTCCTCAGAGACATTTGACATTTACTTCTTCTGCCTGACACCACCAGAACTGTGTGTGTCGTGCATGCATGCATTTTCCTGTGTAAGAGTGTATGACCTTGCTGCATATGTAGAGGTCAGAGGACAAGCCTGAGTATCAGTCTTTGCCTTCCATCTTGTTTGTGACAAGGTCTCGTTTGTTGCCAACTGCCCTGTATGCAGGCAAGCTGGCCTTCAAGCTTCCAGAGACTCTCCTGTCCCTCCCCACTCCCATCTCACCGCAGGAGCACTGGGATCACAGAAGTGTGCTACTGCGCCCAGCTTCATCTTGGTTCTGGGCTTTCTAACTCGGGTCCTTTCACAGAAAGCACTCTGCCCACTGAGCCACGAACTGTAAATGTGATGTCGCTGTCCTTGCTTAGCCTTTCCCAGAAGGCATGAGGACCCACCCAAGGTTAGAGGTTCTCAGAAGAGATTGGTTTTATGTCTTTTTCGGAATAGTAAATGGTTTATCAGCACTACTACATCATCTGTCTATGACAACACAGACACATGACAAGCAGAAGGGGAAGCCTGAGGCTGTGGAGCTCCGTGCAGTCCCCAGGGGCACCGTTCTCCCAGCCCTTCTCTGGGTTCAGCAACCCAGAGGCTCAGAGGATATTTCCCATGCCGCACAGACACACCTAGGGCCTCAGCTGACAGCGAGAAGTTGGTGGCTCTCATCTATCAAAGGTAAATCTATTCTAATTAGTACCTTTGCCAGGGGTGGGACCCCTGAAGGGTCCGGGAGTCAGAAAGAACCCTCAGTTCCAATTATTGGCCCTACTCTATTTGTGATACAATCTACCTCCACTCCAAGGGACAGGAAGAAACAATGGCACTGGTGAGATTTCTTCTTTCTCTTTTTAAAAAATTCTTATGGATTTCTATTGTACCACCAACTTCCCCCAGGGCAGAGGGGGTTGGGGAACCAATCTTATCCCAGCCAACCAAAAAGCATTTCTGTACTGATATACTGGGACAAGGGACCCTGTTACAGTTGCTTCTGTGCTCATTCGCCAGGGCAGGATCTTACTAAAGTTATTGTTGTGATCATGAAAAAAGAGCCCGCCCGAATCCCTGCTGTAGATGGGCCACACCTTTAGATTGACAGAGGGAGTGGGGCGGGGATCGCCAGGTGGAATCTTAAGCCTCTGGGCTTGAAACCAAAACCCCTTGGGAGTTCATGGTCTTCCCAGCTCTGGGGCCTCCTCCTCTGTCCCAGGCCTCTACAGTGCTTGCCAATAAACTTTTCTTTTGCTTTGCCCTGAGACTGCTCCCTGTCTTGTAATTCTTTAATTCACGGAGGAAATGACCCCATCTGCTAGCTGGTATTGGAATGATCCATGCAAGACAGTTATTGACAACCACTCTGACTAAGCCAACTGAAAGTTTTAAGTCCTTTTCATTAATAGCCAGACTAAGAATGGACTTGTGACTCTTGCTGCCCATGCTCTGGGGTACAGAGTTTTTAAAGCAAAAGCCACAAAGACATAATTTACATCACAGTTAGATTAGGGTCAAAGTAACCTTGAACATTCGTTCCTAGAAGAGCATAGTAATTATTTTAGACGTAACATGCCAATTATTTTTGACTTATATCATTTCTGGTTATTTTAGTTTACTTTAATTATTCTGATTAGTACAACTGAACCGTGCTCAAGGCCATGAGAATCTCAAATGACTACTGTGGGGGACGGGGGTAGAGGGCCTGAGAACTGTCTAAACAAACACAAAATGGAGTCCAAACAAGATGGTGTTGCCTTAATCATTTTAGTATCAAAAGAAAACAGGATTTATGGGAAGGGCTACTGCAGCAGACACTTGTTTTACTTTTGTTAATGACACTTTAATAGTGAGATGTCTCCCAACTTGTATGTTAATTCAGAAGTGAATCGTGACTTAACAGTGGTAGTGCAGGTGGAGGGCATAAATTTATTCAATCCACAAAGTTCAAAGAGGAAGCTTTATTGGATGTAGAAAATGAAAACGGGAGTCAGAATAGTGCCTCAGTTTCTCTAACTTGATCAACAGCAGTCACTCAATAGTGATAGCTGTATGCCGGCTCTGCTTGGCACTGGGGTACAGGGATACAGAGAACAAGTCCATCCTGGAGTCTAAAAGGAAAGATGGAGCCGGGCGGTGGTGGTGCACGCCTTTAATCCCAGAACTCGGGAGGCAGAGGAAGGCGGATCTCTGTGAGTTCGAGGCCAGCCTGGTCTCCAAAGCGAGTTCCAGGATAGGCACAAAGCTACACAGAGAAACCCTGTCTCGAAACTCCCCCCCCCCAAAAAGGAAAGACGGATGCTAAACAGACGTTAGGCAGAATAATGAAGTCTGGCAGGGGTAGTAAATTCACAGCACGCTGCTGGTAGACAGATTCGCTTTCTGTGCTGAGAGGGAAAGAATCAGAGGTGGGATCCGACATGTTGAAACACGAGAGAAGAAGCAGGTTGGGGCCAGAATGTTGGGTTCTAGAGAGACTCATTTCCTTTCTATATCTATCTAGCTATCTATCTATCTATTCATTCATTCATTCATTTTTGTTTGTTTGTTTGTTTGTTTTTAGTCTTAAAATCAGAGTTGGCCTGTCGGTTCCTAGAGCACACGAGCTTGTCTAATTTGAGGCTCAACTAGCATTGGGATTGGAACAGCCACTAATGGAGATTTGATGGGTGGATGGACGGACAGGCGGACGGACAGGCAAACGGGGCATGAAAGAATCTCTAAAGGTTTCTTTAAGTCAGGAAAGTGTCTAGGAGCCACAGAAATAGCTGGGTGCAGTTTGGATTCTAGACTCAGTAAATTTCCCGCCAGCATGCCAGTCTTGCGGAGCATGCGCCACAGTTCGTGTGGCGAACGGCATGTCGGGACTTGTAGTCCTTAGAGACATGAGTGTATTCTTCACACTCCCGCCCCCCTCTCTAATTACTGCCCCCAATCTTCCTGTTCTGAATCCCTCCGCGATTCCCTTTCTTACAAGGACATCAAAAGCATCGAATTGGTGTCACTCCTACCTTCTGTCGCGACATGACACGGGACCAAACCAAACCGCCACCGGTGCCGGCGAGAGCGAGTGTGTTTTGTTTCCATAGCAACGAAGGGAGGTGTCCGGATCCGCCACTCTGATTGGATGACATGTTAGGTCACGCCTCTAGTCTGCAGCTGCTCAGTCCGACCCCGGGCTCTTGGAAGAGATGCCCAACCTTTTGCTCTTGGGCCACTTCTCTGCCTAGGATACGCTTTGCTAGAGGCTGCCCGCCCGCCCGCCGCTGCACTTACTGTCCAGATGTCCAGCTACACTCCCCCTCCCAATCCAAAAGCAATGCATTTAAAAAATGATCACGTTTCAGAAAATTCGGTCCTTCTACTGAAGGAAGTTTCCTCACCAGGACACCTGATTATTTGGTCTCCTCAAAACATTGTCTTTTTTTTTTTTTTTTTTAAATTTGGGTTTGGATTTTTTTGTTGCTTGAAACAGGGTCTCACGTTACGAGGCTAGCCTCAAACTCACTTCATAACCAAAGACGACCTTGAACTCCGATACTCTGGCCACAGCCACACCTCTACATCTGGGCCCTCACTACCTCTAACTCTTAAGCACCCAGGCACAGTGGCATTTGCTTGGGAAGTACAAGCAGGAGGATTCGATGGCATCCTTGGTTAGAAGATGAGTTTAAAGTCAGCCGGTGTGACATAAAATCCTGCCTCAAAAGCAAAAGCAAACAAAAATAAGCTATTTATAATCTTACACAAATTCTGGTTTTTGTGTGTGGTACTAGGGATTGAGCCTAGGCCTTCTGTATAATAGACAAGCACTTTACAACTGAGATATATCCCACACAGAAAATAATATTTTTTTCTTTTAAAGACAGGGTCTCAATGTGCAATGCTGGCTGTCCTAGAATACACTATGTTGACCAAGCTGGCCAGAGGTCTGCCTGCCTCTGCCTCCACCTCCCAAGGACTGGGGTCAAAGGTGTAAGCCACTAGCCAGGCTATAATAATAATCAAGTACCAATTGCATGCCAGAGCTAGGCCCCATGCCTGCTCATCATGCTCTAGTGCCCACTTCACACCGTCCATCTCAAAGTGCTTCTCTGCCTGAGCACTTGGAACACACATTCCATCACCCCCCACCGTGGGCAGCCTTCCCAAGCTCACCCGGCTCAATCGGTGGCCTGTTCTTCCAATGCAGTCTCCAACCTGTTTCCAGTGGGTGGTTTGACCTTTAATTTTCATCCCCACATTCTGAAATCCGCCCTTACTGAGGGCACTTTCTCCTCCTCTGCCCTTACCTCAACTGGTACTTTATCTCAGGACTTCTCTAAGCGTCTATAACTCCATTCTGGCAAAATTCCTCTATATCCTCACTATCTCCTCCTGTAGGTATCTAGAAAGAAAGAAGAGGGGGGAAGAAGTTCTCTATTTTCCACTCTGCTCCCAGAGTGTAGCACAATGCTTGGCACTTGGCAGCTGGCCAACACTATCTAGTAACTAAATGAACTAGGAGAAAATAGTAATTAAACAGATAGTTACCAACTGTGAGACTAGAATACAAAGCCCCAGACTAAATATATGTCCAAAGTAATTGAGAACAAGTATTAAAATGTTCATATACACATGTTCACACTGAAGGATTCACAACAGCTCCCAAATGGAGACAACCTGAATGTCCATCAAGAGATAAATTAGTTACAGTAGGTACATATCATCGAATGTTACTCTGCCATAAATAGGCACACTGATGTTGATATGTAGATGAACCTAAAAAATATGCTAAGGGAAAGAAGACACACAGAAGGTCATAAAAAGTGTGTGGGGGGTGCCCAAACAACTCTCACAAAACATTAAGAAAAAGAGGGCCCCACCCTGGCTTCTGCAAAAGAAAAATGGGCAAAAGATAGCTTGTTAGATGCTTTTGTTGTTGGCTTAAGAAAGGAAAGGTTTGCTTTAGCTCAAAGTTTGAGGCACAGTGCAGCGTGCTGGGGAAGGGGTGCTAATGAGGCAACATGACTAATTGCAGCCACAGTCAAGAGTCAGAAAAGACTGATGCTGGTGCTCGGCTGATTTCCTTTGTTTTGTGTACAGCCCGGAACATTTTCTTCTTTCCATGCAGTCCGTGGAATGGTGCCACCTTTTCTTCGGATGAGTCTTCATACTTCAATTAACCCAATCTAGAAATCTCCTCATGGGTAACCCAGAGATGTGTCTCCCAAGTGGTTCTAGACCCTGTCAAGCAGACAATGTTACACATCACGGACAGGAACAGGGGATTTTCTGCAGAAGAAATTCAAATGAACAGGGGATGGGAGCACACATCTGTGATCCGAGTACTTGAGGAACAGAGACAAGAGGATTGTTGCAAGTTTGAGAACAGCCTGGCTATCTATTGAGTTCCAGGCCAGCTAGGGCTGCATGGTGAGAACTTGTCTGGAAAAGAGGGAGGGAGAGAGAGAGAGGAGAGGAGGAAAAGGGGGATGAAAGGATAAAAGAAGGAGGGGAGAAAAAAGACGAGAAACTAACAGCACACCATCTGAAGGGCATAAATAAAGACAATTATAAATTAGGGTTTTAAATCCATCAGTTGCACATGTGGGTCCAGAAGATTTTTTTTCCAGTCCTTAAGGATCCAGATACTGCGGCTGGAGCGACGATGACTCAGGAGCTGAGAGCATTCACTAATCTTGTAGAGGTTCCAGGTTTGGTTCCCAGCACCCACATGGCAGCTCACAGTCCCTTGTAACCTAATCCCAGGAGATCTAACCCCCTCTTCTGGACTTCAAGAGGACCTGCATTCACGTGTGCACATACCCCCATCACATATATGAATGATTAAAAATAAATAAGTTAAAAAATAATCCAGCTCTGCATGGCTCTGGTGGAGATGGTGGGGCAGGAGCAACAGGTTTAAATTGGGGTGTTGGTTCGGTTCTTCTGGACTTCACAAGGTAAATTTCATGAGCACCTTGTAAACAACACAGGCCATGCAATGCAGCTTCACACAGAGCTTGGAATTACAAAAACATTAGAGACCCATGCTTCGAAAATATCCCTGACAGTAGCAGCCTCAGTTCATCTCCAGATGACAAATTTCTTGAATGGCCTTGACCTTGGGTATGCCCAGGATCCAGGGAATGAAGCCATTAGGCTGCAGTGGTTCCTTCCTGGTTTTGGTTATCTTGGGAGCCAGGATAGAAACTCCTTTTATATCCCTGCTCAAACACTTAACAAAAAATCATCTTTGGCTGACTTGTGTACAATGCACAGTCTATGATTGTATTAATGCAGATATATATGTTGCCTTTAAAAGTTTATGTATTTTCAGATCAGGGGGACCAGACACTGATGGAAATGGATGGCTCAGGTGATCTAGCATCCAGAACAGCTTCAAGGCCGCTGACTGAGATGATCCAGCCTCACAAAACATTCCAGCCAAGACCTAACAATTATCCTGATTTTCTCAAGATTCCCTCAAAGATTACTAGCATCCCCAGACAACAGAAAGTAGTCTACATCATCCGCATTCCCAAAATATTGGTTATGGATGTTTGCTATCATTTAAGTGGGGTTGGCTACAAGTTATTGGTAATGGTCAGGAAAAAAGCTAAACAAAGGAGATTAGATTCAAGAATCTCTTTCTGAAAAGAAACAGGGGGATATAGAAATAATAGGACAAATAAAAGGGTAGATTATTGAATCTACTTTTAAACCAAAAAAAGCAACTACTAGTCTTAAATATTTTACATTATATTGATACAAATTTAAAGTTAATTTTGTTATACTGTATGCATGTTCCTACTCTTGTTTGGGTTGTTGTGCTTATGAAACTCATTTAAAATTGTAATATATAATTAAAAAGTACAGATTAATAGTCATCTATAATAGTCAAATTTATAGTCATGTTAGATATATTTTCAATGTCATAAACAGATATATTTAGATAGATAGATGGCCTCCAATACTTCAAATACCTACAGAATATGGCATTTAATATGTTTAATAACCTAAGGTTCATGACAGTGAGACATGTCTGCTCCTGGCAGCACCAATCTACTTCAGAGAAGATGATGGGCATCAAAAAAACTCTATATGGAGTTTTCTTTCTTTATGACAAAAGTTAACCATGTGGACAAAGAAACTGCTTTTGCCTCCATTGCTGACAGTTACTGTCTAAAGTGGACCAGCAGGATGCAAAAACAGGTAACTGACAAACTTTGCCAAGATATGGTAGGACAGTCCTTCAAAATTCCCTGCTTCTCAGAAATGTCTGTCATATACACTAGGCCTGTGGGCCAAAGTTGGATGCTCTAACATGATAGAAGAACCTAGGGTGACTGTGCAGGAAGCCAGCTGTCCCTGTCATTAGGTAACATTTCACCCTTCTGGGGTCTTTGATGAAGTTGAAGACTAGTTAGTCATAGTTAAAGTTTTCCTTAGTCGTGATAAAAGATAAATTAGGTACAAAACTTTAGAATCACAAAGATAAGATAGAGGCCGGGCGGTGGTGGCGCACGCCTTTAATCCCAGCACTCGGGAGGCAGAGCCAGGCGGATCTCTGTGAGTTCAAGGCCAGCCTGGGCTACCAAGTGAGTCCCAGGAAAGGCGCAAAGCTACACAGAGAAACCCTGTCTCGAAAAACCCAAAAAAAAAAAAAACAAAAAAAAAAAACAAAGATAAGATAGAGTATTTTCTCTAAATTTATCAAATACAAGTGGACTGGATGCTATAACTGTAATTCTTACTTAATAACTGTTTTTGTTGCATATAATCTTACTATGTTAAAGTTAAAACCTTATTTTTATTTAAAGGAAAAAGGGAGAAAGGCTGTGGAATATTCCTTTACAGTGTCTGACGATTCATCGCTCAGATTGGTTTAATAAAAAGCTGATTGGTCGGTAGGTGGGACAACCAAACTAGGAGAATGATAAGAGGAAGAAGGGCAGAGTCAGGGGGAAGCCAGCCAGCCACTGAGGAAGCAGGACATATAGAAAATAAGGTAACAAGCCATGAGCCACATGGCAAAGCATAGATAAGAAATATGGGTTAATTTAAATGTAAGAGTTAGCTAGTAACAAGCCTGAGCTATTCGCTGATCATTTATAATTCATATTAAGCTTCTGTGTTGGTTATTTGGGACTGGTGGCTGGGATTGGGGAAAAAATCCATCTATAGGATGGTTTCTCCTAAAGGCAATAGAGAGTTTCTGATTGCCACTTGTAATTCCCACAAACTTGGTGACTTAAAAATCTCATGAATGTGTTGTCTTAAGGTTCTGGGAAGAAGCCGGGAATGGGTCTCACTGGATGAATTAAGGTGTCCACATGGCTGAGTTCTTTCTGGGAGCTATAAAAAAAAAAAAAAGTAATTCTGTTGCCCTAAAATTTTCACTAGTGACTCTTGAAATCTCCTATTTGTGAGACAAGCAGCCTCTGCCCTGAGGAAATAAGTTGGTTAGTGATACGCCTGGGTCCCTCCCCACTCTTACTGAAGTAAAGATTCTCTCTCCCCCTTCAGCCAACTTCCACGCTCAGCGATACACTCCCAAAGACACTGGCTATCTCTCAAGTGTGTTTTGAATCTTTTCAAGGAAGCTTGCCGTCCTACAGGTAGCTGCTCTATTGATAGGAAAAAATAGCTCAGAAATACTGTTCCTTCACCACGGCTCCCCTCCGCCTTCAAAACCAGAGTCCAGTGTACCCTCTGCTTCTGTCCTTATATCCCTTTAACCCTATTGCCCTGCCTCCCCGTCACCCGTGAGAACACTCCACTGGTGATTTCACTGGACACGCCAGCATCATTCTGCCTCAAGCCCATTGATTAATGAGTTAATTAATGAGATTAATTAATTAATCTACCTCCAGCCTTACCCTGCCCCCTTCCTGTATAACACAAGTGCTCAGAGTCGACAGCAAGTAGCATGTACAAATCTTGGAGAGCCATCGTTTTGTTTACCACGGTGAGCCACGGATTGGTTTCCAGGGAGACGTGTTTTAGCAGAATTTTTGTAAAATAGTCACTTCATGATTCATTTAAGAAAGTTGAGCTTTTCAATAGCTCTCACTTGCAGAGCAAACAGTTTATAGTTATTAAATGTGTGATGTCTAATAACTTCCTTTTTTTCCCTCTCTCTCTCCTCAGGGTTTTTACCACGGCAGAGGTCTCTTGTACATGTGATTTGATGATTCCCTCTAAGCACCAAGCAGGGCACAAAGGGCTACTGGGGCTGCCCTTTTATAGATGAAATAACCAGAGAAAATTGGCTCTCCCACCTAGGGCTCTGATATGAGGCCTTGTCTCCGGGATCTTTTATTATCCTCCCAACCCCACAATGTGTATGTTTGAGACAAGATTTCATACAGTCTAGGCTAGCTCAAGTTTACAAGGTAGCCAAGGCTGGATTTGAACTCCTGACTCTCCTGAATCTATCTTCCCGATGCTGTAATTACAAGAGCACACCTCCACAGTCCACTTACCAGCATTTCTTTGCGATGTCAGGGGCTAGGCCTTCTGGGAGACTCAAGTCAACATCAGATATCTTTGGTGTAACTTTCACCTATAACTTGACATCCAATAACCACATGTTGAATTATTGATGTTTTCCCTTTTTGTGGCAGAGATAATGATTTTTCAAGTCAGGGAACCCAGGAGTCCCTTCCTTCCCTCTCCACCTCTGTCGGCACATCCTGTCAGCCATGCCCTTAGATCTTCACTCACAGTGAGTGCTTCCCCTTCGCAGCTTCTCTGTCTGCCCCATCCCAAGTGGTCTTCATCGCCCACCTGCACGGCTGAAGTGGCCTCCCTGGTGACTTCCCTAAGGGGAGGGGCAGTGGGGGACACAGTGAAGGACTTAAACCTTTAAACCGGCTGTCATGGGCCCTTGGTTAAAGTTTCCCTTTGGATTTCTGTCCCCCGGAGCAGAAAACAATGTTAAGCCTAATTGTGCCGGGAGGGTTCTTTGTGCAGGGGCCCTGACTGCTCTCTTCAGCCCATGTCATGCCCCTGCCTCAGCTCCCTGTGCTCCAGTTGTACCTGCTCTACCCACAGGCCACTCTCCCCAGCACAGGCCTCTAAGGTGCTGTCTTTCTGTCCTCCTCCACTCCTGCAGTGGCTGTACCAGGTCTAGCTCCAATGTCGCCTTTCGGAGAGGTTCCTCACAGTCAACTGTGACCTCCGTCCAGTAAGTGCATTACGTCTGTTTGCAGTTTTCCTTTCCCTTCTTGCCTAGATCTAGGACATGCGTTTTGTTGATACTAAGCACATAAGGCTGCCAGCATCTGCCATGCAGATTGCCTGAGTTGAGATGAGCCCAAAGGGGAAGCCACACAGCACATTTTGAAGACTTAACGCATCATCAATAATTTCTAAACACTGACCAAATGCTAAAATGATGGTATCTGGATATACTGAATTAAATCAAAACACTATCAACAATGAATGTGCATCCACGGTTTTCTACATGTACATATTTTGTACCTCCTGGGAGGGACTAGGCCAGGGCTGCTTAGATTTTTTTCCATTTGTGATCACTGCCCCTTTTTGGTTCGGGTTTCTTTGTTTCTGAGACAAAGTTTCTTGTAGCACAGGCTGGCCTCAGACTTGCTGTTCTGACCCTGCTAACCACTGCCTCGCAAGTGCTGGATTGCTGGAGGTTACGAGAATACTGGGGTTCAAACTCCAGGGTTCGTGCATGCTAGACAAACACTACCAGCCCTTTTCCCCTAAGAAATAACCTCTGGGCATATAAGTGTATAAAGTAGGCATACAAATCAAACATTTAATGATAATAAATCATAAAAGGATTTATTTTGAAATAATTTTAATCTACATATAATTTTATCATATATATGTATAAAGGCCTCTAACAAATATGCATTCTAATGAGATGATGTACTTGTTTAATTTCTGCATAAAGAACTAAATCTTGGCTGAATATTTGATACCATAGGACATTTTCCAGGATTGATATTTTAATTTTATAATCATCAATGCTGAGAATGTCACTTTGTATAAATATGTAGCACAAATGTCAGAAGTCGTTGAAAAGTCTGTCCTAATTCCAACCCAAAATTCATGTAATAATTTTTAGGAAACTGAATTCAGCAACTCGATCAGCATTTTAAAAAAAATTTCAACATAACATAATTGAAGATGTTTTTGTTTGACACATGCTGAGGAATGATGGCAGGAAAATATTGAGTCTTTTCCCCTGCCCTCATAATTAAAAGTAGTTTGTACAGTAAAAACACTAGAGTTCATAACATCCCAAAGTCTCAAATCTGGCCTGAGGTGTTCAGGTAGAGTTCATGGGTGGTGTGTGCCTCACAGCATACTCAGAGCAGAGTGTGCGTGCTGCAGATTCAAAAGCAAGGCTGCAGTGATGGGACGTGGTGGGACACAGGTGACTGCTGTCTGAAACACCCCGGACGCACTAGGTGCTTAATTTTGAATTTTCAGCCATTACCTATTTAGAAACCTTTTACTGTTGCCAAAATTTTTACAACCATCACACATTCAGTTTGGGCCAAACCCACAGCTTAGGAAACTGATGTCTAGACTGCTAGCTAAGGAAGTTAAGAACTGCCTTCATCTTAGCCCATGACTGTGTCTCTAGTACCTACCTCTCACTAAACATTTGTTGAATAATTTGGGTTTTGTGAAAACCGAGAAGGCTGAGCCAGACATCCCATATACACTGTTGTTGTTTGCTTTTGCTCTTTTGGGAGGCCTGTCATCCAGCTCCCAAAAAAATCACTCACGGAGGCTTATTCCTAATTATAAATGCCTTAGTTTGGCTTGTTTCTAGCCAGCTTTTCTTAAATTATCCCATCTACCTTTTGCCTCTGGGTTTTTATCTTTCTCCATTCCTGTTTACCTTTCTTTACTTCTTACTTCATGGCTGGCTGTGTGGCTGGGTGGCTGGCCCCTAGCCTCTTCCTCTCCTTGTTCTCTTGCTCTTTCTTCTTTTTCTCTCAGATTTCCCCTCCCATTTATTCTCTCTACCTGCCAGCCCCACCTATCCTTTCTCCTGCCTTGCTATTGGCCATTCAGCTCTTTATTAGACCAATCAGGTGTTTTAGACAAAGCAACACAGCTTCACTGAGTTAAACAAATGCAACATAAAAGAATGCAACACATTTTTGCATCATGAAACAAAAGTTCTACAGCCTAAACAAATGTGACACATCTCAATATTCTACAACACGCTGTGAACTCAAGGACGGGAGAAACCTAAAAGAATGGGTTTCTTTTTCTCCAATTATACTTGAAACAGACTCTCTGTAGCTGCCTGTGTGGGCACTCCCCTGGAGTCACTTAGAAGGGTAGGGATGATGGCCACAGGAACAAAGCAGGCTCGGCTGTTTCTGTTCAGTTCCCATAGCAAGCGCCTAGACTCATTTATTTTAACGTGCTTATGCAGACAGACAGTGTCACAGGGGGACTTTCTCAGATTATTCAACAAGTCAAGTGTGAGCACAGGCTTGAACTGTGGACATCTTGTTGCCGTGTTCTGAGCCAGGACACAGCTGACTGGAGCTTTTCTACACTTCCCTCTCTTCCACATTTACACCCCCTACCCCCTCACCCCCCACCCCACTCCCACCCCACCCCACCCCGGTTTCCTCACCCCTCTAATGGCAGTTATGTCTGGTCTTAGTAGAATTACCCACGCGGCACCATCTCCTGGGGGGCCAGAGAATGTGGAAGGGTGGATAGGGGAGAGGAAGGTTGAGAGACAAGTGGACTGATGGGTGAATGATGGATGGATGATGAGAGGGTGGATGGGAGGGGGAGAGAGAGAAGACGAGAGATGAGTGAATGGGTGGACTGACGCATAAATGGCTGGAAGGGAGGGCAGATAGATGATGGATGGATGAAAGATGAATGGATGGGTAAATGGATAGAACGGGTGAGTAGATGTGGATATTGGGAAGAGTGGGAGAGAGGAAGGATGGATGTTAGGATGACTGCATGGGCTGGGGGAGATAATGGAAGGAATTTTTTTTCCCTGATTTCTTGTCCCAAACAAAAACCGAAGAGCAGAGCCCTTAGCAATGAGTCCAGCCTCCGTACTAAAGAAACCCAGGCTGGAAAGCCGGCTGCTTTGCCCCCAGCCGCGGGCAGGTGCAGGCACAGCCGCAAACTGAGTGTCTGGCCCCCGTTGGGGGCTCCCCACCACATCCCCCCCCCATTGCCGCGCCTGACGGTGCCAGGGTGGGGGGAGCGCCCCGCCCCCACCTCCGGAGGTGGCGTCCCACGCGGCCGCAACAAGCTGCCGTTGTCCCGCGGGCCGTGGGCCCCGCACACTGGGGCTTTGTCCGGCCCCCCGCCACGACCCACGGGGGAGGGGGACCCCACATGACCGAGGGGGTAGGAGGAGCCTGCGGCGGTGGCGGCGGCGGCGGCGGCGGCGGCGGCTCCATCACTTTCCTCCGGGGCCGGGGGTCGGCGGGCGGTGGCAGCGGCAGCTGGGCAGGGCTGGGCAGGGCCGCGAACGCAGGGCCCCTAGTTCCCCATCAGGCTGCAGGCTCTGGGCCTGGGCCAGCCGGGCAGCTGTAAACCCAGCGCTCTCCAGGCGCCGAGCTGGGGGTGCGCCCGGCCACCCGGCCTCTGGATCATGGGGAATGGCATGACCAAGGTAGGGGGAACCCCCGCCACGCCTGACTGTCCCCGCCCAGCGGCCCGGCCCTGGACAGGTCGCTGACCTTCTGCTCCCGCTCCCGAGATGTATGCCACATCTCTGTCATGCTGCATCTGCCTTTCCTCTCTCTCTGCCCCTGCCTGTCTGTCCTCTGCGTGACTCTTGACTCTTGCTGTGCCTTTCGCTGGCGTCTCCCGGAGCGCCTTTTTCTCTCTGCCTCCCTGTGTCTGTGAGGGTCTGAGATTCCTGGACTCTGGTGTCTCTCTCTATCCTTCCAGCTCTGCTCTGCATGGCCTTCCACCTGGGCCTGCCTCAGTCCCCTCCATTCGGGGCCCACTCGGTGCCCCTTCCTGATCTCTACCTGGGACTTTATACCCATCCCATCCCTCCTCTTCCTCCTGTCCCCAGGCTGAGGTCCCTGGCCCCTCCTGTGGTTAATTTGATTGCCTGTTCCTGCATCCTCGCCAGAGCCCCAGACCCCTCACGCAGCACCCAGACCTATCGGGGAGATGGTTTCCTGAGGTCCCATCACCAATAGAGAAGAGCTGCGGGCCCCAGCTACCATGGGTGGGAAGGGGTGCAGCCTGCCCCCTGACCCCTGATGTCCTTCCTCCAGGTACTTCCTGGACTCTACCTTGGAAACTTCATTGGTGAGCACTTTCCACTCTGCCCCAAGGCCATGGCACACTGCCTGTCCCAGGCCTGTGTCCACTATTCACACTCAGGCCCACATAACTTAGACGCTCTCAAGAATGGGGTGTGGGGGAGGCAAGGACGCCAGGCTGGGAGGAGAAAGGACTCATGGAGCTGGAGTGTTTAGGGGGTTCAAGGGCAGGCAGTGCCCAGGCTGGGAGGTTCACTGATGTAGGCTCCCAGTTCAGCCTTCCCCCAAGGCCCACAGGAAGGGCTCAGGATCTGAGCCTTGCCCACTTCCTCAGCCTAAGGTCCCCCGGCTCCCAAGGGCTCTTCCATAAGGTTTTCGTTGAGGTCTGCCTGGGGGTATGGCTTCCCTCGGGGGGAAGCTGGAGATTCTTCTCCCACAGCCTCCTCTGAAGAGGAGCTGGACCGGATCCTGTAAGCAGAGTCCCGAGTGGAACCACCAGGCAGCAGCCTCAAGCCAGGGGGTGGCAAGTCTGCAGGTTTCTGCCTTTTTCCCTCCTCTGCCCCTTCCACAACTTTCCGTGGGGGAGGGGCAGTGCCCTCCCCATCCCTGCCTTCACGGGCCCCCAGGCTGGTGGTAGGGAGCCAGATCTGAACACAGACAGACCTTTGACTTTGTGGTGAAGAATGTGCTGAGACTGTCTGGCTCAAGGCCTGGGGACCCAAGGTGGAAAAGTCACAGAGAAGACTCAGGTGACCCGCCCCACAGCCCTGGCTCCTTCCTCCCTGGGAGCCTCCTCAGCAGCTCCTACTGCATTGATTTCTGAGAGGATTCAGCTTAGTCGTGTGTTAGTTCCACAAGGACAAGAGCCCTGGAGTTGACCCCAGACTCAGTGCCCAGCCGAAGCTGGCACATAGCAGGCATATGGGGAATATTTGTTGAGTGAGGAAATAGGTGTATGGCTATAAGAAGGACTATGTGTTATTTACCCTGGTTATAAAAGGTGCATGCCAGTACATCTCACTCCTCAGAGATGACCACTGACAGTCCTAAGGGGTGTAGTCCTGGGTATTTTGTCATATATTGTAGCTACATATGTAATATTTAAAACAAATGGAACCTCATTCTGCATGCTGTTCGGGAAGTGATGTGTGTCCCACTTAAAATATATATTGGGGACATTCTCATATATCAGCTCATAGGGATCATTTTCATTATTGCACACGAGTCCAAAGTACAGTTGTATTATTTTTTTATTCTGTCTCTTTTGGGTGGACATTAGATTGTTCCAAACAGTTAGCTGCTTCTGCAACAAATAGCACTGCGGAGAACTTCCACCTCCACGTGCAGCTTTCCATGTCCACCGCTCTGTCCACAGATTCCTGGAAGTAGAGTCGCTGAGTCCAGGGATGAGCTAGGGAGATAGGTGTCTGGGATGGGAAGAACAGCACCGGCCTGTCTTTGATGGGTGCCTGCAAGGCGGGGAAGGAACAGGCAAGCCAGCAGGGGGGGCGGGGGGCAAGCTGGAAGGGAGAGGTGAGGAGGCAAGCTGGGCATTGGCTTTCTCTGCGTTTGGTCATTAGGAATAAATTAGTCACGCTGCCCGTTTAGCTCAAGCATCCTGTTTCTTTCAGATGCCAAAGACCCGGATCAGTTGGGCCGGAATAAGATTACACATATCATCTCTATCCATGAATCACCCCAACCTCTACTGCAGGTACTCCAAGCTCTCCGTTCCAGGCTGAGAGGTGGGGAGGGAGAGCTGTAGGTCCAGGACTGCTCCCCACCCCATCCCTACCTTCCAGTACTGGAAATGGAGCTCAGGGGATCCAACATGCTAAGCAAATGCTCTGTTCTTGAGCCACAGTCCTTGGGCTGCCATCTTGCCCCCAGCTGACTCATCCAGCCTCAATGGACTGTTCTATCATCCCTGTTTGGCGACTGAGGCCACAGAGGTAAATGAACTCATGTAAGGTCATATAGTGAAGAAGCTGGCCAACTAGGATTTGGATATAAGCCATCTGACCCTAGAGATCTCATATCAATCCTTAATATTAAGACCTTAATGCAGGCCTCATATTAATCCTTTTTGCACCTACCTGGGCATCCTTCCGATTGCCAAGTGTCTGGATCATTCCAAACAGAAGATCCCAGGGTTCTGTGTCTTGCTGTGCAATCTTGGGCCATGACGTCAGCTCCTTGGGGCCTTTGATCCCGACTGCCCCAGAGGGCTGTTGTGAGGGTGCAGAGGGTCTGCCAGATGTGGAAGACATTCCTGCATGCTGTAAGACACGGTCTCATTGGATGATCAGTTTGGCTCTCATGGAATCCTAAGGAAGAGATGAGGAGGGGTGTTAGGACCCAAAGGGAGAAGCTAAGAAACTCAGACAAGTGGTGCTGGAATCAGGAGACCGTTTGTTCTCTTTGTGACCTTGTGCACAAGACAAGCTGAGCCCCAGCCACCGTCTATTAAATGGAAATGCTACAATAGTACTACTCACTGGGTTTCTTTGAGCCACATATAGATGCTCAACAAAGTGTAACTGAGAAAAAGATAACTGTTTTAATACTCTTATCCCAGGCTAGGGAGATGGCTTGGTGACTAAGTCTGCAGATTCCCAGCACCCACGTAAAAGCCAGGCATGCCCACATGTGCCCATAACTCTGGCACTGGAAGTAGAGGAGGTGAAGATAGGGAAATCTCTGGGACCAGCTGGCTGCCAGCCCAGCTGAAAAACATCTCCAGCTTCTGTGAGAGAACCTGTCTCCATGGGGACGTGAGGATAAGGTAGAGGGTGACAGAGCAAAATACCTGACCTCGGCATGCAAACACACAAATGTGTATAGTCATCCCCATACATACGTGTATTCATAGGCACACATGCGCACGTGTGCACACACACACACACTCACACTCACACAAAAGAGCCCCTTGTCTAGAGTCTGTGTCTACTATTACAGAGAAGCAATGGTAGATTGAAAAGGCTCTGGAAATCTCAGATTTAAAAAAAAAAAAAAAAAGCAGGTTCTAGGGGCCTGGCGAGATGGCTCAGTGGTTAAAAGCATTTGTTCTTGTAAAAGACCCAGGCTTGGTTGCCAGCACCTACATGGCAGTTCATACTGTAAACTCCAGTTCCAGAGAGATATGATGGGCACTGGGCACATAAATGACACACATACATACATGCAAGCAGAACACTTGTACACATAAATAAAACTTTTAAGTTAAAAAAAAAATGACAGAATCCACCACACACTTGCTATGATGACCTTGGGCAGGGTCTTTCACCCTCTCTGGGCCTTGGACTCGTTTTTTTGTTTGTTTGTTTGTTTGGTCTCCTATCAAATTTAATGGTCTCCAAGGGCAGCTGACGATGATCTGTGACTTTCATTGTCTATGAAGCAATTTCCAGGCTAGTGCAATCTGATTTTGCATTCTAGGGCAGCCTCGTTCTAGAGCACTGGAGTATGTAGTCTGAACAGATTGCATGGGCAGGCTTTCCAAGTTATTAATGTGTTTATTAAAGAAATAAGTGCTGAGGGAAAGAGCCCTGCCCTGACACCTCCCCAGCAGCGGTCCCTCCCAGCAGGGGATTCAGCAGGCAGGCTTGGATGCTCCCAGGCAAACCCACAGCCAAACACACTGCAAAGGGAAACTGCAGATCTTGCAAACACCGTGGGATTCCATGACCTTGGAAGCATTAGAAAGAGATGGGACACATTTCCATGGACACAAGAGGACAGGTCCTGTGTCCTTGAAGAGTCACAGTCAGCAGCAGACCGGGCACCTGAAAAGGGCTGGGCGAAGTAACAAAGGATTGAGGGAAATCTTTGAGAAACGGCAGTGAAGGGTTTGGAACATGGACAGAAATATCCCTAGTACCCTGGTGTGGAGTTTCGGCAGGAAGCAAAGCCTGGCAGACCAGTTCATGAAGCTGTTGTTGATGTTGTTGTCTGGTGGTGGTGGTGGTGGTACGGTGGTGGTGGTGGTGGTGGTGGTGGTGGTGGTGGTGGTGGTGGTGGTGGTGGTGGTGGTGGTGGTGGTGGTGTTTGTTTGTCTTTTGAGACAGGACTTACTGAGACAGCCCAGGCTGGCCTCAGCCTCCTGAGTGCCAGGATTACGAGTGTGTGGTCACTATGCCTGACTGTTCTTTTCATGGTTCATACTCTCCAAGGCAAATGAGCTCTGTCCTTTTCACTGCATAACTTTGCAATCCCTGCCTGGGGGATTGTCCTTGAAGAAACACCTTCCCAGCTTCCAAGTCCTCATGTCCAGGTCACCTGTGGGTGAGGACGCCATCTTCATAGACGGAGCTGGCAGGTCCATACAAATAGTACCTGCTCTTTGTGGGCAGGAAAACAATGGTGGCCTAGAGAGGGGCAGGAAAGGGCCAGGGTCACACTGGCCTTGGCAGCTCAGGCTGGGGGAGAGGTGCAGGCAAGGCCTCACCATCTGGGCATGTGTTTCTTCCCTGCAGGGTATTGCGTACCTTCGAATCTCAGTGGCTGATACTCCTGAGGTACACATGTAAGTTCCCCTGGATGGGCCCAGAGCTGACAGAGAGCTGCCCCTGGGGTGGAGGTGAGGGCCTAGAGTATTCAGGCCAGAAAGCTGTCACAGGGCACCCAGAGCCCTTGCAGCAGGTCCCTACTAAGCTCTCTCCAGGCCTCAGCCTCCTCCCCTGTGATGCGAAGAAAGCATCCTATCTCTTGGGACAAGGTACACAGCAGGTGTGAGGGTCAGACTTGACCTGCATCCTGGCTTGCAGTTAAGACACCTGGTTCACAGCCAGCTTTTTCCATTTACTGCTGTGTGACCTTGGCAAAATCACTTGTCCTCTCTGAGCTTCAGATGAGTCGATGTTTGCAAAGATGAGGCGACCTGAGTTGAGGATGTGGAACTGGACCTGGTAATTGCAAGGACTCTGGAAAAACGAGGGTTGTATTTGGTTTACTAGCACCGGTATCTCAAGCTTGGGATGGACTCAGGCTGAAGCCTGTCCCTTTGGGGCTCTTCTTCCAGTCCACTGCTGACCATTGTTCCAAATCCTCCTCCAGCTGCAGACCCTAGAGAAATGGCACCTAGCGCTCCCCACAGCTCTGTCCTTGAAAGGCCAGAATACAGCCGTAGTGGAAGCTTGTTCCTCATACTTGGTCAGCTGGTGGGGCCAGCCTCTCTTCCCGCCTGCTCTGCTGCCTCCTTCCTGAGCAGCATCCCGATTCACTGCACACGCGGACTGCGCTGAAAACCTGGGGTTCTCTGTCCCTTGGTGTCTGTACGTGAGGAGGAAGAGGAGGAAGCTCCTGAGAGGCCTGCCCCCCCACCCCAGCATTCCCTTTCCTGTTGCTTTCTTCTCTAGCAAAAAGCACTTCAAAGAGTGTGTCAACTTTATCCACGGTTGCCGCCTCAACGGGGGTAACTGCCTTGTACACTGGTGAGTTCTGAAGGGCTTCCTCCCCACATGCATGCCTATCCTGTGGGGCAAGCTCCCTCTAGACTGTCACCGTACTGACAGTCCATCACTCATGGGGACAGACCCCTCAGAGGTTCAGCACTCCTGGGCTGTAGCCCGGCAACTGTGTTTTTCTGAGACTCAGTTTCTTTATCTGTAAAGTGGAGGGATGGATGCCGTGCTGACAGGGCTCTTGAGGGAGCTGGGTGGGGTCACATAGGTAATCCATGCATTCTAGCCCCTCGCCTCTCTTCCCTTTGAGGCAGGAGTGCATGGCTAGGAATCTTCTCCAGTGTCCCTGACCCAAAGGGTGCCGTTCATCCCATGGCATCTCACCAAGGGTTCTGGCTGGGGCTCTCTTAAGACCTAGCTCTCCAGCTGATGATGGTGGCGCACGCCTTTAATCCCAGCACCTGGAAGGCAGAGACAGGTGGATCTCTGTGAGTTTGAGACCAGCCTGGTCTACAGAGTGAGTTCCAGGACATCCAGGACTACACAAAGAAACCCTGTCTCAGGAAAAATGAAAAAAGAAAAGAGAGAAAGGGGAAAAAAAGAAAAGAAAAAAGGACCTAGCTCTCCCCATATTCAGCTAACTCTAACCTCTCCATCTTCAAATCCACAGCCCACCTTCTACCTCGCGATTGTTGCATACACTACTTAGAATACTTTGTTTTGTTTTATCTCGTGGGCAGTTGAACTCAGCCTCATACGCACTGCACAAGCACCCCACAATTCACCCATTGTCCTAGCCCACAGCATTCTTGTCTAGCCCTATCTTTCAAGACTCGGCTTGAGGTCACTTCCTAGGGAGCCTCCTCCCTACACCTCTCCTACCCCCACTAAGGAAACCTCTATTTGTGTGGCTCTTCAAGCCCCAGGCTCATCCAGTCTTCAAGTATCTGAAATTGCCTCAGTATCTGAAATTGCTGCTTTGGTTAGTGGCTGTTTCTCCAAACTATAGTGTAAGCTCCAGGGCAGCAGAGACCATGAGTTTTATTCCTTACCATACCCCAGTGCCTGAACAAAAACATGATGGGTGTGTGTGTGTGTGAATGAATGAATGATGTTTCAGCAAATCCCTTGGAGTAGGGGACAGAGTACTGGTCTGAGGGGAGGGAAGGGAAATGTCACAAGCCAAGTCTTAGAGCTAGGTAGGCAATTCCAGGCAGACTCAGGGGGCAAGCATGGGGAGGCCCCGGTAAGGCAAGGGACCTGGCAGGGAGGGCATACGGAAGGAAGAGAGACTTTCCTGCAGCCTGGGGTTGTCCGGGATCCAGCTTTGCAGGTATATCTCGAAGTACCACCATTGTGATTGCCTATGTGATGACGGTGACTGGACTAGGCTGGCGGGAAGTACTCGAAGCCATCAAGGCCACCAGGCCCATCGCCAACCCAAACCCGGGCTTTAGGCAGCAGCTGGAAGAGTTTGGCTGGGGAAACTCCCAGAAGGTAGGGGCCGTGCAGGGCTGGGGCCGTGCAGGGCTGGGGCCGTGCAGGGCTGGGGCTGTGCAGGGCTGGGGCCGTGCAGGGCCATGCAGGGCTGGGGCCGTGCAGGGCTGGGGCCGTGAAGGGCTGGAGCTATGAAGGGCTGGGCCTGTGCAGGGCTGGGGCTGTGCAGGGCTGGGAAGCATCCTTGATCTTAGCACCCATTGGAGGGGATCCACCCTATGCCTCCCCCCACCCCTTTCACTCTCAAACTCACAATCCTCCTGCCTCAGACTCCCAAACACTGGGGTTGCACCACAGGTCACCACACCTGGCCTGGGTTTTCAGGTTTTGTTTTGTTTGTCTTTTTAACTGAGACTTCAGATGTTTATAGACCAGACTGTGGCCAACACAGGTGTCCCCAATACAAGGTAGTCCAGAGTTCGTCCACTTGGGGTCTGTGTCCTATTCCACCCAGGGTCTTTCTGAGGCCAAAGGAGTCCTTCCCTTAGCACTTCTGGGGGGAATATCAGCTTGAGGCCACACAGCCAACTAGGAGTGGGAGAGAGAGAAAGGAACGGAGTAGCTGGAAGGTTCTCAGAAGGTGGCATAAGGGACGCCAGGACTGCCCCAGGCCAGGAGCAGACAAGGAAGAAACCCCGGGGGTGTGGTGTCTTTGAGTTCACAAAAGGGGACAGAGGCTCAAGGAAGGTGGTTTAAGGCGGTTTGCAGCGGCCAAGTCTGAAAGATGGAGTGTCGAGGGTAAGTGGGTTTTAGGTAGCCCCACCCCACCCCACCCCCGCCGTGAGTGTTGGAAAGTCTTAGAATGAAGACAGAGGAGACTTAGAAGAGTCAGGTGTGGGGAGGGTGTGAAGGTGGCAAACCGGTGGCCGCTAGACCTGCGCTCCGCTCCCCCTCCCCGCCCCAGCTTCGCCGGCAGCTGGAGGAGCGCTTCGGGGAGAGCCCGTTCCACGACGAGGAGGAATTGCGCACGCTGCTGCCTCTCTGCAGGCGCTGTCGCCAGGGTTCGGCGACCTCCGGCGCGTCGTCCACAGCGTCCTCGGCGGCTTCCGAGGGGCCCCTGCAGCGCCTGGTACCGCGATCGCCGCGGGACGCCCACCGGCCGCTGCCGCTGCTGGCGCGGGTCAAGCAGACTTTCTCCTGCCTCCCGCGGTGCCTGTCGCGCAAGGGCGGCAAGTGAGCGCCGTGTGCCCGCCGCTCCGCCCGTCCTCACGCCACAGCCCTTCGCGGGCGGCCGGGGCTTCCCGCGCCCGCGATGCACCCAGAGCCCGTGGGAGCCTCGCCCATGCCCAGTACCCACCACGCTTGTCTGAGTCCGTCCTCAGCGACCCCTCTGAGGCTCCGGTCCGCCGGCCTGCTTCAAGCCACCTGGTGCCTTAGTCCTTGGACCCGGGGAAGGGGTCCTGGGCCTCCACCCCGACAGTGCGGGAGAAGGAGGGAGGGTCGGGTGGGGCGGACCTGCCTGGAGGAGATTAAAGAGACACAGATGCTGCCTGGCCAGGTGCCTCTGGTCATTCCGCAGAGCCTGGGTTCTGCGTCCTGCAGGAGGCAGGGCGGAAGCAGCTTCCAGGGACCCGGGAGAGCGCCATTCTCCATCAGTCTGCAGAGCTGAATTCCAAGACCATGCCCCTCTGTGACACACACACACCCCCAACCCCCATCTCTCCCTGAGCCCTGAACTTCTGACACCGACACCGCCCCGAGCCCCTTTTCTTTGGGCGCATCACCTCTCTGAGGCCCCTTCCTCTTATCCAGCCCCCGCACCCCCCCCCCCGCCCCGTACACAAATAACTGGCCAGTGTGCTCCATTTGGTGGGGTTACCTTCACGTTATCTTTTACTGTCTGAGATGGCTTTATTCTCAGGGAGAACACCCAGGCTCAGAGAGGTCAGGCAGCTGGCCCAAGCACACACAGCTAGAGCAGGTCATTCCCAGTTGTGACAGTAGAGAGGAAGTAACTCCTGGTGTGGAGGTTCCCGAAGGGGAAGACCCAGCACCAACAGGGCGGGGGGCAGGGGGCAGGACATCCAATAAAGCAGTAAGTAACCCTGTGGATGGGCAGAGGAAGGGGTGTCACAGGAGCTGAGTACCTGAGCACTCAGCAGACTCTCGTGGCTTCCTGGCTGATGGGGAGGCACAGCCCCCAGCACTAAGCTGAAGGAATGGTGAACGACCAACACCAACCCCCAATTCCTCATCCACTGGGAGTGTTGAGCATACAGAGTGCCAGGTACTGTGCTGGGCCCGGGGCTACAGCAGTGAGCAAACCCTTGTCTGTACATGGCTGACATTCTAGTGGAAGATGAGCAGATAAGAGGGGGTAAGAGGGTGGACCACCGTGCCATCTGACCGGAGGCTGGAGGGGCAACTGGCAACCTCAGATTGAAGGAGCAGTTACATGAAAAGGCCTTGAGTTAGGACCGTGTGAAGAGAAACATGGCTGGGCTCCCCCGGGGGGACCCGGAGCCTGCACCCTCCTAATTGGCCAGTGGCACCACAGTCCACCTGTTTTCTAGTCCTTCTGTCCCAGTGCCATTCCCTCTTAAATTAAAACTAAAAGGTGGGCCAGGCGGTGGTGGCGCACGCCTTTAATCCCAGCATTTGGGAGGCAGAGGCAGGCGGATCTCTGTGAGTTTGAGGCCAGCCTGGACTACCAAGTGAGTTCCAGGAAAAGGCGCAAAGCTACACAGAGAAACCCTGTCTCGAAAAACCAAAATAATAATAATAATAATAATAATAATAATAAATAAAATAAAAAAGTGGTCCCAATCCACAGACAAAACCAAGCCCTTCGGTATAGTGTTCCAGACCCTTCCAGAGGCTCCTTGACCGGAGTATCACCTCTCCACATTGCCTCAACAGTGCAGGGCTCTCAACTGTCCTAAACACTGCGGCTCAGCTGACCCTCATTCCACCCTCCCTGACAGGAACCCCATTTATCAGAGGGGAAAATGGAGGCTGGTGCCCCAGGTCATGAGCAAGAGATGGTGCTGGGATGTGAACGTGGGCAGCCTGGCTGGAGACCCTACCCTCTTCATTATTTACCCTTTGTGATCTAGAAATGGGAAGGGCTCCTCTGACACATAGGAAGGAGGCTGCTTGGATGGACAGGACACCTCGGGTTGGCTTCTAAAACTCCAGCTTCGGTTGGAGTATAGATGGGAAAACTATCCCACCTACACTAAACACCTACAGACTTTTTCCCTAACAATCTAACAGCCTCCTAGCATTTGCTTCGGATTAAGCGTTCTAAGTATTTAGAGACAGTTAAAGTATATAGGTGTAAATAGTCCACCACTTGGTTTAAGGGATTTGCCATGCATTTGGGCATCCAGTAGGGGTCCTGGAACCAACCTCTCACCAACATAAAAGGACAACTAATTATTACTCATGTTAACCACATGGAATGTTTTGTGCCCCTCTAGAGCTCACAGGTCTGAGTCTGAAGTGGATTGTGGCTGCATAAGTATCATGGGACAGCTGCTGGCGTGTGGGACCGAGAGAAGGAGAAGAACCGCCTCCCACCGGTGCTTGTGAAGGGGAGATTTCACTCCCCACCTGTCCATGCTGCATTAGCCGCTGCACTAGGAATTTTTTTTTCTTTCAAAGCCTCAGTTCCACCACATACACAACAAGGGTTGGGGCAGCCTGAACCACTCAACATCTCTCATATCGCAAATATTTCTTGATAATAAAAAAGTTCTAGAACCAGGTGTGGTGGTGCATATCTATAATCCAATACTCAGGAAGCAGAGGCAGGAGGATTTTTATTCAAAAACCAGCCTGGGCTAAATCGTGAGACTCTGTTTCAACCTCCGCCCTTCCAAAAGATACCAACCCCCTCAAAAAATATATCAATGTGAAAATGTTCCCATACAATTTCAGTGGATCTCGGATCCCACCAGGAACCTGTAAATTCTAGATGTAGTTCTCAGGAGGTGGCAAGGGGCACAGACACAGAGCTTTGGATCCTAGCTATTCCTGGTGGTGCCACAGATCTTTCTAACATAAGTATACGCTATCAAAGGCCCTGATGCAGCCAGGCCAGCAGAAGAAGGAGCAGCCACTTGGTAGGCAATTCCAAAATGTGAGGGGACAAGTGCAATCCATGGAGTGCCTGCATGGGAATGAGAGTGGGAAGCTGGCTAGCATCCTTCCCAGTGATGAGATGGTCATAACCTGGCCCTCTTCGGAGTCATCTGTGGCTCCTTGATGTCCAGGTGCTGTAGTCCCCTCCTCACCCTGGCCACAGAGGCCACAGGAAGTACCCCCCTCCCAGGCCCTATCTCTGGCCTCCCTCTCCTCTCCAACTTTATTTCTTTTAGTTTCTTTTTTTTGTTTTGTTTTATTTTTTGTTTGTTTGTTTTCAAGACAGGGTTTCTGTGTGTAGCTTTGCACCTTTCTTGGATCTCGCTCTGTAGACCAGGCTGGCCTCGAACTCATAAAGATCCACCTGGCTCTGCCTCCTGAGTGCTGGGATTAAAGACGTGCCGCCACCGCCCGGCTTCTTTCGGTTTCTAAATGCTTCCTCTCATCTCACAATTAGAGCCTCCCACAAGACGCTCTCTCTGCCTACATTGCTTCCTTCCTCCACCATCCGGGCCACTCCTCTCCTTAGCCATCTCTTCCTGGACACAGCTTTCCCTGGGGCATCCATTGATTTAACTCACTAAGATCTAACTCACTGCTTCTCCCAAGTCATCCCTCTGCTTCCCCCATGATCCTAAAACATCTGTCGTCTCCTCCTGCCACACCATGATCTTCCTAAGACCGACGACCTTGAGCACAGAGCCTGGCATGCAGTCGCCATCCACTGAGTGTTGAATGGTGGTCACGTGGCCTGCACCTTAAACTTCACATACTGCTGTTCTGAGAAGAGTGTTCTGGAGGCATCCTGGCGGCCCCTGCCTCACCACCCACTAGGGGGCGTCACACACACACACACACACACACACACACACACACACACACACACACGACCTTCACTTCAACCCTCTCACTGTCCCAGCACTGGTGGATAAAGTTGGACCTTCAAGGACAATCATGGTCCGCCTCTAACTCTCTTCTCTCCTCACCACATGGATTCCATATCTGCACATTCCCGATTCAAATGTATTTGTAACCCCTAAACCAACACTTGCCTTGCAAGCAGAAGGGACAGAAGTCGGATGAGATCAGGACTGGAGGAGCTGGGAAGGAGGAGTTAATGAAGGGGGCACTGTCTAGTGCCACTCAGGAGAGGGGAGCTTGGTTTTTAGGGTGACAGCAGGCTTGATGTGCAGTTGGTTATTCATGGCTCGGGGAAAGGTTTGGGAGAGTTTTAAAACTCTTCTTCAAACACAGCCAGTTTCAGACATGTTGGCTGAGTTGTATTCTGGTGGTGCTGGGGGATTGAACCCAGGGCCTTGGGCATGCTAGGCATGAGTGTTATCCCTGAGCTGCATACACCGGACCCCAGCTCTTGACAAAGAATTTGAATCCTGTGAGTTAAGCGTAAATAAAGAGACACCACCTTCCCTTTAGCTCTCGGACTACAAACAAGTGTCTATTGCAAGGCCACATTTTATATATGTTTCTATTTGCCGAGAGACAGGCGGGGGAGGGAGGGAGAAAGAGAGGTTGCATTATCTAGAATGGCCCTGAGGCAGAGTGTGAGGTGCTGGCTGGTGCTTCTGAAACACGAAGGCCATGTCATACCTCACCGGGTGAACTTGCAGGCATTTGCAGGAGTTAACACTGCTTAGTGAATCCACAGTTTATACGCAGCCATATTCTGAACAAAGAAGCACAAAACAAGGCTATGGAGTGATGGGTTGGTAATAATGGTGTGACCATAACCTCGTAGGAGCCTAACAGAGACTCCCTACAACAGAACAATCTTGAGTAAGAGAACCAGCTAAACACACACCCTCAGACACACGCCCGGCTCTTCCGGGCCAGGCTGCTCACTGTTCCTGAATGTACCATATTTTCCATCCCAGCAGGACTTGGCCAGGGCTGGTCCAGGAACGTCACTCCGCCTCACAATTTTCTACTCACCCTTAAAGTCCAGCTCGATTCATCCAGCACATGTTGGCTGAGCACCCTCTGTGTGCCAGGCAAGTCTAGTCACTGGGGCCCCAGCAGGAAAAAAGACAACGGTTCTCTGGTTGCGTGCCAGGCACCCTCTGCCCTGAGCCCAAACTGTCTTTGAGTTGGAGGCCCCTCCATACAATGAATAAATGTTACATGTAGGCTGTAACTGTGTGCCGGGGGTCCGTGCTGAGTGCTTTGTGCACACGTGGGTTGGTTAAGGGAATTTCCAGCGGTATTGTCTGTGGTGGTGGTTGCTGGGAGCACCACCTCTGTCCATCCTGGCAATTGGGAGGGACGTGGCCTCGTGGTTCTGCATTCATCAAATCTGCCACTATTTTATATCCTGTCATCTACTGTTTTTTTCAAGTTGAGAGATCTTTATTCACGTGCAGAATCAATATGCAAAGCACTGAACAGGGCATTCTAGAGTTAATCATGACCTGTCTTCCATACATCTGTACTCATCACCTTATTATCCGCATCAGTCACAAGCTGGAAGCTATTGCACGAGAGTTCCTTGAGACAAAGGATTGTTCTGTCTTGGGCCCCATCTAATTCCTACCTCTGGCTAGATTATAGTAGGAGCTCAAAGAATATGGGATGTCAGGAGAGAGGCAGGAGGGGACGGAAGTAAGATGTCAGGATGTCCCTCACCCTGTCATGGTGCCAGCCTCATCCAGGCCATTCCTCTTTGAGTCCCCCACTCATCTTCAGGCCTGGGCTGTGCACGGGCAAGCATCCTCAGGATTCTGACAAGGAGGAAGCCTCCATCTGGAAAACCTGGCTCCTCTGTGCCCTCAACAAGAGTATGGACTTCTATGACATTTGAGAGTGCAGCAGCTGGGCATCACCCAGGTACCCACCTCCACGCCCTTGAACTCACGATGGGTAAACACTGCTTGGAAAGGAGGAAACTGGGGCTGTCTGAGGACAGGCAGTAGACTGTGGTCATTCTCTCTGGGGTTACCTCCATTGCAAGACTTCTTGGGGGACCCAGGGAATAGCCGGCCATCCCTGATTGATAAAATGACCAGGCTTCAAGCTCTCTGTGATGAGGAGAGATTTTCCAGGAGCCCCTGAGGGAAGCGAGTGAACTAGCCTGCAGGACAGACCAGGTCAGTGTGTCCTCTCAACCCCGTCAGCCTGGCCAGCTCAGGCACATCTCATCCAAGCCTGATAGTAGCCCCACCCTCTCTAGCAATTCCCTCATTCCCTCCCCCCACCTGCATTTTGTGCCCTGAGTTCCACTTCTCCCATCATGGTCAGTCTCATCCCTCCTTCCCCTCCATCAGCCTGGCTCCCTGCCCGTCCCCATCACCTGCCCTTCCTTCAGTCCCGTCATTCTATCTGCCTCAAGCCACACCCCTCACTCCCCTATCACCTACAGGTCCCTCCCTCTTCCCCACTTGCCCCTCCAGATCCAGATCCCTCACTGGTCTCCCTCTGTATCTGCATGCCTCCTTTCTGCTGTCTGCTTACCCATCATCCCTGTGGATGCCTCTTTATCATCTGTGGCTCATTGCTATGTCCTCATCTCCCATTCTGTGTCCCTAGCGCCTCCTCAGCATCCTGTCTCCCTGTGACCCCGACTCTGTCATCCTCTGGATTCTTCAGTCCAGCATGTCTCTCCCCAGCATCTGAATCTATCCCTTCCAACAGCCTCATCAGCTCTTTCTTTACCTCCAGGGCAGAAGGGTCTTAAGTTCTGAAACTTACAGGTCCCATTAGCCCTAGCTGGCCTTCAGATTACTCAGTGTTCTCTCTGCTCAGGTGGAAATAGCCTAGCAACTTCTCTGAGCCTTAGTCTCATCTTCACTGCTGGCCCTCTCTGATGCCCAGAATAGCTGAAGCTAATCTGAAGATTAGACACACACACACACACACACACACACACACACACACACACACACACACCAAAAAAAAAAAAAAAAAAAAGAACAAGGAGTATCTGTAGCTAGAGTTTTCCTGCCTGACCCACAGTCAGGACAAATCTCTCTCACCCGCCAGTCCCACAGCCACTCAGACCCAACCAAGTAAACATACAGAGACTTATAATGCTTACACACTGTATGGCTGTGGCAGGCTTCTTGCTAACTGTTCTTATATCTTAAATCAACCCATTTCTATTAATCTATATGTTGCCATGTGGCTCGTGACTTACCGGTATCTTAACATCTTCTCATGGTGGCAGCGTCTCTCTGCCTCAGCCTTCCACTTCCCAGAATTCTCTTCTCTCCTTGTCCCACCTATACTTCCTGCCTGGCTACTGGCCAATCAGTGTTTTATTTATTAACCAATCAGAGCAACACATTTAACATACAGAACATCCCACAGCAAGTATCCCTGCAGGATGCCAGAGGCCTCCCTACGCCAGGCCCTTTGCCCGGCCACAGAAAGGGCTTAGTCTCATCACTCACTCCTGTCTCCTCTCTGGCCTAGATCTGGGGTTTGAGGGGCCACGATGAAGTGGTTTCTGACTATTTACCGTCCCTCTCAGGGTACCAGGCACGGAACTCCAGATACTCTTGGAACCCAACAACCTCTGAGAAGTTCAGAAACCCTGGTAAGGATGCTAAAGGTGCTCCCAAATGACCAACTGCCAAACTGTCGAGGACCTGGAGGTGGGAAGAGCTGCCTTGCATCTCTTAGCCAAAGCACCCAGTGCCAATAGGCCAAAGCCACAGGGGTAATGTTTGAGGCCCTTACTGATACCCGGTGCCCTCCTAAGCACCCCCACAGCTCTGTGCGACAGAAAGAGCATTATTCCCCTTTACCATTGGACATCCCCTGTCCTTGCCTGAGCTCACACAGCTTGTTACTAGCAGGTCTCAGCTGCCCAGCAGCAGGGGGAGAATGGGTTCTGAGGGCCTGGTGCAGGAGCCCAGACCCTAACCTGAACCTTGAGGGCAGACCCGTGTTGCCACTCCAGCCGGAAGAGAGCTGCCGAATTGTTGATCTTGTTACTGTGTCTGCCGCCAGAGGGTGGGAGTTTGGTTTGAAGCATCCATGTCCGACATGGCTCACAACCACCTGTAACTGCAGTTCTGGGTATCTGATGGGCTCTTCTGACCTCCATGGTCACCTGCACAGATTTGGCACACATTCACATATACAACACATAAATGAAAACAAATCTTTTTTTTTTTTTTTTTTTTTTTGGTTTTTCGAGACAGGGTTTCTCCATGTAGCTTTGCGCCTTTCCTGGAGCTCACTTGGTAGCCCAGGCTGGCCTCGAACTCACAGAGATCCGCCTGGCTCTGCCTCCCGAGTGCTGGGATTAAAGGCGTGCGCCACCAACGCCCGGCCGAAAACAAATCTTTAAAAAAAAAACAACAAAACACTGTTGAAAGAAGCTCCTGGAATCCCAGACCACAGGCCATGCCTCCCAATGTCCTTAGCACTAAACTTTGAGACAGGGTCTGGAACAGCCCAGGCTGGTCTGCACTTGCTGGGTAGCAGAGGATGACCTGGAACTTCTGATCCTCCTGCTTCCACCTCTCATGTTCTGGGATTACAACTGTGTGCCATCATGTCTGGTTCTTGTGTAAGTTTGTTTGTTTGTTTGTTTATTTTTCAGAGCTGAGGACTGAACCCAGGGCCTTGCACTTGCTAGGCAAGTGCTCTACAACTAAGCTAAATCCCCAACCCCCTTATTTTATTATTTTTAATGATGTTTTTTAGATTATAATATAATTACATCATTTCCCCCTTCCCTTTCCTCCCCCCAGATGGTCCTATGCACCCCTCTTGTTCTCTTTCAAATTCATGGCCTCTCTTTTCTTTTCTTTTCTTTTCTTTTTTTTTTTTTTTTTTTTTTTTTTTTTTTTTTTGTTGTTGTTGGTGGTCGTGGTGGAGGAGGAGGAGATGGTGGTGGTGGTGGTATTGTGGTGGTGGTGGTGGTGGTGGTGGTGGTGGTGGTGGTGGTGGTGGTGTGGTGGTGGTGGAGGTGGTATGTGTGTGTGTGTTCCTAAATAATAAGTACAGCCTGCTCAGTCTGTATAATGTATACTTGTGTGTATATGTTTTCAGGCCTTATCATTTGGTATTGGATACTTAATTGGCGCGCTCCTCACTGGGGAAGACTATGTCTCCAGTTATCAGCATTTCTTAGTTGCCTGTAGTTTTTGGTGTAGAGTTGAGACCTCACTGGTTGTCTGTGGTGCTGGGGATGCAACCCAGGGCTTCATGTGCACAAGAGGAGCACTGTACCAAATGAGTCCCAGACTACCAGTGTTTCGACACTGGGGTCTATTGTTATTTCTACGGCCAGACTTACTCAGTGTTGCTGATTGAGAGAAGGAAAGTGGCAGAAATTCCCGTGATGGGAGCCAGAGGACCTCCAGGTTGTTCCACATTGTACTGAGAGCAAAGAAGGAGGGTGCTGGTGCTGTGGATATCAGGCCAGAGAAGGGGCTCCCCAAGTCCCCTGTCCCTCTGGCCCCGCAGACTTCTGGTTGGAGCCGCTACCGCTAGTTTCCAGGAAATTCTCTTCTGCCTGCGTGCTGCAGCGCCTGCTGTGACATCTGGAGCCCAGCATGCTCCTGCGGTGGCGCCCAAGGGTGAATTCTCCCAGTGTCTGTTCCAGGGTGGCATATTGGTGCGACCTAACTGGAGCGCGAGCACACCTACCAGCTGCTGGACAGGTCGCCTTCCTCCGGGGTAAGCACCACAGTGTGCCCCGGGGACACGGCCACAGTGGCCTGGACCGTGGAGAGTGCTCACTAGTAAATGTGGCTTCAGGCGTGTGGTCTCAGAGAGATCATCACTGGGAAACAAGACACCACCCAGAGGCACCAAGGATAAGAAAGAACGTGGGTATCAGGGCTGGTGGCAGATTTCTTTTAGGCCTGTAGGGGGCGCAGGCAGGAGCAGCTTTGGTCCTCGGACGTGAGACAAAAGCACAGGACTTGGGCACATGTTTAAAGCGGGCATTAGGCACGGTGGGCACAAGACAGGCATTGGTGAATGGCAATGGGCAAGGGATGGGCACAAAGTCATGGAGTGATCATAGAGGGGTAGGAGGCAGGGACATAGACACTGGAGCGTGGAATAGACAGTCCTGGAGTAGGTGGGGATTGGGACATGGAAGAGGGCACAGGCACACAGGGGGTGTAGGTATGGGATATGAGTCCAAAGTGGGCACCAGGTGAGATGCAAAGTTCTTGGTCCTGTGCTCACAGTCTCTGCACCCGCAGAGCTACAGGCCCACCCAAAGGCCGGCCACCCCAAGCCTGAATACCAGGTCAGTTTGTGCTCTGCCGAGGAGTACCCAGGACCTCCAGACCAGCCAGAGGAGAGGCTCATCATGGCTCTTGTGAGTCTCCCCCTCTTCTCCAACCCTTTCTAAATGGCCTCTCACTGATGCTCCCTAGACCTAGCTCTATCCCCTACCCCTATTCCCGGCTCCCCACACACTCTCCGTCCAACTCTCTGGTCTGTGTGACTCAAAAAGAGCTTGGCTCCCACCCAGAATGTGGGAAAACGGGTTGCCTCGTTGCCAGATGCTGCCACAGGTGGAGCCAGTCTTGGCTCGCCAGCTCCTCCTGCTGGAAGCTTCTGTACCCCGAGGCCTCACAAGATCCCCAGCCCAGCGCCCCCAGCAGCATCCCCCACCTTCTGGCAGAGCAGAATGAGTCCTAAGTCGGATGCTAAAGAACTACTAAAATCAGTGCACCACGGGATATGGGTCCTTTACCCTCAACCCTGCCCTCCCTGAACCAGTGGAGATCTCTGCCCAGGTCACTGAACAGCCTTCACCCCTCTACCCTGAGGCTAGAGCCTTGGAATGCAGGATGTGACTGGCAGCTGGGCACGGGGGTCAGCTAGAACTTGACGTGGAGGCCCCTTGAATTTGAGGCAGATATAGGACAAAACCATTTGTCACTGGTCCAACATGGCTACAGCTGATTCCTTAGAGCCGGCCTTGCCCTGCTGTAAAGCAGTTCCGGTTTGTTTTAAAGCACTGCCTCCCAGTGATCAGACCCTAAGAACTGTTCAGACCAGGGCCAACCAATAGCAAAAGAGTCCTTGTTGAGCGGTGGTGACGCCTTTGATCCCAGCACTCGGAGGCAGAAGCAGGAGGATCTCTGTGAGCTCAAGGCCAGTCTGGTCTACAAAGTGAGTTCCAGGACAGCCAGGGCTACACAGAGAAACCCTGTCTTGAAACACCGCCCCCCCCCCCCAAAAAAAAAAGAAAGAAAGAAGAAGCAAAAGGGCCGCTACTGCCCAGGTGCTCTGGGTTTCAGCCCCTTTGTCCTACCTATCATTTCTATTTTAGGGGGACTGGGGTGGTCCAAAGAGTCCTGGGCTTTGGATGAAGCACCTGTGGGAGTCTGTCTTTGGAAAAAATGAATACAGCTCTAAGGCAGAATCCAAGACTTGGGGCCAGCTTCTCCCCACGGCCCACAGTTCTTTACCGACTGCTAGACCTACTGTGGATAGAGGGGACCTTTCAACAAGCAGTGTGTCCTCTTTGTCCTCCCCCTGCCTTGTGAGTGAGGCGACTTATAGGATTCTGATTATGGATGCCAACATAACAAATCTCTTTCAATAACATGTCAACGAGCCTCTGTTTCTTTTTCTGTTTTTTAGTGCTGGGAATCAAACTCTGGGCTTTGTGCGTATGCTAAGCACTGAACCACACCCCCAGCCAATAAGCCACTTCTGTGCGGAGAAAATGTTATGATTTGACAAAGGACCGAAGGAAGTCCATTGCATTTTTTTGTCCAGTTGTTCCAGGAATGTTTATTGGGTTGCTCCGGTGCCCAGTGCTGGATATGGAGGACAGAGCAAAACAGCATGGTCTTTCCACTCTTGGGGTTCCCAGCCTGTTCCCAGCTGAGGTCCTATGACTGTCCCCACTCCTGATCCTCACAGATGTGACGATGTTAAGGAGTTACACAATACCTAATTTAAAAACCAGGACGGGGCCATAAGCTGGCCAGGCCCACAACAGGTGGCCACTGACTTGGGCGGGAGCAGAGAAAACACTGATCCATTGAAAGGACTGACTTTGCCCTGGCCCTTGCCAGGCCCCAGCTCCAGGCTGAGGCTAGAGGAGCCTGAGTTCACAGGACATGCAGCCCGTCCTCTGCGCTAGGCTCTCCCAGGGGTCTGGCTTCTAAGGGATCCTGTCGGGTCCTCACCATGGGGTCCTCACCATGGCCTGGACAATTCCATTTTAGAGATGGGAGGCTGGGAGCTCCGCCCAGGAGGCGTTCTTCCCCACAGCAGTCACTAGAGGGCGCCAGGGCTCAGGGGAACCAACCTCCTTTCCTGTCCTTGTAGCCCTCTTGAGTACACAGGCCAATAACCAGGGCTTGGAATAGTGTGGCTCCAAGGGCTCCATGGTGTGGGAAGGAGGTGGCAAAGGAGGAGAGGGAAAGCCAGAACTAGGGTACTTGAGAAGCCGCCATAGTGGCTTTTCGCGCTCCATAGGGACGCTGCCGAGATTCCACCCTTCTCCTCCCCTGCTCCACCTCTGGTCATACCTGTGTCCCTGCAGGTCCTTCTGTCTCCAGGTTCTTTCCTTCTTTTCCTCTACTGTGACTGGCACTCTCTCTGTATGCTTATTGTCTCTCTCCAAATGTCTGGTTCTGTCTCGTGTGTGTGTGTGTGTGTGTGTGTGTGTGTGTGTGTGTGTGTGTGTGTGTGGTGTGTGTGTGTGTGTGTGTGTGTGTGTGTGTGTGTGTGTGTGTGCTCCCATCTCACACTCAACTTCAGAGCATGGCTCTGCCCTCCCACCTCTCCACCTCTTCACCCTGCAGCTGCTCACAGCTTCCGACCACCACGGCTGGACTCTCTTGCCCGCCTCCTTAGACCTGACGAGGGCGGTGAGGGAGGAGGGAAGGGCAGCGTGGTGGGCCCACCTCTTTTTGCCTTTCTAGGCTGGGAGGCTGGGCCAGTGGGTTTTTTAACGGCCTGGGCAGCCTGTGCAGCTCGCCAGCCCTGAACGCTGTTCCCCCGGCTCTGCAGTCCCAGCAACAGTCAGCATGCAGCAGCCACCGTCGCCAGGATCCTTGGCTCCTTCGGCCGAGTCCACCAAGCCCCCTTACAGCTACATAGCCCTGATTGCCATGGCTATCCAGAGTTCACCGGGGCAGCGGGCCACCCTCAGTGGCATCTACGGCTACATCATGGGCCGCTTCGCTTTTTACCGGCACAATCGGCCGGGCTGGCAGAACAGCATCCGCCATAACCTGTCTCTCAATGAGTGCTTCGTCAAGGTGCCCCGCGACGACCGCAAGCCAGGCAAGGGCAGCTACTGGACCCTGGATCCCGACTGCCACGACATGTTCCAGCATGGCAGCTTCCTCCGCCGCCGCAGACGCTTCACCAAGCGCACAGGTGCCCAGGGCACCAAGGGCCCTGTCAAGGCAGACCACAGACCCCTCAGAGCTGCCAGCCCAGACCCAGGAGCCCCCAACACCACTACTGGCAGGCTGTGCCCATTCCCACCAGAGGTGCCAAACCTCAAGGGCCTAAACTTTGGGGGTCTGATGGGATCGTTGCCAGCCAGTGTATGCCCAGCAACCAGTGACGCCAGGCCCCAGCTGCCCACTGGACCCAAAGAGATGTGCTCGCCCAAGTCTGCAGGCCCAAGGGAGCTCCCCGAAGCCACCTCGCCCTCCCGGTGCCCTGCATCCGGCTTTTCGGCTGCCTTCTCTGAAGCCGAGAGTCTCGGCAAGGCCCCCACACCTGGTGTGGCCCCTGAGGGCATCGGGAGCAGCTACCAGTGCCGGATGCAGGCGCTGAATTTCTGTATGGGGACTGACCCGGGCCTTGAACACCTCCTGGCCTCTTCAGTCCCCACCCCTGTTCCCTCGACTCCTTCAGCCTCTCACCGGGCCCCACCGCCCCTGCCAGCTGACTCCAAGGAACCCTGGGTGACTGGGACTTTCCCTGTCCAGGGAGGTTCCGGGTACCCCCTGGGGTTACCCCCTTCCCTTTACCGGACACCAGGGATGTTCTTCTTCGAGTGACTGACCACAGCAGTCCCTCCACAGGGTCTCTGTCAACTATTCTCTGCAGGCTCCGTCCGGCTGTGGGACCTAGAGCGCTCTACGAGGACCCAGCCCTGGGAGACCAAGGACTGTGAGGATCAGAAGGCAGAAGTGAGCCGTCAGCCAGGTCCCTGGGGCCTCCAGACGAACCTGGGATGAGGGCAAGTGGGACCCTCGGGATGTTCTCTGTGGTTCTCAGGGCTAATAAAGCCAGTGCGATGGTGAGGGTCTGTCTGCTGAATGGCGGGGGCTAAGGACCAGGATGCTGGGTTCTGTGTGGGGCACCCATCTGGAAAGGTCCTGCTTGGGACTTCCTCCTGCTGGGGACTTTCTTGGGGAGTTTCCCAGGAAGGGAAAGGAGGGCATGAGGGCAGGCAGGGAGAAGATGCAGCCAAGGTCCACAGACTATGGGAAAGCTGGGCTGGCCTAAGAGGCTGCTTTCTGTCCTTGAACTTGTAGCTGGACACCCTCTTTACGAAGCCTCCCCATGCCCGCTGCCATCCCCTCCCAGGCTTGTTTCCGTCATCTTGCTTGGGTTCTATGGACTACCGGCCCCATTTACAATAAATAGCAGGAGCTAAGGCTCAGAGCTCACCCCAGCTCCGGCGGAAGTTCAAAAGATCGGCAGAACAACGGGTACCCAGGGCTGTGCGGCCGGCACAAGCTGAGGGGAGGTGCAGGGTGGAAAGCTGCCTCAGGGCAGCATGGGGGGGTGGGCAGAGGAGGAGTCGAGCCTTGCTGAACACCAGGGCTGATAAGACATCCTTCACCCGTGTGCAGACAGGGAGTCCAAGGTTAAAAAGCAGCACCTGGCCTTTATCTGAACTCTCCACAGTGACGGGACCTCTCCTGGGTCCCTGGGTCTCTGAAGAAGTCTCCTGGTAACTTTTTGCCAAAATCGTATTACATTAATGTGTGTGTGTGTGTGTGTGTGTGTGTGTGAGAGAGAGAGAGAGAGAGAGAGAGAGAGAGAGAGAGAGAGAGAGAGAGAATGGGGTTCAGAGGCAGCTTGTAGGAGTCGATTCTCTCCTTCTACCACATGGGGCCCAGAGACCAGACACAGGGGCCATTACCCACTTAAACCATCTCACCCCCTCCCGTGACTCTATGAACCCATTTCCTTGAGGGTGGGGGCTGCCCTAGGTACTAAGCAGAGGCAACCGAGCTCCGAGCCTTGCCATGAGCTAACTGTCCTCTTGAGTAGAACAAGAAGGTCTGCATGGTGCCCACCAGAGGACCAGACAGGAACCTGAGACCTCACTGCGCCTTCTGCAGGGAACAGAAGCAGAGGGTTCCTGAGCCTCAATCGCCTCTTCCGCGCCATGGGTATGGGCTGAGGCAGAGGGGCCAAAGTGCGGGTGTGCCCCCATTTTAACCTTCGGCAGAGAGCTCAGAAGGCCCTACGTCCCATGAGGTGGCACCCAGTCAGGTGGCCTAGTCTCCCGCACAAGCCCTTCCCTGGGCGGCTTAGCCACTGACTTCAGCCTCTGTGAAGGCGGTCTTCACCCTCCTCCCTTCAGAGGCCCCCTGGGGCTTTGGAGGAAGCAAGTTGGCTGGCCTGGCTCTGAGCTGTCTGGTTCCCACAGACTCCAGGACTGAGGTGGAGGGGGACCTGAGGGACGGAAGCCGGCTGTGACTGGAAGGGGATGGGGAAACGCCTGGCCAGCTGGGGGAAGTGGACTGCCCCCCCTCCCCTCCCATCTCCCCCTCCCCACCATGCCTGCTGCACCCCACCATCAGAACAGTGGGTTGCTGGGAGGGAAGGTAGCAGGGTCCCATGTAGTGAGGGGTGCAGATACACAGAGGGAGGGGACCCTCGCGTGATGTGGGGTCAGCATGTGGGGAGTGTGGGGTGGGTATGCTGGGGAGACACAGTTGGCTAGAGACAGGACGCAGTCCCTGGTGGTGACCTGGTGGGTCAGGGAAAGAGGCCGCGGCCGGGCACTGTTCCTTGCCTTGCATTTCTCTGGAGCCCTGGTGACCCCAAGTCCCTTCTCAGCCTGTATCCTAGCTGGTAGGAAGATGGGAAGCCAGCAGGGCTGGGAAAAGTACCCAGCCTCCCAAGGATGTTCACAGCCTCTGAGTCCAGTGTCCATGTCCCAGAAGAGGAGACTGAGGCTCTCCAAGGACGGCTCTTGCCTCGCTTGTGCTGGGGTGACAGTGAGACCCAGGTCCCTCTCTATGTCTTTAGTTGGTACTTCCCACACCACCATTCCACTGGTCCCCACCCAAGCGAGTAGCTGGCTCATGGAGGGTTAGTGAAAAACTGGGCTGAGGCCTTGCATGCTTGGGCCTTGGGAAGCATGCAAAAAAAAAAAAAAAAAAAAAAAAAAAGCCCAACTCAGCTCTGGCGCCACACCTCTCTCTGTCGGTGACCCCCAAGACTTCTTGTCTGTCAAGAAATGGTGATGTTCCCAAGTAGGACCTTGGTCTAGGCTTACTCGGGAAACAATCTTGGACCAGGCCCACTCCTCTGGGCCTTGGTTTTAGCTCTTTGTCCAGAGGGTAGGACGTAGGCAATCTGATTCTGTGTCTGAGTCTCAGGGGAGTTATCTGGCCTGGGGGACATCCCATCCCTGGAGATAGTCCTATCCCTGGAGGTATTTGGCTAGGAGGCCTGGACATCATGATCTCTGTTCAGTACCCAGTGGGCACCTTCCCACTGGGCATCCTGCCCTCATGTTCTTTCTGTGATCAACAGATACTTCTGCCTCTTGCCCGACTGCCCCCATTGGGAGGTGGAGTGTAGAGCCAGAAAGCACCCCTCATCTAGATCAGTCTAGATAAAACATCCTGATATAGATGGTCGAGGCCAAGGTCACACAGTGACCCCCAAGTGAATCCCCAAGTCACCCATTCAACTCTCAGGGCCAGGATGTGGTGTCTGACACCTCGGGGACTCCATCAGTGGAGGCTCATCTGTCTCCAGTCCCAAGTCCAGGGACCATTTACTCCCCTTCAGGAAATTAGAGCCGAATGGGTTCTGAGACCAGATCAGATCCTAAAATGGTAGGCTCGGTATTTAAGACTATTCCCGAGCTCTTCATCACAGCAGCTCAGATTCTTGGAATGCACCCTTGATGCTGACCTTCTTGCATTATGTGCATTCCAGGAGGCAGGAAGGGCCTGTTCCAACAAAATGCAGCCACCCTATTGGACTGTCATCATCTGCTGGCATTTGGTCTGGCTGTCCAAGGGCAGAGTGCCCATCTGCCTTCAGGGGGGAATGGATGGGGTCCCCACCACACCCCAAGGGCCCGCCTCTCTCACAGACTCCTCCACTGGGCTTATCACAGGCCTGCCTCCCACCCACTGCTTCCTTCCCTGCTGAAGGCATCCCCCTGCCTGAGTTACAAGTTACTCATGCCTTCCCACACCCCCAGACAGCACTTGGCTGGTGAGAGACCCTCTCCCCCAGAGGGCGGCTTCCTGCAGCTGCCCAGTGATGAGAAAGCAGGGGGAGGCTGAGCTGGCCAGGCACATCTGCCTGTTGGGAGTTTAGGAAGCAAGGAATTCAGGCCCGACATCCCTCCCCTGACCAAGCTCCCATCACCCCATTACCCAGGCTGCCAGAGGCAAGGCTGCCTCCAGTGCAGTCCAAGCTGTGTGGCCTGGGAAAAGTCACTTCCTCTCCGTTTTCATCAGAAGGACACAAATGGAGTGTTCACCCCCATGGGGCTGGCGTGAGGACACTGTAAGTTAGCATTTGCAAAGTGCTTAAGGCAGGGCCTGGCACTCCGAATTGCAATGTGAATGGTAGTCAAGTGAAATAAATCTGCATTTGGGGGCTGATATGTCCCCTTAGCATGGTGACAGTATCTAGCTGCTGTGTAAGAAGGCGATAGAATGTAAAGGAAGGATTAGACAACGCTGTGAGCTTAAATTCTGTCCTTTTGATTTCTTGCTGTGTGGAATCACTTATCTGAGCCTCAGTTTCCTCCTCTGTGCTGTTTTTGATGCCCAGGACTGGCATGTGGGACCCTCCGCATCCTCACGTATAATTTGTTCAAGAGAGATAAAATTAGAATAAAAAAAGTATCCCCACCAGAGGTCCCCCCCCCCACTCTCAGCCCAGTTCCCTCGGCCCCATCCTTTGAGTACACACACACAGCAAAACTATAAACTGGAGGTTCCTCTGAGGTGCCTGATCCTCTGTCCTCACCCTGCTGGTAACTGGGTAGGTGACTCAGGGAGACAGTTGGTGGACAGAAGGAAGCGGCTCCATAGCTAAAAACAGACCGGAGGCTCCATTAGTCACTGGCCAGCCAGGAAGGCCAGGGATGCCCCCAGGTCACTGTCCTCTGGGCCAGTCCCAAGGTTGCCCAGTGTCACTTAGGTACACAGAGAGCAGCTGGTCCTTCCTCCTTGCTGGCAGCCAGCTCAGATAAGCGTCTCCGCTCTGCTCCATGCCTGCTCTCCAAAGAGTGACCCCTTCTTTCAGGGTGGCCTTCTATATACAGTTCCTGTCATTGGCCAACACCGCCCCAAAGGAGCCCCCAAAGCCTGAGTCTGGTTAACTGCGCCGCACAATCCCTCTCCGGCAGTGCCATGCTGCCTCCGCAGGTCCCCACTGTGAGGCGTTCACAGCTGTAGGGGCTGCACTTACGTACCTTCACCTCAGAACACAGGGTTGGGGGCAAGGGCTGTGTCCACCCGGTTCTCTTTACCTCTGCTCTACCTCGGTAACTAAAACACGTTAGGGGTGTGGTGGATGTTTACCGAGTGGATGGCGCCTCGATTACCCATGCATCCTTCACCGTGGGTTATCTCAAAGGACCCCAGGGACTCCCTCCCTCGCTCAGCACTCTCCGGGGCTTCTGGGTAAGGGCATGCATTGGGGGTCTCTCTCTTCGCTGACTCAAAGCAGCTTTCATGCCCACCCTCTCTTCTGCCCGCACGGCCCTCCACTACTATCCACGGGGCTCTCTCCTTCTCACTCGCAGCCTCTGTCAAGCATCCTCAGATAAAAACTCCCTGACCACTGTCTCCTTCCCCCAGCCAATGCGGGCTAAGGTCAGTGCCTTTTGTCCACTAGAAGCCCCCTGAGACCAGGGACTTTGTCTACTCGCTGCTGTCCCTTGCAACTGCCACCCTATGTGGAACACCGCAGGGCCTCCTGAAATAGCCAAGTGCAGACTCAGGAGCCTGCACCAGGCTCTGCCTGGGCCTCTCATGTGACGTGGACACTGACCTTGGAAAGCAGGTATGGTCAATACCCCGTTTTACAGACAGGAGCCTGAGGCTCAAAGAGAGCAAGTAGGTGGCTTTGAACCTGGAGTTCCAGGTGCACCTTGAAGTATCTGAGTTCTTCAGACTCACTACTGCCTCTGCTAAAGCCACTGGACACAGCCTCCAGTCTCTCCCTGCCTCCAGTCTCTCCCTGCCTCCAGTCTCTCCCTGCCTCCAGTCTCTCCCATTTACTCATCTGCCTAGTGGCAGATATCAGTCAAAAGCATGAATATTACCATGCTCTCCCTCGGCTCAGAACCCTTCTGTGGCTCCCTACGGCCCTGGGTCAGCCTGATTATTTCCCCAGAAATGATTTCCTTCAACATATGCAAAACCTTCCTAGAATGCGCTCAGGTAAGCTTGCTTTCAGGTTCCTGTGCTCTCTTTGCCCCGCCCCCACACCCTCCCCGCTACCCTAGAAAGCCCTGCTCCTCATGTGGCCCCACCTGGGATGTCACTCCCAGAACGATGAGGCTTCAGGTTGGTGACTCGTTCCTGTCCCCGTGGTCTCCTGAGTTTTCTTCCAGCTTCTCCCAGCCCTCACCCTTCCTCTAGGGTCCCAGAGGCTGTGAGCCCCTGCCTGGAGACTGGCCCAAGGAAACCTCACCCATACTGCCTGACTCACATCCCAGGTTCACTGGGAAACCCTGCGCCTCGGTTCCCTTAGCCATGAAATGCTAGATGGGTAACACATGGAAATTCTCAATACAATGCTGGGGTTCAGGAAGTGCTTCCTCTCGAGGGGGGAGAGAGGGAGGAGAGGCAGGTGCAGAGCTGCTTCACAGGCAGGAACCAGCCCCCCCCCTCGCAGAACAACCCTGGCGGCCTTACTCCCTCTGGGCGGCCAAGCTAGGGCTGCGTCTTTTCCCACCACTGCCTGGTTGGGTTCAAGGTGGCCAGAGGAATTCAAGGCCACTAGACTCAGACAGGAAAAGGCAACGTCACCAGTGCTGGGGTAATCCAAACCAGATGTGGCCTCGGTGGCTTCCAGACCCAGGGGGTGGTCACTGTGGGCCTGGCCCAGGCCCAGAGGCAGGAAATGGCCTTGGAGGAACACTCTCTGGGCTGGGCCCAGCTAGGAGGAGGGTCCACTGGAAGCGCTTAACCCTTCTTGGCCCAAAGGAGTGTCCAGGCCCAGCCCAAGGGAGGCACACATATCCGTGACACAGGAGACAACCACTGTGTTGTTGTTGAGACCAACACTGTGCAGGACCAGCCATGCCCTTGAATTGTGAGGGGCAATGTCTGCTCTTCCTGGAGTTCAGGAAGCTCATAGCCTGGCATCCTGGGGATGGCAGGGCCCTAGGCCCAGAGCCCTGGACATGGACTACACTCTGGGAGTCTGCTGTCAGCTGTGGACTCTTGCCTCCCTTAGTGCATGCAGCTCTAGGGTACAGACTCCTTTCTCCCAGTGGCAGCCAGGGACAGAACCCAATTGAGAGCAATAGGGCTCAGGTCCCGATCTCCAGAGAGGCAGATGCAGCTCTGTAACAGGGCAAGGGCTCCAGCTTTGCCTGAGTGTGCTCTACAGGTTTTGAGAGACCAAAAAGTCCCTATGAATCTGGGCATAGTGGCGTATGCCTTTAGTCTCAGCACTTGGGAGGCAGAGCCAGGCGGGTCTCTGTGAATTCAAAGCCAACCTGGTCTATACAGTGAGTTCTAGGACAGCCAGGGCTACATAGTGAGATCCTGTCTTGAGAGAGAAAAAGTCCTCATGAAACGCCATTCTCCCATCTATCTTGTCAAGTCTAGATTCTCCGTCTCCAGGGTTCTGAGAGGCCCAAAGGTGTCTGATTACTCATGCAGACATGTGTCTGGGAGAAGGTGACAGGGTAGACTTAGGGTTGGAGAGTGAACACCCCTGCCTATGGTTCTCGGGGGGCTTCTTGCTCCAGAAATATTAACTTATGTGGCCTTAGGCAAGTCATCTTTCCTCTTTGAACCAGTTCCCTCACCAGAGGCGTATAGACGAGCCCCCATCCTGTGTCTCAACTGTCACGAACGCCCCTGAGAGCTGCAGAAGAAAGAGCTAAGGCTGTGATCAAGTTATAGAGACTGAAACAGAGCCGGGTGTGGTGGTGCACGCCTTTAATCTCAGCACTCAGGAGGCAGAGTCAGGCAGAGCTCTGTGAGTTCAAGGGCAGCCTAGTCTACATAGTAAGTTCCAGGATAGCCAGAGCTAACAGACAGCTCCTGTCTCAAAAAAAAAAAAGAAAGAAAGGAAGGAAGGAAGGAAGGAAGGAAGGAAGGAAGGAAGGAAGGAAGGAAGGAAGGAAGGAAGGAAGGAAGGAAGGGAGAAAAAGAAAGGAAACCTGCTTGGAGTCAGGGTTCTAGTTTGTACTGTTGAAGTCTTTGGTGAGGGGCCTTCCCCGTTGTGGCCACAGGTCCCCTGGTGGGATCCAGACCTTGGATCTCTGCTCAGGCTAAACCTTATTCCCTTTCCTCCCTCTCAGGGGTGACTCATCATCTCATCATCGTTCTGTGTGGCCTGATGCTCAGCCAGGGTGCGGCCAGTGAGGCAAAGAGGATCACTCAGTGGAAACCCAGGCCCAGCTGGCAGAGGTCGGAGGTGGAGGAGGCAGCAGAGTACCAGTGGGCAGTGGGCAGCAGTGTGTGGTCTTGGGGGCCCTGACAGTATTACAGCTGCCATTCACAGCCCAAACCAGGTTTTTGAAACTTTCAATTCCAAGTGCTAAGGTCAAGCTTAGATTCTCCCCACCCTCCAAGACCCAGATCCCACACCCCATGTCAGGGCTGAGGGGTGAGGTGCCTGGTTCTGCAGTCATGGAAGCAAGAAAGGTATGCACATCGCTCAGGTCTCAATCTGTGGACACACCCAAGGGCCAAGCCCGGGGTAGCCAGGCAGCAGCGAGAGCAAAACCATTGCCTGAGGGGTCCGGGTACTGATCCTGGTTCCCAGCAGCTTCTTGAGCCTTCCTGAAATCATCCTTTCTCTCTGACAGAGTACAGTACTTCTGTGCTGGTCACTGCAGGCTTGGGACCCTGGTGCTCACCACTCTGCCACTCTGGCAGGCCACCTCACACCAAGCCTCCTCGCCTGGGGCTCAGTCACCTCTCAGTCAAAGTCTGGGCACTAGTATGGCTCTGCTGTGCCTTCCTGGCTGCTCCTGCAGCAGATGGCCCCTGGCTGCATGGGTGGCCTGGATGAGGCCAGTGAGAGCAGAAAGCAGATAGACATCACAGGCCGTGGGATCTGTTAGCCTTCCCTGGACGCCCCGTTCCCTCCTTGATCAATGTTGAGCTCACAGCAAAAGTTTGTTTCAAGCCCCAGGCCCAGACTGACCAGCAGGAGGCTTCAAGTTCCCTCCTTGCTCTGAGCCTGTTTCCTCACTATTGGATGTGGATAAGGAGCACCCCCATTTCCTCCCTGGGCCGTGCGTAATTCATCTTGTCTCCATCTCGCCAATGCACCATCATTCTCTCTCCTCTGTGAGGCAGCTCTTATCTGGGTCTCACCACCTGACTCAGTTTCCCTCTGTGAAATACAAATCGTATCGACCTCACCACCCTACTCCAAAGAATAATGATCTAATAATCCCTGCTGTGCCCATGACCAGAGTCCAGCACAGGTCCCTCCGTACTTCAACTCTTGTGACGACCCTCTTACAGGTGAGGGGATTGAGGCGCCGCAAGGAAGCCACGTAAACACGGCATACAGTCGGTACTCTAGCTCCTGAGCGTACATCTGTGAACGCCACACTGTGCGCAGATGTGTGAACTCGGTGCCTGGCACACAGTAGGTGCACAGTCAATGCAGTCATTTGTGATCTCACACGAATTAGTGCACGTGCAGAGGGAAGGAGGCTGCCTCCAACCTGTATGTTTATTTACAAGACACAAGCTGAGAGCAGGTTGGGGACTGCCCGGTGGCTTCATACTCCTCGTCGTGGGCCAGTTCATCCTGTCATCTGAGGTTGTCAACGCCCCTGGGACGGGCACAGAGTAGCTGGGCTGGACTTGGGGGTAGTCTCATGTCTCCCAGGCCTCTCTCCATCACCACCACCACCACCACCACCACCACTCCAGGCCCGGGCTGGCTTTCTCTCGGAGTTCCTGTGTGTTGGTGGTCACAAAATCAGTGGGTGGGGGCCAGGAGGCCAGATGATCTGTTGGGAGTGTGAGGCAGGGCATGGACGTCCTCTCACACAAAGCCTGCTCTGTCTCCCCTAGCAGCGGGACTGCATTCTTACCCTTCTAGAAGCTTCCCATCCACCACCACAGCGGCCCACCTGCTGGACCCCCAGCCATCCCACTCCAGGCAAGGGTGCCCCCGGCGGGGCAAAGCAATACAGGGCAGCGGTTCAAAGGAGGGACTAGGGCATGGCCTGGACGTCCTTGGAGTCTGGGTGGGGCTGATGGGCCACAGCCCTGTCTGAGGAGGTGGTAGCAAGATGGATTCCAGGCCACACACTCCATGCTCGCATAGGAGACGTGGTATCAAATAAAGGCCCGGGGAGCCCCAAGCCTCCCAGCCTGGTGCAGCTTTGCTCTGACCAGCCTCCCCTAGAGATCTGGCTCTCTCTGGCCTTCTGAGCTGTGTGGCTTCAGCCTTGACCACTGTGCAGCCGCGTCCAGGCTTAACTGCTCCTGGGGCTCAGACCCCCAGAGCCATCAACGCTCCCGAGCTACTGATCTTCTTGAAGCGATTGGCAGCACTGACAGCGATGAAGTTTCTCTGGGGGACAAGAGAGGAATTCTGGTCAGCACTTCAGCAGAGGAGAACCTCGGGAAGGAGTGGCCGGAGAGAGAGAGAGCTTAACAGATAAGGAAAGGCACTGGCAGCCAAGCCTGAGTTCAGTTCCTGGGAGGCACATGGTAGAAGGAGAGAACTCACTCCCAAAGTCACTCCCAAAGGCATCCTCTGACCTCCACACATAGGCCTCCACACGAGTGTGACCCCTGAACCTTCCATTATACGCGCACAATAAATAAATGTTAAATAAAAAACTTCAAAGACTTTTAAAAGATTCTGCCCTCATTAGAGGAGGGTCAGAGGCCAGGGGAGACACAGTGCCCAACCCAGCTATAAAAAGCGCCATAACACTGTTTGTCCAAGCAAAAGAGACTCCTCACCCCGATCTATGAGTCCCTCTACAGCACTGGTTCTCAACCTGTGAGTCTCCACCCCTTTGAGGGTCAGAAGACCCTTTCACAGGGTGGCCTAAGACCATCAGAAAACACGGATTTTGATATTATGATTTGTAACGGTAGCAAAATTACAGTAATGAAGTAGCAATAGCTACTATAATTTTGATGGTTGGGGTCACCACAACGTGAGGAACTGTATTGCAGGGTCACAGCATTGCTACTGCTCCACAGCCTGTTCCCCTCTGACCTCCCTTTGCATCCCAGCCCATCAGCCTGCGGCCTGCTGCTCACACTCACGGGTCTGCCTCGGGTGTCACATGGGCTGCTCCTCTGCCTGGCTCCCTCCCCCATCTCCTTGAGGTCTGGATGCACCTGCTCCTGCTCCCTGGCCCCTCCCTGTTCAAAGGTGTAACCCCACCCCTGGCGCTCCCAACCCCTCTCCTAAGAACTCCCTGTAGACACTGGAAGTCAAGTCCACAAGACCCAGATCCCGCCCCCCCCCCACGTCTCCACCACAGCAGCGGAGCACTTGGAAGTAACAGCTATGGCTATTCCATAAATATCTGGGAAATGGAGGAGGAGAGGGGTCAGAGATGCTCTCCGGAGCCTGGACCCCTCGATTAACGATCCTCCCTTGGCAGGCAGGGTGGGTGAACAACTCCAGCTCAGAATGGGAGCTAGCCCAGATAAGGAGAAAAGCCCGTATCTTCCAGACACGGCCAGGCCCTGTCAACAGAGACTGCCCAGCGGACAGGGCTCTCCCACCTCTCGGCCCTCCTCCTCCTCCTCCTCCTCCTCCTCCTCCTCCTCCTCCTCCTGCCCCGGCTCTGGTACCTTCCAGCGCCTCTTCATGAGGTATTTCTTGAGCAGGATCTGGGACTTCAGGCGGCGGTTGCAGCGTTTGGCTTTCTCCGCCAGGTTGTTGAGCCAGGGGTGGGCGAGACATTGCTCTGCACTCATCCGGGCGCTGTGGAGAAGACAGCGTGGTGAGGAGCGGCCTGTGCCAGGCCCACTCGGCCCAGACATGTGCTCTGCCCTCGAGCGTACAGGGTTCCCAGCCCAGGTAAGCTTTACCTCTGGTCCTTCGTGATGAGATTGGAAACGAAATCTTTGGCCTCATCCGACACAGCCTCAAAGGTCTCCTCATCAAAGTACCAGTTGGCAGACAGGACATTGTTCAGGGTCTCTGTGTCATCATCTCCCAGGAAGGGGGAGAGACCACTCAGTCTAGAGGGGAGGAGAGTCGGGCAAAACAGTGAGGCAGCAGGGTGGAGCAGGGCCTGGGAGGCAGCATGTGCTGGAAAGACCCCGGGCTCCCAGAGTGGGACAGACCTGGCTTTGAATCTGGCTGGGTGACTTTGGGCAAGTCACTTCCCCTCTCTGAGCCTCACTCTTCTCATCTGTAAAATGGGCATAATCACCCCAGCTTCCCGGGGTTGCAGTGGAGACGAGGAAGGGTGAGTGTGAAACACACAGTGAACACACACAAGAAGATGTCCACTGTCCCTCTGTCCCCAACCCCAGGGCATGGGGAATCTGCTGTCCAGAGTCTGCCCCCAGATGGGATGCTGTGCTTTTAGGGGACCTTGGTTTTTACAAATATAAAATGGGTACAAAGTTTCCCTTTCTGATTCTCCTTAGCATTCCCCCTCCCCCCTCAAAAAAAAAAAGTTGGCTGAGGGATCAGGGAGGTAAGACAACCTCACCGGAACCCCCAAGGCCAGTCTCGTCCTCTTCTACCCACCCCTGTGCCCCTGCCGACTCCAGCCAGCACCTCCCCCGGGGCTCACAGCATGTAGGTGATCACCCCCAGGCTCCACATGTCAGTCTTGTCAGAGATCTGGTCATAGTTCACCACCTCGGGTGACAGGAACTCCGGGGTCCCAAAATTCACCTTCAGCTTTTCGTTGGGGTTATACCTGGGAGAGAGACTGAGAGCTCAGGTCCCCAGCTGCCACCAGCAACATCCAGTCCCTTCAACTCTTCTAGGCCCCACCCTCCCAGCCAGCCAGCTGGTACCTCCGTGCCAGGCCGAAGTCAATTATCTTCACCAAGTGGCCAGTGGTATTCACACACAGGATGTTCTCTGGCTGAGGAGACAGGGATGGCCCAGGTTGGTCTCTGACCCAGCTCACCCTCCTTTCCCCCACAGGCTCCACCCGGGTCCCTTGCTGGGGCCCCACGTGTAGGAATAAATCCTTAGGTGATACTCAGAGATCCACTGGGCCTGCCTGCTTTCAGCCTAAGCAGGCTGAGGTCCTGTAAGGGGCTTGTCTCAAAGCACAAGACTACCCAGGAGGCACAGATGGGATTTCTCTCCGCCGTCCTGTGGAGGGTGGAGAAACGGAGGTCTGCAGATAGGCAGTGTGCCCTGGCTGGAGGCCAGGCAAGGATGTTATCAGAGCTAGAAGCCTTGTAGGGCCGCAAAGGGGCCCCTGGTCAGCGAGGTTTCTCCTGCTCTCAGCTGGACGGTGCCCGCCTCTCGCAAACATTAGGCCTACGGTACTTTATTACTTTTTATGTATGTATTTTGTGTGTTGTGCTGATGATGTGTGCACGTGTGGAGACGGAGTGTGTGTCTTTCTCAATCATTCTCCACCCTGCTTTTTGAGGTAGAGTCTCTCACTGGACTTGGGGTTCACTGACTGGTGAAAATGGTTGGCCAACAGGTCCCCAGATCTTCCGGTCTCCGGCTCCCCACTGCTGGGATTACAGGCATGCACCGCTGCACCTGGCTTTTTTCACACGGTTGCTGGGCATCCAAACCCAAGTCCAAGTTCTTGTGCTTGCCACACAAACCCTTTACAGACTTAGCCACCTGCCCAACGCCTTATATTGATTTTTTGAGATGAAGGTCTCCCTAGGCTACCCCAGTCCGGCTCTGAATTCCCAGGTTTGAGCACTCCCTCAGCGCTTGAACCTAGCTTCGCCACCTTCCTCTTCCGTGTCCCAGGCCAGGGACCACCTTCTTCTCCCAGCCTCTCCCATGCTCCATCAGACTGGTGGAGAGCTGTGTTAGTCAAGGGGTGCATGCACTCACACCAGGCCTCGCTTTATCTTCTTACCACAGGGGGCACAGGGCTAGGTCAAGAGTAAGTGGGGTGAGCACTGAAGTGAACGGGGTTCAAAGACAGAAGCTACCACACAAACTCCACCACCTCTGCGGAGTAACAAGGGGTTCCACCTCTGTGGAGTGATGGGGTGCACCTTCCACACCTTCCCCTTCCAGGGTCTTCCTCACCCTGACCTCACCACTCAGCGTAACTCCGCTGTTGTTTGAGTTCTGTGGCCATTCAGTTTGAGGTTTCCTGGGGGCCTCTTTGAAATCACCGGGTTCCTGTAGAAGCAAGACCTGAGGACTTTTGTAATTTAGCTAGCGTCCCAAAGCAGGGGGAGAAAGAATGGCCCCGGGTACAAACCCACAAGGGACCCACAAACGGACCCAAGCTTTCTCAGAAACCTATTCCCACCAGACCTAGGGACGGCCTGCAGCCGAGACACACTGCTTTCTGACTATGAGCCCCTCTTCTGAGCAAACCCTTGTGGTTATCCTGGAAGCCACATTCTTGGAGACAGAGTCCTTTCTCCTGGGACCTTGTATTTTAATTAGGAGTCCTGCGCTACCCCCCCAAATCAGCCTTCGTGGGGGAATAACATGTCCCCCCATGTAGCTCTCCAGCTACCCTAGCTCCTAGAGGGCCCCCCATCTGTCCCTGCAATCACCTCTGACTCTTTGCCAACCCACTCCACACACACCCTCAGCCAGGTACCCCTACTTTTCAAAGTGCACCCCTCCAGCTCCCACCAGCTCTCTCCTAGCTTCCTACCCTAGCCTCCACACCCTACTCCACCTAGGCCCCACTGAACGCCATCTCCTCTCTCTCCTTCCCTGTGTGTCCTCATAGGTAACTGCAGGGGCTGCTGGGAGAATCCCACGCCCTCTCAGAACATGACACGGAGCAAAGCCAGAAGCTGTTGGATGCCCGCATCCATGGCCCTGCTCCACCAGACAAATGTTTGCTTCTCCACCTGCATGTCCTGGATACTCCGTTGTGCCTTTCATAACCTTTTTTATTAATTTTACTTATTTGGACACTGTATAATGAACAGGGAACATGTCCACCCTAGTCCCCATTGTAAGTTCCCACACTAGGATCGGTCTTTCCTGCAGGTACTCGGTAACTGTGAGTTAAGTGAATGAACGCAGGTACCACCCCTGTACTGATGGTGCCTATTCACTTTCTACTCAATATTCATTAGCATCTGCCACAGAGACAGGAGACACCTGGCAATTTGTGTTTCTCCTCCCCACTCCATGCCCCAGGCAGGTGTTTCTAAGCTCCCGGCAGCCACTGGTGCTGATGGGAGTGAGTACCGTGTAAAATCTGTTTGCTGTCTCTGGTCAGCTATGTGCAAGGGTGTGAAAGTCCTCTTGTAGAGTTCGTCACTAGTGCCTGCCTCCTGTGCACTGTGACAATGCCATGAGGCTTCTCAGTGAGCACCATGGAGGAGTCCCAGGACACTGGGCTGCTGTAAAGTGGCCCTCAGCACTAGGTTCTCGTTCTGAGTAAGGGCGGTACACTGGCGGTACCAGTCACAAGCCATTACAGAGGTAGCTGCTGTGAGAGACCAGCAGCTGGAATTCATCAAACACCAGACAGTGAGCTCCATGGACATTGAGACTAAGGCACGCCTCCCCCGACCCCATCCCTGCCTCCATCCCGAGTGCTTAACAAGCACTCGTGGTCCACCCTGAGTGAGCTGGAAGGAGGGATGGGGAAGGAGTAGGAGGAGCTAGAGAAATGAGTAGTGACCACAGCGACACCCAGTGGTCAGTGCTGTTCCAGCCCACTACCTTGAGGTCCAAGTGCAGGACTCTCATCTTGTGCATGAAGAGGATCCCATCGCAGATCTGCCTGACAAACACCATGGTATCCACCTCGGTCAGATGGTAGTCCTCATCCACGATCCTCTCAAAGAGCTCGCCGCCCTCGATGCTGTGTGCACAGACCCCTCTGCAGACCGGCTCCCGGCTGCTGGCCCTGCCGCCCAGCCCCAGCACCCACAGCGGGCACTCACTACTCCATGAACAGGATGATCTCATGTGAGGTCTCAATGGCCGAGTACAGCTGGATCAGATTGCGGTGGTTCAGTTGGTTCATGACCTCGATCTCCAACATCACCATTTCCTGGGAAGCAGGAAAATCAAGGGGACCCACTGGGCACCAACACGCCCACCCTCCAGCCTCCTCCCTCCTGGTCTCCTGGCCTCCACCACTCTCCCCCCCAGAACCTCACCCTGAGCCCCTGCATCAAATCCATAGCGATGTTGTATCCAGGTGTAATCAGTTCCCAAAGCCATGTGTGGTGGCACATGCTTGTAATCCCAGAATTCAGGAGGCAGAGGCAGGAGGGTCAAGAGTTCGAGACCAGCCTGGATCACACAGTAAGACCCTGTTCAACCCCCATCCCTAAGATGGGGTTGATTCTCAATTACATAACACTGCCTCCGACCACTGCTTCCATCTCTAGACTCTAATCTATCCAGCCGCCATCTTTGCCGTTTCCGTTGGGGATCTAAGAAAGCCCCAGATTCACCATGTGCTAAGTAAGTCCTTGATACCAACCCTTCTCCATGGGTGACTTGCCAGCAGCCTTCAGGGGGGGAAAAAAAGACAGAATCTTCACCCAAGCATTGAGGACAAAGAGCTTGGAGCTGTGGTCTCTGCATGCCCACTGACAGTCCATCATTAAGGCCTTGGGCACAGTACCACCTTAAACTAGATCAGAAACTCAGCCATCCCTCACCCCTTCCTTCTACTCTAAACAACCTTCACTTGTAACTTTCAGGCCAGTGGTCACACTGCTGGGCTGAGGTAGGCTATGGTAGAAACGAAACTGGCATGTGCTACTCATCAGGCCTCTCCAGGCACCTGCCTCTCCAGGGCAGTTGTTAACCTCGAGGCATCAGTGCAAGACTGTCCAGCTGCACCCCTTCCCCTTCATCCCACCCCTCCATGCCGCTCTCACTTCGCCGCCTACCACTGCATCTAACAGGGTCCCTCTGATCAAACTCCCCGTCACTGCCCTGCTTCTCTTTCTGTCTGGCACCTCTCGACACCTGGTGTCATGCTCTTCATTCTGTTCCAGCTTTTAGTCATCTATCTGTCCCTATTCTCTGAAGTGCTGGTCCCATGAGGTTGGGGACTTTTTCAGTCCTGTGACATTTCTCTGGCACCTGGTACAGTGGAAGGCAAAGGAAAAAAAAAAAAGCGTTCCGTGATCAAATTAACCAACAGCTGGCTCCAGTTAATTCACACAGCTCATGGACACTGAGTAGTCACGCTGAACCAGATCCTGTGATAGAAGCCAGTGAAGATCAGTCAGAAGTACAGGTCTGAGACTGGGGGCGTCGCTCCGTGGGTAGGCAGAGTGCCTGCCTAGCATGCATGAGTCCCTGGGTTTAATGCCCGGAACCGCGGAAACTGGACATAGTGACAAATTCCTGCAATCCCAACATTCAGAAAGTAGAAACAGTTCAGGGTCAGCCTCTGCTCCAAAGTGAGTTCAAGGTACTCTGGGATATATGAGCCCCCATCTCAAAGAAGTAAATACGTAAATAAAAGATCCACACACCAGAGCAGGGTAGGACCACACAGAAAACTTGTCCCTCCCAGCTGTGCTCGGAGCAAAGGGAATCAGTGCTCTGTGGCACTGTGGCGCTGCTCCCGTGGTCTTGGTGCGCCCCAGCCCTCCATACAGTGACTACTTTTGCCTACAACACCCTGGGACTTCAGCCCTTGCTCTCTCTGACCCCTGGCTCCCTCCTCCCTTCTTTTTTCCATCCCTTCTTCCATCTCTGTGATGCTAGAGCGAACCCAGAATGCCAGGAAATTGCCCATCTTGAGCCTCATTTCCACAGTCCTCTGCCTGAAACCCCCAAAGCCTCCCCTGCCACGCAAACACCTCCGTCTGCAAAACCTTCACTCTGCAGAAGCTGGCCCAGGAAGCGCCACTGAGCCAGGGCTGAGGCAGGAACCTGGCTGTTGCTCCCCACAGCTTCCCGAGACACCAGGCACATCTCACGTCGCCCACTGGCCCTCAATCCGTGTGACCCTGCACATAGTTGCTGTGAGCTGTGAGCGCAGCCCCCAATGGCTGTCAGCGCAGCCCCCACTGGCAGCGGGAAGCGCAGCTCTCCATTGACCCTCCTTTCCTTGACACAGGCTCCCTGGGGGCAGGGGCCACCTCCATTGCACTTTGGGATCCCCACTGTCTATCACGGGGATAACCACCTCTGCTCTGAGTGCTGCTGAGCTTTAGAGGGCCCAGAAGGGAGAGTCCCTGAGAAATGGGGTGTCTGGGTTATGGCTGTAGCAGGCTGTGCCCCCCCCCTTCTCCTTATGTGGCATCTTTAATGCCACAAGCTTTTCACATCACGGTCCTAGCCCAGCACTGTGGGTAGCTGGAGATAAGAGGTGGCCAATCCGAGAACATCTCCCACGGTAGGGCCAGCATTCCCCAGCTACCTTGTCCTTGGGAGTCTGCTTCTTGATGACCTTGGCTGCCAGCTTGAGGCCTGTGGCTTTCTCCGTGCAGGTACACACAGCTCCAAACTTACCACTGGAAAGAGACAAAGTTGGGGTGAGGGTACTTCCAAGACCCATGGGCCAGCAGGGACCTGTGCTCCGTTCTCCTCTTGGCCCAGGCCTGATGGTGACTCTGGCTACTCCTCTGAGCGGTGGGAGCATTCACCCCACCGGCCCTAACTCCCTCCTGAAGTGGAGGCTCTCCTACCAAGATGGTGGCTGAAGAGCATGGGGGGATGGAACAGACTACATTTCCCACGGGAGTGGCCAAAGGCACACCCAGGAAAGTGACCACAGTCGCTACGCCTCCGGAGGTGGTATGTGGTGTGACCACATAGGAGCAAGTGCATGCATGTGGGCCATGTCCTAGTGGACCATGGGAGCTGGCTACTCCCCAGTGCGTGGTTCCAGGCTTGGGTCCCTGTCTCACCCTCCCAGTGCCTCCTTTGAGTTCATGCTGAATTCACTGTTGACATTTCCAGTCCTCAGCTCCACGATCCTGTGTGGGAAGGGGGCCGGGGGTGGCGGGCAATCATCTAAGGAGACAGAGTTGAGCTGTTAGAACCAGGGGTGGGGACTTCTGGGAAACTCTGCCCCCACTGCCCCCGGAGAGTCGAGTTTACCAAGTGATGCCTGGGGGACACCCGGCCAGAACGGGACCCAGTTTCCAATTCTAGTTCTGCCGTGTACACCCAAAATGGCCTTTGTAGACCCAAAATCCGTCTCCTTTAGGGGGAATTCGGGTTCTCTGCAGAACGATGAGACAGCTAGCTGCCCGGACTTAGATACAAGCTCTAGCGGGGAGGGAGGGATGATTCCAATAAAAAACACCCAAACAAGCCCCCACAGCAGCTGTGAAGTGGAGTCCCAGACTGTGGGACTGCTGTGCCTGGATGATGATGGTGTGGGTGGAGACACTTGCTCGCCACCTGATTACACCACGGTGGGGCGCCCAGGGACGCCGCGGTTCGGTGGTGACGTGCCGCCACCTAGTGGGCATCCTGGGGACAGCGGGCTTCGAAGGCCAGCGGGCTGACTCATCGGAATGGAAACCTTTAAAAATAGTCAGAGCCGGCAGGGAAGCCACTCTGGTGATAAATCAGACAGCCCTTGGAGGTGGTTCAGGTCCTGTCATGCCAAGGATGTGATCTCTGGGCGGGGGCGGAGGTCTCTGTCACCGCGGGGGCAGGAGGCAGGGCCCCTGGCCACCGCCCAGCCGCCAGGTCCTCCCACCCTGTCTGGGTGGCACTCTGCCGCCAGCCAGGCAGACTGGCTGGTCTCCCGGGGCACCTCAGTCTGGAGGAGGGGGTGTCAGGACACTCTGAGCTCTCCTGACCCTGTGTCACCCCACCCCCCAGCCCAACAGCACCCCTGCTGGGACCCCTTCCCTCTTCAAAGTGACTCTCCTGCCGCCCAGGGCTTTCTCTGGGTCCCTGTGGAGTGCCGGCCCAGCTTCCCTGGCCACGGGTCCCACACACAAACACCTGTGCAGCTCGTGAAACCTAGGGCTCCCTGACACCCTGCCATCCACGGTTCCATTTCCAGTTTCCTAGGATTGGAACCTCTCCTCAGACAGAGCCCCACACCCACTTTTCAGCAAGTTTATGCGACTTTACTCATCTGTGTGATTTTCTTTTTAAATCCCATGTTAGCGGATGTAGAATAAAATCCAGAGCGGGTTTTGAGGTCCGACAGTCTTTACCATCGGTCTTTGGGCATTTAGTTTCCCTTTCCCATCTCTATCAGAAAGAAACACTACCTGGTGCCCTGTGGCATTTGAACCAGGGAACCTGGGGGAGACCTGGATCAGGGTAGTCCAGGCCCCTGCATAAGGAAGGATACTTTGGGACTACTCCACCCCTTCCCTCCCCCACCCCCAGGGCACTCCAGCTCCAGCCTGCCCCTACCTACCCAGAATTTGGAAGCAGTCTTCCTCCCTGGCAGTGAGACAGGGGCCCTGCCCCACCTCCGCTCTCTCTGAGGGAACAGCCTGGAACTCGATCCTCTGGGAGGTGTCCCCTTGCACCTTAGCATGGCCAGCCTGGCCTGGGGCTTTCTCTGCCTCTGCCTTCTGGTTCTCTTCCAGGGTGTTCGTCCCGCCTTCTGCCTTGGCTGGCCCAGGACCCCGGGAGTCGGGGGTCACAGACACCCCTGTAAAGATGAGTTCTGTTGTGTCGCTCAGGGGCTTCACAGCCGGTGTCTTCTCAGAGCTAAGAAGTGAGACATCTCGTGCTGGTTAGAGGATCTAGATATGACTTGCCATCTAGAGCTAAGACAACATTGTCCCCCTGCCCCCAAATACATCCAGCTCCACCTCATCCACTTCAAAAGCCAACTCTCAACACGTGGAGGAACTATTGACAGGATCTGACTGCCATGATGTGGCTAATCCTACTGGCCGACAGGAAGCTATAAGGCTCCTGATTCATAAAAACTGTTGCCATGTAACTGCCATTAATGTGTCACGATCAGACTGGTGCAAGAAGTGTCGCCATTGTTTCTACAGCTCTCGGGTGTCCAGTTGTGCAGAACTGACTGCATCAGTTTTATGAATGAACTGTTAGTCGCCTTTTCATATTAAATTAAGAAGGGCCTACTCTCTCGAGCTTGCCACAAGTCCCCTTCAGAAGCCTAGAGAAAACAACAACAACAACAACATGCAGCCTGGGTGGCCTTTGGGGACGTCCCCTGTCTGACATTCTATTCTCTGAACAAAAGCAATTTCCTGGGTTCTTCGGGACAGGGTGTTAGAAAGGGGGACCCAGGACCGAAGCGCCTTCCCAGTGAGAGATGTGATAATACCCAGGACTCAAGCCAGGGAGGTTAAGCCCGGAAAAGGAGCCACCCGGCCTCTCCCTCCCCAAGCAGGGACAGTCACCATGAGATGATGGCGGGACAGCTCGGGCTGTGGAGAAAGGCGGGTGAGCCTCTTCTTCCTGCTTCTCGACACTCGGCTGCCTTCTTGCCCGCCTTGGGCTCTCCAGGTCCCTGGTTGTCCGAGGGTGCTTGCTTGGCATCCTGGTTCTGGACGCTGGCCTCGGCTGTGGCAGTGGGCTGGGGCAAGGCTGCGGGAGACCCCACACTGCCTTCAGCAGGCCCCCCACCCCCGTCTCCCTCTCCTGAAGGGCCCTGGCTGCTGGCTGAAGCTGGAGCCGGGTCACCCTTTTTCTCTGGGGCACAGACTTTGGTATCTTTCTTCAGGGAGGGTGGGTCTGGACCTTTTTGGGGGTCTGGAGTGCCAGGGTCTTTCTTCGTGTTAGGGGGCCCCAGGTCTTTCTCTGTGCCAGGGTCTTTCTTTGTGTTAGGAGGACCCAGGTCTTTCTCTGCACCAGGGTCTTTCTTCGTGTTAGGGGGGCCCTGGTCCTTCTCTGTGCCAGGGTCTTTCTTCTTATTAGGGGGGCCCAGGTCTTTCTCTGTGCCAGGGTCTTTCTTCTCCTTAGGGGGGCCCAGGTCTTTCTCTGCGCCAGGGTCTTTTTTCTTGTTAGGGGGGCCCTGGTCCTTCTCTGCGCCAGGGTCTTTCTTTGTGTTAGGGGGGCCCTGATCTTTCTCTATGCCAGGGTCTTTCTTCTCCTTAGGGGGGCCCAGGTCTTTCTCTGCACCAGGGTCTTTCTTCTTGTTAGGGGGGCCCAGGTCTTTCTCTGTGCCAGGGTCTTTTTTCTTGTTAGGGGGGCCCTGGTCTTTCTCTGTGCCAGGGTCTTTCTTCGTGTTAGGGGGGCCCAGGTCTTTCTCTGCGCCAGGGTCTTTCTTCTTGTTAGGGGGGCCTAGGTCTTTCTCTGCGCCAGGGTCTTTCTTCTCCTTAGGGGGGCCCAGGTCTTTCTCTGTGGCTGGGGGACTGGGGTCTTTCTCTGAAGCTGGAGGTCCATCACCTGCAGCACCTTTGGGTGTCTGTTCTGCAAAGGAAGGGGGACATCCATCAGCATCCCCCTGCTTCCTTCGCTTGCCAGGCCGGACAGAGACCTGCTCTGGGTCCCTACCGAGGGACAACTTGTCAATGCCTGTCCCACTGCGTCTCTGGAGCCGCTTGGTAGCAAACTTATCAGGAGCTTAGAACCTCTGCGCCAGCTTCTGCCCCTCTGGATGGGCTTTGCTGGCCTCCCACCACTCTTCAAATTCTAGTGCTGAAGGGAATCCCAACAGCCACTGATGGAGGCTTCCCATCTCCCCCGTCCCTCCAGCAAGGGCTTCATGCGGGCCCTGGAGTCAGCCCAACTCCACCCACAGATTACCCCCATTCCCAAATCCCTCATGCACCGTGCAAAAAAAACCTTGGGCACAGACTTCCCTGTGAGGAACCTGCCCAACCCTGGCTTCAAAAACATCCCTTCTGAAGCTCCTCCCCCCCGTCTCCTGCCCCTGCTTGGCACCTGCTGACAGGCTCTGGATTCCCAGCTCAACTGCTCCGTTTTCTGTAGCCATGAGGTAGGTAGGCGTGTGCTTCTGCTTGTCTAACTCAAGTCTTTCTAGCTGCAGAAAGAGGAGTGAAGTGTTATCAAGTTGTCGGATGCCCGCCTCTTTTCCAGCTTTGGAGAGAGAAGGCCAAGGCCAGGGAACCGGGAGGAGAGATGTACCTGGATAGAGAGGGGCAACCTGGTGGCCGGCAGTCTGCAGCGGCTGCTCAGGCGGAATCCTGGGGTGGTTGTAAGGGATTGGGCCGGGTGGGCAGAGGCGGAGGCAGGGGCGTGGGCAGCGGAGGCGGAGACTAAGAGGAGGATCTTTGACACCAGGGGCCATGGAGTGCGGGTTGCCACCACCTGTCACTCTTGGCCCCCGTTCAGAGGACACGGCATTCTTCCCACGGCCTGACATGGGGTAGAATAGTGTTGGAACCATCAGGAAGAGAAAAGGAGGGGCACCTGGGCCCTGGGGAGCAGGCTGTGGCCAGGCCTTACCAGGCATCCCCTGTGGCCGGGATGAGGGAATGGGCTACAAGAAGAGGGGCCCTTGGCGGGGCTGAAGGGCAAGACTATGGCCGGGCCCAGGCATGGCTTTGCCCGTCTCAATGCCACATCTCTCAGGGTTCCCAGGAGCTTGGGGAGGGCCATTGGGGCCCCAGGGCCCAGCTCTGTGCCCCCTGGTATCCGGATCTACTCAGACCATCTCTGGGTAAGAAATCATGCCAGGGTCACTTGCTTAATTGTCCATAGGTCCAATATTTTTTCCTAGGGAAAACTTCCTTTTCCTGGGTTCTTTGGGGCCATGGAGGCTTGGCTGTGGAAATATGATGGCCACCCTCAAGAAGGGGTTGATAGGAAGTTTCTTCAGGGATGGGGACCCAAGCTCGAGATGTTCAGGCTGAGATGGGGCCGGGAGGAGTATGCTGTGGGGTCCTCTCCCACTGCCCAGAAGCTGTCAGCCCACTTTTCTGGGAGGGGCCCTGAGCACTGGCCAAGGCTCAGTGTTGAAGAGGCTATGGGTAGGTGTCTGGGTCCAGATCCCAACTGAGGTAAACCTTCCAGTGGTTCACCATGCCTAGCCCTGGCCACTGCCCTGTAGCAGAGGGATGGAAGCTGGCAGGAACGCAGTACCTCTCTGAAGTGGGGGAAATGCTGAGTTCTGAAATGGATTGGGCAGCCACTAAGAGACAGACATGAAGTCACCTCCAAAGGAGAGGGGAATCAGGTGCAAAATAGCCCAGGGGGTCTGTGATTTGTGAACACTTCTTTGGCAGGGTAACAAGAAATCCATGGCTTGGGTAGAAGGCAGCCATCAAGGCTTCTTACCATTATTTTGTTTTAATTTTGTTTTGGGTTTTTAGACAGGGTCTTGCTATGTGGCCCAGGGTAGCCTAGAACTCTTGATCCTCCTGCGTCAGCCTCCAAGAGTGCTGAGATGACAGACATGTGTCACTCACATCTTCAGCCTTTTACTGTTTTCCTTGAGCTTTGAGAATGTACTGAATTTCAAAAATGCATGATTTCTTTGAAAGTAGACACAAGCTAACAGGAGCTGGCACTGGAGCATCCCTCCTCATCCTGGCTCAGAGCACCCCCCCTCATCCTGGCTCAGAGCACCCCTCCTCATCCTGGCTCGGTCTCCTCTCTGGACTGGTCCTGTGCACTGCTTCTCTTCTTCAAGGTTCAGCAGACAGCATGCCTCCTCCAGGAAGCAAAAATGACCAGTGTCTGTGTAGCACCTCCCCAGGAGGAGCTGGGCTGGAGATGAACCTGAGCTCACTGTAGAGAAGGAAGGGAATCCCAGCCACCAAGCACCTCCTATTGGCTTTTTCCAACTTCTCGTTACTCATTGTCATTGGTGTAACTGTGGGCCACACTCACCCCATTTTCTAGATGAAGGCAAGGAGGGCTAAAGGAATGAGTAACTTGCCTAACACCCTCAACAGAGAAGAATCTAGAAATAGAGGTTAGTAGAATGCTTCATACACTTCACGATCCCGTGGCATTCAGAAAGTTGGAAAATGTCTCTGGCCCTCACCTGTGATGGGGATACCCAGAAATGGCCCTCTATTTGGCTGTCTCCCTAGCATGGTTTGGCTTGCCTGGAAATGTTGGATATCTCTACCCGCAATGCTCCTTGGTGCCCCCAGGCTACTCCCGTGGTGAGCTCACAACCTAGGCATGGCTACATGGTACTTGTGTGTCATCACGTGCCTGCCATAATAGCCAGTGTTTGGCTTGCAAGGCTGGCTGGGAGTTTGGATTGCTTTACTGGGGTGGTCCTTGATGGTGTCCCCTAGTTACCTCTGTGGCTATCAATATATCACCTGTCAGACACTGAGAGAGGGCCCACTAAGAGCCAGGTCTAATGATGCCAAGAGTTGACTTTTCACCCAGCTCCTAGGACCCACACAAGAGTCCTTAGAGTTTGGTGTTTCATATGTTAAAGATGTAGAGACCGATGCTGGGGGGTAGGGGAGGTAAACAGCTTGTCCCAAAGCCCTGAGAGAGTGGCTTCAGAATGGTCACATTCAAACTCAGAGCCACCTCTAATCACAAGGGGTTTTATTCTAATCTGCTGGTCTTGTTAGGATTCCCACATAAAATCAACTCACCAAGGCCAGCCAGTTGCTTGAGGAGCGCTGTGGGTGGTGGGGGCAGAGGTTGGTGTCAGGGTGTCCTCTTCCATTGCTCCACCTGATCTATGTGGGTTTCGTTTGTTTGTCTTTGTCAACTCGATGCAAGCTGGGGCCATCTTAGAAGAGGAAACTTGGATTGCCTCTGTAAGATTAGCGTATAGGCAAGTCTGTAAGGCCTTTTCCTGATCAGTGATTGATGGGGAAGAGCACAGCCCACCATGGGTGGTGTTGTCCCTGAGCAAGGAGACCTGAGCTGTATAAGCTTGCAGGCGGAGCAAGCCAGTAAGCAGCGGCCTGTCCACGGCCTCAGCTTCAGTTCCTGCCTCCAGGTTCCTGTTTCTGCCCTGCTGTCCCTTCATGGCGGACTGTAAGCTGTGAGCTGAAATAAACTCTTTTCTCCTCAAGTTGCTTCTGGTCGTGGTGTTTTATCACAGCAACAGAAAGCAAGCTAGACAGGGTCTGTCTCTGAACACAATTTAGCTGGGCTGACTAGCCAGGGCCCCCCAGGATGCATGCACCTCTGCCTCTCTAGAGCTACCACACCCGGCTTTTTTTTTTTTTTTTTTTTTTTAAGAAATTGATGCATTCTTATTTTATGTGCATTGGTGTTTTGCCTGTGTGTATGTCTGTGTGAGGGTCCCCTGGAACTGGAGTTACAGACAGTTGTGAGCTGCCATGTGGGTGCTGGGGATTGAACCCGGGTCCTCTGGAAGAGCAGTCAGTGCTCTTAAGCGCTAAGCCATCTCTCCAGCCCCCACACCCAGCTTTTACATGAGTGCTCAGGATGGAACTCAGGTCCTCATGCTTGTGACACCAGTACTATACAGACTGTTCCTACCAGGGGACTGGCTGCCTCCCAGCTGACCCTCTCTGGGGCTTCTGGCAGTGTTTTCCGAAGAGTGGGTCTCCCCAGTCCCAGGAACATCCTGCCTTTAGTCTTGAAGCAGCCCTATGGGTCAGGGTCAGGAGGACTGCAATGGAGTTCTCACCCACCAGCTTTGAGGATGACATGTACCCTAGTGGTCTCCTCCTCTGCTGGAGGACTGCCTGCTCCCAGAAGGAAACTCATGAAGTGTTTGGGGGGCTGGGAGCACCCAGGGTGACTGAGAATTTGTGCCCAGCCTGTGTATGTAAAGTACTTGGCACAGAGCAAAGGGCCCTGGGACTTGGTAATGTGGTGACCACCACAGATAGAGAGTCCAGCTACTTTGCCTGCTTTACCAAAAGTGCCTTCTGCTGGGATAGGAGGCTGGCGTGGTTCTGATCTGTGTGGGATGACCTGGTCTTGTCAGCTGCTCGCAGGCTGTCCCCAGGCTTCTCAGCACTCGTGGAGGCGCAGGGGAGGGGCACAGGGGAACCTCCTCAACCCTGCAAGAAGCTGCCAGAACCCCTGCCCACCTAACTCATGAAGGGGTTTCCCCGCCCCGTGCCAGCTGCGCAGACGCTCTCTGCCTCTGTGGGGCCAAGGCAGGAAGTGGGACGGTGCCAGGCCCAATTAAACCCGCCAGGGGAATTAAGGTCAGCAGGATGCAATTATGCCTGTTGGATTTAACAAGGCCAGAGGGAAGGTTTCTCTAGCCAGAGTTCACGGCTCCTTAGGCCACTTGCCCTGGGCAGCTCTGCCTTCCAGGAGCGCCGGGCTCCCGGGTCCTGCCCGTCTCCAGGCAATCTCCTTGGGAATGCAGGGGTTAACTCCACCCAGCACTGCTTCTTGGCTCCCCAAGGAAATCAATCTGTCCAAAAGGCTTTACAAGGACCTGCTTGAGGAGACGCTCCCCGCCTGACCCTTCCCCGCTCCTCTGTGATGGAAAATCCAGGCAGTTGAGCAATGGCCTTTCCCTTGCGGCGGCGGCGGCCACTCCAGCCTTCGCCGCCGGGGCTGTCATCAGCACGTTTTTTTCCTTGCCCTCTCCCACTCGGAGCCTTGTCCTTCCCGGCCAGTCCTGTGAGAAAGCTCTGTCCCTGCCATAGACCCCGTCCTTCCTGCTGAGGTTGGTGAAGGAGAGACATCAGCGGGCATTCTGAGTGTCTCTTGCTCGTGTGGATTTTGTGGCTCTTTTCAATGACCCGTTGTAGCTGTGACTGGATGAATAAATAAGTGAAAACATGTCAGCATGGGCACCAACAGAGCATGGTAAGGGTGATGCTGAGCTCTGAAACACACAGAAAGCAAAGTCGTGAGGACGGGTGGTCAGGGAGAGATCTCAGCAGAAGGCATAAGCCCCACTGCTCCAACCATTCTCAACGCCTAAGCTCCTGGAATTTGTTTGGGGTGGGGTGCCAGGAATTGGGCATTTTGAGCAGTGCTTCGGATTCTTTGTATACAAACCCAAGTTGCAAGATTGCCATGCCAGAGACCCACTTACTAGAAAGCACCGCCAGAGGCCCAGAGAGGGCCAGCTGTGAGGCAGGCTGTCTCCGGGTAAGTCACATTGGGATAGCCAGAGGACAGTTCTGAGGACACATCCTTGTCCTGTGAGGTCATGCTTCTTAGCCCAGATGCACACAGAAGCACCTTGGGGCTTCCATATCCTATGATGTCCCAGCTCCTCGAACTCAGCCAATAAGATCAGAGGAAGTGGGTATCTCCCCAGGAGAATCTGAGGTGCAGTCAGGGGCTTTCCTGGATGGCAGGAACTGCTTCTCCCTTACCTTGAAATCCCTCCAGAGTTGGGATAGAGTGACTCATGTGGCAGGTGTTACTTTGAACTTGTAGGGGGTGTACGCACATCCCCATAGCTAAGACCTCTGCAAGCCCAGGTGTTAGGGACCACATCTCCATCAGCCCCCCTGTGTCCCAAGCAGTACATGGTGCTGTGTGGTTGATAGTGACAGATGCTGATATCATGATGCGTTGACTCTGGGCCAGAGCCAGGCATTGTCAGCTCCCCTTGCCACATAATCATTCCCTTTTCTAAGAGGAATCTGAGGCAGAGAGGAGAAACTGACCCGAGGCTTCAGAGGCAGAGCCAGAATTTTAACGCAAACTTCCCCTGGACCCCACAGACTTTCCTGTGAGCCGGAAGTAGTGGCCACTGAAAAGCAAACTCCTGTGTAAAGAAAACAAGAACCAGGTGTGGTGGTACAAGCCTTTTTATCAGGAGGCAGAGGCAGGCTATGTAGTGAGGCCCTATCTAAAATAAATAAATAAATAAATAAATAAATAAATAAATAAATAAATAAATAAATAAATAAATAAATAAATAAATAAATAAGAATATTGAGACATTTTCATCAACTTGGTGGGCCCAGAATGAGTTCTATTAATATGGAAGAATAAATACTCTTTCTTTGGCATGGCTCTGGAACAAGGGAAGCCAGCCCAGCTCCCCCACCCCCCCACTCCTTCCTCCACCCCAGTCCAACTTCTGCAGCATAAACAGCAAAGCTAAAAATAGCTTCCTAATGACGTCAGAGGAACAAGGTCATCTGAAAATTGCCCACAGCCACTGGACACCTCCCTATAGGATCAAGTGGCAGGAGGGTACCCCAGTCGGGTGCAGCTGTTCCAAGAACAGGAAATGTCCCGGGAGCAGGCTTGAGCCCAGTGCACGGGAAGGTAGGGGCAGCAGCGTAAGCGTGGATGTGTCACAGACGAGAAGTGGGCCGTGCAGAGCGCAGACCCGGGAGCTGGTAACCTGACTTTGTTCTGGGAATTCTTCTCAACACATGATCCCAGGAAATGGCTCAAGAAGTGGCAATGTGTGTTCTGTCCCGTTGTGTGGCCAGGCGGCTCCTGGCCTGGCCTGCCTCTGTGCTATTTTTAAAGCGCCAGGTCTCTTGGCTAACTAAGCTGGGTCACCATAAGATTGAGGGGATGCCTGGCAAGCTCCGAGGGGCTGCTGGGTGGAGGAAGCCCTGCCTGGGGAGATGAAGCGTGTCCAGGCCAACAGTGGAGCAGAAGCTGAGGAAGCTCCTCCTGGATGTAGCCCCCCTGATGCCTGGACCACTCTGGCAATCATGCAGGCCTGCTGAAGCTTGTAGCTTCAATGACCAGAAGCTGCCACATCCCTGACAGGAGCCTAAACATCCAGCTGGGCATGGCCCACATTGAGGGGATGCCTGTTCTTCTGGCAATAGGTTTAAAAAGGAAAAGATCTGCCCCATGGCCTGAGAGGCTTAGCTGGAGTCCCCCCGCAACACACACACAATGCTGAGTTCAGTGGGCACCCCAGCTCACAATCCCCACCCTCCAGGAGCCCCTGAGGACACCCACACCCATGCAAGGCTCTCTTCAAGAGACTTTTGGGGTACACAGACCTTGCCACTTCCACCCGCATTAAAAAAAAATGTATCTCTGGTCTGTCATGTGACTTGTTGGAAGACTCTATGGAAAGCTACCTGTCCTGCATCTTCCTCCTAGTCATGGAGTCTTACTGAAGAGATAAACACCCACTCAAGGAACTTAGCAACAGAAATGACTGGACAGGGAAACTCCCCAGGGCCCTGGGTAGGGAGGAAAGTGTGCTCATCCTGGGTGTTTCTGATTAGCCTGGGCACTTAGGGTCACGTAAGAGAGTGGCTGCCAGCTCTATGGGAACCTGAGTCCAGATCAGCAGGTCCCTCCCCTGGCACAGTGGTCTCCACATTTGGGCATGCAATACCTCCCTTGGAGGGCTCGTGAAACCACATGAGCTGGGCCCATACCAGTGGTGTCTGATTCATCAGGTCCAGAAAGAAGATGGTGAGTTTACATTTCCAGCTGTGGGTAATGCTCATGCTGTGGCTTCGTGGAGAAAGCTCTCAGGCCAGGATGCTGAGCCTCCCTTTGCCAGGAAGGCCGCAGCAGCAGACACAGCGCTGGTGCACGTAAGGAAACACAGACACACTCACTGTCCCGCCATGCCGACTCCTGTCTCCTGCGCTGGTCTTTCATCAGCTCACGACAAACCTCAAGGAAGGGCAAGGCCAATGTGCACATGTAAGGAAGTCATCCCAGGCTCAGCGAGCCCACCACCGGGACAGCGGACAGCGGCCCGCTGGACAGTTGCCACCAGCTCCGCTCATCCCTTGATCCTCTCTCACTTGTGTGGATTCCCATGAGCCTCCTCCCTTACACAGAAGGCTCCCGGTTTCCTTTAGTTGGCTGCTAACTAGGGGCCACTGAACCTGTCCTGTCAGGCTGTTAGCCAAGGGTAAGCAGCAGGGCCACTGTGGTGACACATACCCACTGACAACTAATACTGAATATGTGACTCCGGCGTGGTCATGCTCACAAAAGGTAGCCGCCACCATGGGTGCCCACAGTGCCCAGGGGCATTTTAGGGCTGGGGAAAACTCCCCTTCACCAAGCTGGAGGAGCGGCCCCTTCTGGACACATGGTTCCAACAACCTTCGTCACTGTCTTTCCTTTTGGGGACAGAGTCTCTAGCCAGGCAGGCTTCGAGCTTGAGACAGACGAGAGATGACCTTGAACTGCTGGTTCTCCTGCCCTGCTTCCCCGGTGCTGGGATTATAGGCATTTGCCACCACGCCTGGTTTAACGAAGAAGCTTGGGATTGAACCCAGGGCTTTGTGTGTGCCAGGCACCCCACCAACTGTGCTACACCCCTAATCCCCACCGCTCCAACTAAGACGAGATTAAAGTCTGGAGAATTCAAACACCATGGGCGAGGCCATGAAGCTGGAGGAGCAACTCCCAGTTTCCTAATGTCGGGTTTGTTCAACTACCCTGTGCTCCTCCTGGACTTTGTACAAGGACACAAAGCAACCCGTCCCCTCGGCCACCGATGCCATAAAAAGCAAAGTGCAGTGGGGAGAAACAAAAGGAGCAAGATGAGGTGTCGGTTTGACTGCGATATCCTAAACCACCTCCGACGACAGGAGGACCACTTCCAAGAAAAAAAAAAACAAAAAAACAAAAAACCACATCTTGGATGGGGCAAGAGGTAGCTTTATGGACTCTGTTAGTAATTGAACATTCTGTGCAGTCTTTAACCAGTTCCAAGGTCAAGAGAAACATCAGAAAATATGTGTGTGTCAGAGGACAACATTATTCGGGGATTAGTCCCCTGGAGTGATCTGGGCTAGATTTCCGCTTCCAGAACAGCCCTTGGAAAGTTCTCAACAAGACAGCACACTGGCCTCCAGCATGCTTTACTGACGCGCACGTGGGAAAGCAGGGCCGGGAGCTAGCGGCATTCTGCAGTGCGCAGCAAGCAGCTTTGGAAGGCCCTGCGCATGCAAGTGGATGGTGGCGTCTAAAGAACTGACCTGTGGGAACTCGGAAGGCGTTTTAGACGAAAGGAGCCTTGTGCAATGTCCTGGCTCAACCTTACTGGACAGAGGTGGAAACTGAGACTCGGAAAAGAGGAATAATGTGCTAAAGGTCTTCACTTGTCAATAACAGAAGTGAGATTATAAGCTCCATTACCACTTTCCAAAAGAAACACAGCCTCCTGAGTTAAAAAGTCCAAGGACTTTCTCCTTTCCAATCTGACCTGAAGGCTTAGGGACAACAGGCCCACTGTGGATGTCCCCTTGAAAATGTAGTTGCAAGGCTTTAAAATAACATAGCTAGAATTATTTCCAGAATTATTACTAGGTGCCAATACATTTTTGTTGTTGTTGTTGTTTTGCTTTTGCTGGGCATGGGTGTCAGTAATGCTGACGCCATGTTAGCTAAATGCAGCTTCCCATTTTGCAACTATGAATAACTTGCAAATAAGTACACATGCCAGAATAACACTGCTGGCTGGGCTTGTTTGTGGACGGCGGGGTGAGTGTTGCGTGTACTTGTCTGTGACAGTTATGTGTACACATGTGCATTTGTGTGTGGAGGCCAGACGTCAGTGTCAGGTGTCGTCAGTCACTCTCCACTTTACTGAGACAGGATCTCTCACTGAGCTCCAGAGAGCCAGCCGCCTGTCTCCCTCTTGTGCCTGGCTTTTCTGTAGGTGCTGAGGCTGCAGACTCAGGTTCCTATACTTAGAGAACAAGTGCTTTATCTACCCATGGTCTCCCCTTATCCCCGACTGTAGCTTTTAGGGGCGCTTGTGGTTCTGCGTATGCACATGTGTATACATATTTGGGGGGGGGATGTATGTGCAAATGAGTGTCAGAGGACAAAACTGGGCATCATTCCCAGGACGCCCTCTACCTCATTATTTCTTAAAGAACCTTTGTTCTTACCTTCTAAAAAGGCTATTGCATTTATTGACTTAGTGTGTATGTATACGTGCCATCGCGTATGTGTGGAGGTCAGAGAATAACTTGGGAAAGTTATCCATTCTCTCTTTCTACCATGTGGGTCCCTGGGATTGAACTCATGTCACAGGGCTTGGCAGCAAGCACCTTTACCCACCGGGCCATCCCCCTAGCCCCAACGCAGTTTTTGAGACACAGTCTCTCACCGACCTAGAACTCATCAATCAGGTTCGGCTGACTGGTTGGCAAGCCCTAGAATCTGCTCGCCTCCATTTCCTCAACACTGGGATTACAAGGGCTCACGACTGCCCTGGGCTTATTTCACATGGGTTCTGGGGATCGAACTCAGGTCCTCGTGCTCACAAGGCAAGCACTTGACCAAGTGAGCCATCTCCCCAGCCCTTTTCCTCTTAAGCTTATATTTTTACTTACAAGGTAGACTAGCCAGTGGTTAGAAGCTTTCAATTTGAAGTTGATACAGACACGACACATTAAGGGGGACAGTACTGTTTATAAATAGAGCCCGGAACAGTCCTTCACAAAGCAAGCATTTTCACCAGGGAAAAGCAAACAGGAAAAAGAATGGAGTAGTATGCTGCTGTTAAAATTGGTATTTATAAAGTCTGAGTGTAGTCAGAGAATAATATTATAAAGAAGAGAGAGGAGGGGGGGCGAGTAGGGAGAGAGACTGACTATATTTTATTTAAAAAAAAAAAAAAAAAAAAACAGACTAAAGTTTCACCCAGAACACAGCAGCTTATCTGTGCAACGTGGCTGTAACAGAGAGTCACCAGGAGCCTGGAAAGTTTACCATCTCCCCTTACCACCAAGCACTGCTGAGCAGCGTGACCCCAAACTGCTTCTCACGTTTACTGTTTAGGAGTCTGACATGCTGAGATCTTCTTCTCTGACTGACCTTTGCTCCTGAAAGAAGACCCGAGAATACCATCAGAGCCCAAACAAGCTGGGCAATGGCCCTTGGCCATGGTTCTTGGCATATCCACACACCTGCCCGCAGTGCTGGGGATGGCAGGTCCTAGCTCCTCCAGGCTCTGCAAATCAGGAAATGGTGAGCATCCCTTGTTCAGTCTCTTTCTTTTTTTCCTAAAGAGAGAAGGGCAAGTGATGCCTCCAGCCGAGGAGTCTTTCCTGATAACCCCAAATCTCCTCCAGCCTCTGACTCTGCAACCACGCTTTCTCCAAGTGAACGGCAGTGTTTGCTTTCAGGGAGCCCAGAACCACAACACACAAGTCATGGCTTGGCCTGAGCTCAGCTTCTGTCCCACAAGACAGGAAAGGGCAAAACCCATGAGCCCGTTTGCAACGTCAGCTGCTCACTGCCCTCCCCACCCCCACCCTCCACACACACACACACAGCACCGTGACGGTGGGCATGTAAGGCGGCAGAGGAAACAAGGGGCCCATGCCTCTGCCTGAGTCTTTTCTGTAGCAACCACATTGGCTTTAGCTGAGTAACAAATTGTCCTGGAATTCTTGGCCTTGGAGCAAACATGTCGGCTCCCTGGTTACACCTTCGTCATTGCTCAAAGTACCTTCCTGCTCTTTCCATAGGCCTGGGTTGGTCCCGTCTCCAGGAAACTTTATATGTTGTCTAAAACGAGCATCCCAGCAGGCTGTGAGGCAGACGGCAGCTCAGGCTTCAGAATGTTGACCAGCTCCTACCAAGATCCACACCCCCAGACTGACACTCAGCCTCTGCAGAAACAGGAGCCTAGCCGTGTGTCTCACAGCTTTTTGAACTGCTACTGTCAGCAGTGTTCCCCCAGAGACTTCTACAAAATTGAAAAGGGTGATGCTGGAGGCGGCCCCGAGGTACGCACCCGTAATCCTAGCACTTGGGAGGCTAAGGCAGGATCATCGTTCAAGGCCAGCCTGAGCTACACAGTGAGGTCAAAATCAGCTGTGCTAGTAGGGAGCTCTGCATAAGGAAATCGGTTTCTGTACCAGGAGACGGAGGTTCAAGCAGGCCCTCCAGTTAATAATGAGCAAGCCTACAGGGCAACAAAGCCCAGCCGAGGCCAGGTGTTGCTGATGTGCCCCTGGGCCTCAGGACTGCCGCTTGTCCCTAGCTTCCCATGAGGCTTCATACTCAGGAAGCCAGGACACGCTCAAAGGAGCACACGAGCTGCGTCGTTCAAAGCCACAGCACACTGAAAAGAGCAAGGAGCGGAGGGATGCGATTTGTAAATGAAAATAAAGGCAGAGGTGGGAATTTGTGTGTGTGTGTGTGTGTGTGTGTGTGTGTGTGTGTGTGTGCGCGCACGTGTGTGCACAGAGGCTGCAGGGAGAGGAAACTGGTGACACCATCTCTGGGGAGGAGGACACCTGAGCAGGTGGGACACTTTCGCCTTTCTACCTCCTCCACAGCTTTGAACCACATGCATGTCATATCTAAACTTTCTAAAAACAATTTTTAAAAAATGAGTGCAGTGTGCTATAACAATCTTTTCTGCCATGTGCCTCCAAGAGCTTATAATCTTTTTTTTTTTAAAAAGAGGGCTGAAGATAGAGCTCAGTGGTAGAGCACTTGTCCATTATGTACAATAAATAAGTTTACTTTCTAGACCTCCCTGCTAAATTTACGTGGGCAATGCTTGATAAACAAGCACATCCCAAAATATTCCAAGGAAACACAGCAGGGATGGGTTAAAGAATAATAAGAGGCGAAGAAAGGACAGCTGTGTGTTCCACGTGGCCCGTATTATTCTGTTGGCAAGGAGCAGTACTACTGTAGCACTTATTTCAAAACAAGACAAACCACCTTGAAGAATCACAACTTCACTTGGCCAAGTGCTGCGCTCCCGCGGTGCTGAGCTGCGAGCCTGGGCCCTTCTTGCTGACAATGGCTTGCATTCAGGTCTCCTCTCTGAAACACTATAGCGGGCAATACTAACTACAGTCTGCCTACCCCTCAGCTCTACTTCCCAGGGACACAAACTCGGTGCAAAAGAACCTGGAAGGAAGAAAACAGCTACCAAAATGGCAGCCAAGCTACAGCACAAGGGCAACCGATGGGCTGAAGGAAGGGTGACAATGGCCTTATGCGAATTAGCGCAGAAGGACACCGTGGGAAGCCACAGTGGAGTCCAAAGCACCAAATTGTGGGAAGTTCAGCAATACGCATGTCAAATGCTGGCAATTTTGCAAAATTGTCCAGCAAAATGGTAGCCAGATTTCTTAGTAAAATCCAATAAATTCTTTTCAACTTGTATTGGAAAAGTTAAGTTTAAATGGAAACCAACAAAAGATAAAAGGCATCAAGATCAAAATAAAGATGGAAGTAGGGCTGGGGCCGCGGCTCAGCTGTTTAGAACCTGGACAGACTGCTCCTGCAGAAGACCTGAGTTCTGTCAACTGTCCCCACTGTAACTCCAGCTCCCACGGGGATCTGACAGCTCTGGCCTACCCAGGCACCTCACTCATAGACACAACTAAAATCACAATAAATCTTTTATACAAATTGAAATTCAATGGAAAGTAGTCACATGTATAAAATGAGCAAATGTATAAATTCTTTTATTTATTTGCTTTCTTCAAACAGGGTCTCACCTTGGCTGTCCTGGAACTCAGTACTAGACCTGGCTGGCCTTGAACTCAGAGATCCACCTGCCTCTGCTCATGCTCAAACGTTTAAAGCTTTATCCCAGGGCATGTACCAAGCCCAGCTCAAATGTGTAAAGTTTTATCTCAGAGTATGTTCTTTATTTAGAAACTTTCCAAGTTACCTCTGAGTATGGAAAGATGAAACTCTCTAAGACACAGCCTGAAGGGATAAGAAAACAGCATGGCCAGGAGCCTCTCTGCCTTCCTTAGATTGCCTAGGTGAAGGTCTCCTGTTAGTTATGTCCCCATGATCAGCCAGGTCACCCCTAAAACAACCCAGTGCCCTTCCAGGGTCATCAGAACACGCCTGTGTGCCCAGCTACCCCAGCACCAATGACGGTGAGCGGCTGACACAGTGGAGAACTAGAGGACGGGCCTGGAGAAGGGATCCGGACATGTGAAGTGAAAACACCAGGAACCAGAAAAGACTGTGAGCTCCAAGAACGGACAGCAAAATCCAAGGGCTGGTATAAAACTGGATTCCCTGCACCCCGAGAATAGGCCTTGCTTTGTTATCTCCACATCCAATCTGTTAGCAACAAAGTAGGGCTGGAGCCATGGATCTGGTCAGGAGCACACTCTGCTCTGGTGAAGGACCCAGGCCAAGGAGGCTCAACTGTGTGTAACTCCAGCTCCAGGGGATCTGTTTGTCTCTGAGGGCACGCATCCTTTAACATTAAAATAAAACCACTTGGAATCCAACCGTGCTTACCATCTCCCCTGCAAACTCAAGCCCAAGCTACAGCTGCTCCCTTCCTAGAAGCCACTTGGCAACAGCCTCATGGAAATGGCAAAGGCTCCCCTGCCACCAGGCTATTCTACCACAGACGGAAAGCACAGGCATGTGCCCATTGTCCGTCTCTCTGATTAAAGTACAAACAAGCGTCTTCTGTTGCTTTTGTTCCCCTCTGGATTTGCAGGGGCTGAAACAGTGCCAAGGTGTGTGTGTGTGTGTGTGTGTGTGTGTGTGTGTGTGTGTGTGTGTGTGTGTGTGTGTGTTCCCCTCTGGATTTGCAGGGGCTGAAACAGTGCCAAGGTGTGTGTGTGTGTGTGTGTGTGTGTGTGTGTGTGTGTGTGTGTGTGTGTGTGCGCGTGCGCGTGTGCGCGCGCACATGCAGCACCATGTTCTTGCAAAATGAACCGGTAATGGATTATGACGTCGTACTCAAAGATCTCTAGATGCCAAAGGAAGCACATTTGTACTGCTTTGTGGGCCTTCAGGAGGACCAAGATCGCACATCATACTGTAAGAAACAATGTCTGCTTCTGTTACCTCCAGCTAAATTTACAAAGCCTTGTATAAAATAACTTTAAAAAGTGGTCACTGCATGAACAACAAAAGAATATAAAAATAGGCTCAGTGTCATATACAATGCCAAGAACTGTCCTAGCCACAAAATGAATGCATCTTGCAGAGGACAGGGGATTAGCTCCCAGACCCCATATGGTAGCTCACAACCATCTGTTAACTCCAGTCCCAGGGCAGCTGGACTCCTCAAACGTCCACTGGCACAAGTATGCAAGAATTACACACACACACACACACACACACACACACACACACACACACACACACACGTAAAACATCCATATAATTAGCCGGGCAGTGGTGGCGCACGCCTTTAATCCCAGCACTCGGGAGGCAGAGCCAGGCGGGTCTCTGTTGAGTTCGAGGCCAGCCTGGACTACCAAGTGAGTTCCAGGAAAGGCGCAAAGCTACACAGAGAAACCCTGTCTCAAAAAACAAAAAACAAAAAACAACAACAAAATCCATATAAAATAAAACCAACACATCTCAGGAAGAAAACAAGCGACCACGGAAACTTCTGAAGTTGAAATACGTGAACTTGCACCTTGCTGAGGGCCTGTGGGCCACAGGTGGAGCACTGTGGTTTGGATGTAAAGTGCCCCAAGGCTGCTGCTTCTTCCTAGCCTGCCGCTGCTTCTTCCTAGCCTGCCGCTGCTTCTTCCTAGCCTGCCGCTGCTTTTGGGAGGCTATAGAACCTGTGGCCTGAGGCCCAGCCGGGGAATGTAAGCCACCTGGGACAGGCTGTGGAGGTGACAGACCTGTCTTAACTTCCAGCCTGAGTTGTGCTTTCTGGTCAAAAAGAGCTCTAAGACCCTGCCACAGACTGACCCGCATCCCCTGGTCATCTCCGCCCGGAGGATGGACTTCATTCCTGGAAAACAGTGAGCCGAATAAATGCTTGTGACCAAGTCATGTTTGAAAATGTAGCCTGCGTTCTTCCTTGGTCAGCACCAACAGTAAAGAACATGCTTCAGCAGCAGCTTTGCCGAAGGCTTTCGGGGAGTCCGTGCAGTCACCTGCCTCGGTGCCATTAAGGAGGTCCCTGCCCCTCGGCACAGGCTCCTTAACCACATACGCATTCTGAACAAAGAAGAATAAATCCGACAGACTGACTGCTTCCATTTACACTGACTGAAATCAGTCCAGAGTTTAACGCTCTTTATTTTATGCTTAAAATATACATATAAAAGAGGAGTGGAGGGGATTAAGAGGAAAAAAGACTGTACTAAAACAAATACTTGAAGTCCTAGAAGACCAACAGTAAAGGACCAACTGATGTCGAAAGGAGGTAACTACGAGAAGTCTGATTAAAGCCTAAATGAGTGATGTCTCACTAGTTTCAAAACTGCGTACAATGATCTTCAAGAACAATGGCGTGCGTTCAGTTGTCACTGCCACACACAGGTCCACTGCCACACGTGGTGGTGAGTCTGAAAAGGGCTCTCAGGCCCGGGGTGATGCAGAGCTCCTACTGGAAGCGGGTGGAGAACTTCGGAGACACGGGCACGGTCAGCGGCAGCTCACTTGACTTCACCTCCACCGCTGAGTACTTGCGGATTGGATTCGCCTTGTGCACCTGGGAGCAGGGAAGCAAGGTTACTGCCGAGAAGGACACTGCAGAACTGTGTGTACCTGTCTGCTTTTGTCTCTTACAGGAAAATGGATGGGAAGGTTTGCAGATCCCAATTACAAATGTAAGGAAGGAGGGCACAGTAAAATGGAGAACTATGGTGCCCAAACAGGTTCCTACTCTTGCTCACTGGGCCACTAAGAATGTCCAACTTATCCTCCGTGTAAATTGCTAGGGAGAGTGACAGAGCCTTCCTCAACTGTAGAAGACAGTCACAAGTCAAAAATTTGTGCTAGGGGCTGCAGCAATGGCTCAGTGGTTAAGTGCATTGATTGCTCTTCCAAAGGACCCAGGTTCAATTCCCACCACCCACATGGTGGCTCACAACCATCTGCAACTCTAGTCCCAGGTTCTGTCACCCTCCTCTGACCTCTGAGGGCACCACGTACACACATGGTGGATACACATACATGCAAGCAAAACACTTATATGCATAAATTAATAAATAAATCTTTTAAAAATTAAAAAAATAAATGTAATATTTAAAAAGAAACAAGGAGATCTGATGCCCTTTTCTAGCTTCCATGGACACTCCATGCAAGCAGTACTCAGACATATATGTAGTCAAAACACTCATATCTGAAAAAAACAAAAAATTTTATTACCAGTTCTTTCCGTAGCCGGGCTAGCTCCTCCTTTTCCTGTGCCTCTTCTTGTTGCCTGACTTCTTCCAACTGCTGCATTTTCCAGGCTTCCATCTCAGCCATTCTCTTTCCCAACTCCTGCCGCTCCTTGGCTCTCTTCTCAGTGGCCAGTTGAAAGGGTTCCTGAACTAGAGAACCAGAAAGGTTCTCTGAGCACACAAACAGAGACAACATTGATGCACATGCAGTACTCCATAAACCTAGCCCCGCAGGACTAGGCCAAGTGGAAAGACATGGCTAGCCCCCAAAAGCTACCGAAGAAGTGTGGACTGAAGTCACTTGCAGACTTGGGATGCTGAGGAGAGCTGGACAGGCCTATGGAAGGCATTCAGTGTAACGAGACAAAGCAAGACCCAGTGAGGCGACGGGGCTGCTCAGCACTACATGCCGCTCTCCCCACGGGACTCTTAACACAGAAGGAGAAGAATCCCAACCCCCGCCATGTTGCCCAATGCCTAAGAAACCCCAGCACCTTTCCCTCATCCACTTGTCCCCTGCTGGGGGTGGAGAGCCTGTGACTGTCACTGAAAGGCCAGCTGTGTCTGCCCCAACACAGTCGACAACTTAAGGGAGCTGTGGCCTCAACAAGAGCAGAAGGCTGGTCCAAGGGAAGAAGCTCCCGTCCTCTCAGGGAAGACATTTCCTGTTGACACAGCGAGTCCTAGCACCCCCTGGAAAGTCTGACATTCTGTCCCAACCCCCAACAGCACATAAAATACTACCTGCAACCGATTTCTTCTCTTTTTTGGGAACAAAGGGCTCTTGGAAGATGACGTTGTTTGGCCGAGCCTTGAAGCAAGCTGCTTCCTTCTGTTGCTTCTGCTCTTCTTCTAGCTGTGGGAGAGAAGTCTGTCAGACAGCTGAACACAATGTTTCATGACCACTGTGCAGGAACGCACATCCAGAAGGTTCTGGACTGCCTCTTTAGGAAGACAGCCCTTCCCAGCCCTTGATTTCCCACAAGTGAGTAGTTCGACCCAGAGGCTCAGTTAAATCCTGGGTAGCTTTGGTTTTGAGAAGAGACAGAGGATAATGATGGTGGCAAAATTAGATGCCAGTTACACCAAACTATAATCGATCACTTGTCTTTAGTCACCTACTATGAGATATAGATATAAAGAGCAATTATATACCATGCTGAAAAAACAGCCTATCTTATTGAGAACCAATTCTCCCATCCTGTTTTTTACCAAAGCACCAACTTAAGGAAATAGATGAGAAAGGAGTTACAGAAACTCTTGACTGAGAAGGAATCTTACATCACCAGGTGGCTACTAAAGCAGAGGTGAGCAAAATTCAGCTTTCTGGCAAATCAAGATGAACTAAGAGTAGTCTTTACAAGGGGGGGGGGAGAATGGGGAGAGAAATAAATTATCTGACAGAAGTCATATGTAACCTATAAAACCTGAAATAAATATTATTTGACCCTTTACAGAGAAACTGATGTGACTCCTGGTTTACACAGAATATATTAAAATGATTAACCTGTCACCCCAGATGATTTCAATATAGATAGTGGGTCGACCAGTCCACCCTACCTATAGGCCTTCTCACTCACCTACCAACCACCTTCTCATCCACCAACCAACCTTCCAGCTACGCCCCTCTTCCTACCTGCTGTTTCCACATCTCAGCCTTATAGGCGCCCCTCTTGTCTGTTTCCAGGGAGAAAGGCTCAGCCTGAGTCACATTCTTCACCTTTTTCTCTGGCAAGTTAATGGTGTCAAAATGGGGCACAGGAAGGGCCTTGAACTTGGGCACCTAAAGGAAAAGCAAACAGAAGAGTAACATAAGGAACTTTGGTCAATGAGGAAGATAGGAAAATCGATCCCACAGAGGACATCAGATCCTGTTGATGACTTCAGTGCCTCCCCACCTTCAAGTCTCTGCATAAAATAGACAGATGACAAACACTAAAAGGATCTCTTGCCAGACAAGGCGATGCACACCGAGAAGCCCAGACCTCCAGGAGCTGATGACAGAGGATCAGGAAATCAATATACCTGCCTAGACTACATAGTGAGACAATATCTCAAAAGCCAAACAAAGCCAAAAAAGGCTCTTAGCAAGTATTCTGGTAAGCATTCTGTCAGCTTGACACAAGCCAGGGTTATCCTGGAAGAGGAAACTTCAACTGAGAAAACACAAACAAGAACCTTCTTCTCAAGCTGCTTTTGGTTGTGGTATTTTATCACAGAGATAGAAAGCAAACTGAGACAGAGATAAAGCAATATTTGATCCTGAATATGCATATAGACCTGAAAGACAGGAATATGTGTATGGACCTGAAAGACAGGAAATGCATATGTACCTGAAAGACAGGAATACGTGTATGGACCTGAAAGTCAGTTTGCAAAGCAGTGGACCTTTTTAGACCCCAAAGAAACCTAGATTTTCCTCCTAACACTTCCAAAACTGGCAGTCATGAGCCTCCTTGTGCCAAACAGGTTACTTAATTTACTTGCCCAACACATATTTCACAGGGGTCTTGCAGGCCACCAGTGGAAAGCAATGATTTCAATAGTAATTTTATATAAGAAGTATACATATACCTTTTTATTAAAAAGTATATTTTTATACTTTTTTATATATTTAGTAATTTTGTATAAAAGTTCCCTGGGGCTGGAGAGATGGCTCAGCAGTTAAGAGCACTGACTGCTCTTCTGGAGGTCCTGAGCTCAATTCCCAGCAACCACATAGTAGCTCACAACCATCTGTAATGAGATCTGGTGCTCTCTTCTGGCCTGCAAGGACACATGCAGGCAGAATACTATATACATAATAAATAAATTTTTGAAAAAAAAAAAAAAAAGTTCCCTGAATGAGGTGTAGTGATAGATATATGCCTGTAGTTAGAAGCAGAAACAGGAAGACAAGCACAGATTCAAAGCCAGTCTGTTCTACACAGCAAGACACTGCCTCCAAACAGACAGACAGACAGACAGACAGGGGAGAAAAGGTTCCCTCTGAAGGACCAAAGATAGTATTTTGCAGATTACAAAATGAAAACACCTACCTCCCCCTTCTGCATTTCTTTTATTTTCTTCTCCTTCTGTACCTGGCGCTCTTTGTCTCGGGTATCAAAGGAGAAAGGGCACACCTCCACGTTTCTTGCCTCTGGGATATGGGGCTTGTAAGGCACCCCATAATGTGGCACAGGTTGAGCTCGTATCACGACTGGCTTATCCTCTTCCTAAGAGAGAAACTACAGTTTACAAACAAGGGTCCTCATGTCTCCCCTGCCCACCCACCTCAGAATGTGGACTCAGAAGGCACCGTATGAGATCAGCCACTAATTAATTCAAGTCACTCAGCCTAAGGTGTGACTACAGAAACCTAGACTCCTTTTCTATCAAAGATGGACAATGCCAATTCAGTTACCACATCATAGGTCAAAGCAATGTAAAAAGCATTGGGTAAATAACCAAAACAATTACTCTTTAAAAATCTCAAGTTCCTCACAGGAATGTTGGAGTAACTAATGAAATGAAGAGCAGAAGGTACTAAGTAAGCATACTTATACCTTAGACTCTGACTCAGACTCCAGACTCCACTAAAACATGTGACTGGAATTAATGGTTGCCAAATCCAGAATAGGACCAAGTTGGTTGTTTGGGTTCAAGCTAGTAACATAAGAGTACCATGTATTTTAGTTTCAACTGAACCTATAAAAAGGTTTATGCTGAGGTCTGCTATAAAATTACCCTAACTCTGGATATTTATAGATAAAATAGGAGATCTAATAACAAGCTAGCATGATCAATGACAGTTCACATTTTACAGTCCCATGAATCACCACCCTCAGTCACCTTTGTGACCCCTGGGTATCAAGGACAATACAATGAAACTGCTTAGTATATGTTTTAAAAGTCCCTCACTGAACAGTGACAATAACTCAGGAAACTCTTGACCATGTTACAAAGACATCATGATCAATGCTATCGGAACAGACGAGTCTCTAATGCTTTTAAACTTTCCTGCTGTTTTCATGGATTGTAAGCCATTATCACTGAAAGCCCAGAGTCACACCTTACCAATTGCTCTCAGAGGAACAAAACAGATGATCGTTCATATTATTTTTACAGATAACTCCAGACAAGAGCTGATTGCCTTTGGGCCCCATTAACTGTAAAAACTGGTTAGGACTCAGACTGGTTAGGATGCAGAGGGAAAAGGAGATGCCCTCCCCCAGGGAAATCACCTCATCTTCTCTGGTGGGCACTCGGATCCTGTTCCTCAGTGCAAAAACTGGTGACTTGGGGACAGTGGCTGGAATTACCTTCTTTTCAGGAACACCCTAGAAGGAGCACACAATTAGACATCCCAGAACAATTTCCAGTATGCTACATGGAACACTAAAACCCAGGCCTGGAAGATAAGACCCACATGAGTGGGCACTTGCCAACAAGCCTGACCTGTGTTTGATCCCATAACCCATGGTGGAAGGAGAGAGCCAACCCCCAAAGTGTCTTCTAACTTCTACATGAGAATGCAAGTACTAACACTCCTAATCAAACATCACATAAAGACAGACACACACACACAGACACAGACACAGACACACACACACACCTAGACAAAAACAAACAACTAAGGGGAATTAAGATGCCTTAAGAAAGGTTCGTGTGCCGAGACAACAGAGGCCTCTACTGTGAGCACGGTCAGGACCTCTAGAAGCCCCACTCCTGGAAACCAAACCTGACCAACGTGGAAATCCCTTAAACAAAAGGGTGCAGTATTTGCATATAACCTATGCACATCTTCTCACATATTTTATATCATTACTATATTACTCATAATACCTAACATGATAAAAATGTATTCAATATATTTATTCTATCATTTATTCCATCTCATTATGATTTTATTATATGAATTTATATTATGTAGGGAATATTAGCCAAGGAAAGAAGTTCGTACATGATTGGTACAAATTAATTTTTTCCTAAATATTTTCCATCCATGGTTAGCTGAATTCACAGATGCAGAACTCAGAACTATAGTTGATTATACATGCCATGCAAAAGTTTACTGCACTTACTTTTTCATTTTACGTGTATGAATATTGGCCTGCATGTATGTATGTGCACCATGTGCACACCTGGTGCCAGAGAGGTCAGAAGAGGGCACTGGGTACCCTGGAACTGGAGCTGTGGATGGCAGCGAACTATCTGTGGGTGCTGGGAATCAACCCAGGTCCTCCGAGAGTCACGAGTGCTCTTAACTGCTGAGCTGTCTTTCTAGCCTCAGATTTTCTGTTTTCTAAAGACTGCTATCACTAGCACAGGAAATCCAGTCATCAGAGTTTGTGATTAATATGCTTTCACATGATTCTTTCACATTTATTTTTTCTTTTATGTGCATTAGTGTTTTGCCGTGGTGAACTGCACCAGGATTACGTGACATGGAAAGAAAGCCCAGCAGGCCAGGGCTCTGCTCTGGTCCATCTGTTTCCCACCTGCATGCAGGCACACCAACAGCCTCCTAGCCAGAAGTTCACAAAACAAAGCAATTCACTATCTAAGGACTCACTCAGTCCTGCGATACCCACCCCTTTCATTTTTGGACCTTTCTCTGCATCTAACCATGATACAGCGAGAGTGGGATGGTGCTTGTGGTACAGAGAGCAATGGTACCCCTAAGCAGCAGCCACACAGACAGTTCGCAGTGGAATCAACAGAATGGAAAAGATGTTCTGTAAGAAATGATCTTGGGGGGCTGGAGAGATGGCTGGGGGGGTGGGGGTTAGAGGACCTGAGTCCAGCAGAAGTTTACAAATACCTGTAACTCCAAGGAATTACACAGTCCTTTCTGACCTCCAAGGTACACACACATATATAAAACAAACCTTTTAAGAACAAAGAAGGAAACCATCTTTGGGCAGTCCATGAGACGGCTCAGGGGGTAAAAGTGCTGGCTTGTCAAGCATCATGACCAGAGGGTCCCATTCCTGGAACCCACATGATAGGAAAGTCCTCTGACCTTCACACACACACACACACACACACACACACACACACACACACACACACACACACACACAAAGCAGACAAACAAATAAGTACTACAATACAAAAAACTTCATAAAAAAATTATGGTTAGCACTTGGGAGGCATAGGCAGACTGATCTCTGTAAATTCAAAACCAGCCTGATCTACAAAGCCAGTTCCAGGGTAGCCAGGGCTACCTGAGTCTCAAGAAAAGAAAAAGAAAGAAAGAAAGGAAAGAGGGAGGGAGGGAGAGAGAGAGAGAGAGAGAGAGAGAGAGAGAGAGAGAGAGAGAGAGAGAGAGAGAGAGAGAGAGAGAAATAATCTTTGCAGCAACTATTTAAACAAATCCCATCTCCACTACAGTCAAAGCCAACTAGGGACTCAATTAGAAACAAAGAAAAAGAAATACAATTTCCAGACACAGAAGTTTCCTTTTTTTTTTTTTTTTTTTTTAAGATTTATTTTGTATACAGTGTTCTGCCTGCATGCCAGAAGAGGGCACCAGTTCCCATTACAGATGGTTGGGAGCCACCATGTGGTTGCTGGGAATTGAATTCAGGACCCCTGGAAGAACAGCCAGTGCTTTTAAACGCTGAGCCATCTCTCCAGCCCCCTTTCTGTTATTTTTACATTTCAATTCTAAGTTCCTTGAGGCTCAGGAATGTTGACATTTGCATCCCTCTGCCTTCTCCATAGTGTAGAGCAGTGGTTCTCCACCTTCCTAATACTGCAACCATTTAATACAGCTCCTCATGCTGTGCTGACCCAACTATAAAATTATTTCCTACTGCTACTTCATAACTCTGATTTTGCTACTATTAATGTTAGATCTGTGTTTCCCCATGGTTTTAAGAAACCCCTGTGAAAGGGTCAGGTGATCCTAAAATGGGTTGTGACCCACAGGTTGAGAACCTTTGGTGTAGGTAAGTGATCCAACAAGCTCACTTTTTTGGTTTGAAAACCCACCAATCCCTGAGCTCAATCAAATCCCACCAATCCCCAACCTGGAAATCTCTACCCTAGAAAGCTCCTCCCCCAAGAAGCCCTATAGAAGCCTGTCTCCTGCTCAGCTCTTTGCTGCTTCTCAACTGAGCAGAGGCAGCCACCCTCTCCCAAAAAATCTCTCGTGTGAGGTTTGTTGTGCGGTGTGACTTTGTGGTGTTCTTTGGCTCCCAACTGCCTGGATACCTCTCCCTCAGAGCTGAAACACTTGTACAGGGGAACCTCTCCCTCAGAGCTGAAACCTTACGCTCAGCACCTACCGTAAGACCTGCTGGTGAAAGCACGTGGTCTGTTCTACCAGCCTCCTCTAGCTTTGAGGACAAGTGCCTGCCTCAGCCCACCTTTGAGCTCCCAGTGTCTAGCACAGATTACAGACACAAGCTGGTGCACACCAGCTGATAATGTCACTCACAGGGGTATCTAACGTTAGTGTGCCTGTGCTATGAGTCACCAGGTCAGGCACTGGGTAGGATACAAAGTATATTATAACATGGACACCCAAGTTCCCTGTTCTATCTTCCAGTAGAAGAAAAGAGACAATAAACTAGTAATTGAAACACATCTTAATCTTCATCAGTGTTCTAAGGAAACCCAGTGGCTGCTGCTGCTAAGAGTGAATTAGGGAGAGTCTCCCTCGGTAGGCAGTTTGGCGGGAAAGGGACTGGGCGTTTACAAGTGGACAGTGTGCTTGGAAAGATGATGGGGCCGGAAATGCCCCCAAGTGCCCTGGGATGCGCTCTCGGGCCTGGCTCAGTACTCTTAGGATCTCACCAGTAACATCATTTCAACACGTATGCAAAAACCACACGAAGACTACACAAAAAGAAGCTGGACAACCTGCTGCTGTCCCTGAGCCATCCCTGAAACGGCAGATCGATCCTCTTCCCAGCTCTGCCGACGCTGCAGGCCCCACCAGGTACCAGCACCAAGTTTCCATTCCACACCCTCGTGCTCAAGGCTCCATGACACCGCCTCTGCCCCGAGTCCTCCGCTACTCAAGCCCATCTTTCCACTGCCTTTGCCGTCTGTCAATCACAGGGGGGAAACAAAGAGGAGGAAACCCCCTTCTCTGATTTCTTACAGAACGACTTTTCCTTTGCCAAAGTATGAGGATTGGTGCCCACTACAAACTGTCTGCACGGCTGCTTCTCAGGGCTTTAACTGCTCCCCCTTGTTCACAAGCAGCACACCACACTCACTGTATCTCCTGAAGCACTGTAAGAGCACACAAGAGCACAGCTGTGTCCACATCCCTTCTTAAAGCTGAGTTCTCTAAAAAAAAAAAAAAGATGGAAAAGTGCTGTGGGATGTTCTGTATGTCCTGTGGGGAGCCTGTTCTCGGGTTCCTCATGGCTTTACCCAGCAGGTCTGCATAGAGGATGATTAGGACCACGGGCCTGAGTGCAGGTGTCTGAGATGATCTGCACTTGGCTGTGCTGCGGGATGGTCTGTATGTCAAGTTGCTCTGATTGGTCAATAAATAAAACCTGATTGGCCGTGGCTAGGCAGAAAGTATAGGCGGGACTAACAGAGAGGAGAAATAAAAGGACAGGAAGGCAGGAGTCACTGCCAGCCGCCACCCTGACAAGTAGCATGAAAAGATGCCGGTAAGCCACGAGCCACGTGGCAAGGTATAGATTTATGGAAATGGATTAATTTAAGCTATAAGAACAGTTAGCAAGAAGCCTGCCACAGCCGTACAGTTTGTAAGCAATATAAGTCTCTGTGTTTACTTGGTTGGGTCTGAGCGGCTGTGGGACTGGCAGGTGAGATTTGTCCTGACTGTGGGCAAGGCAGGAAAACTCTAGCTACAGAAAAGAATACCTCTAAGCCAGTGTGGTGGCCCATGCCTTTAATCCCAGCACATGGTAGGCAAAAGCAGGTGGATTTCTGTGAGTTCTGGGCCAGCCTGATCTCCACAAGGAGTTCTAGGACAGCCAAGACTACATTGAGAGACCTGTCTCAAAAAACAAAAGAAAGAAAGAGAAAGAGAAAGAGAGAGAGAGAGAGAGAGAGAGAGAGAGAGAGAGAGAGAGAGAGAGAGAGAATATATCTAATGTCTCTTCTATGTGCCAGGGCTACATAGTGAGGGCCTGTCTCAAAACAAAAAACAAAAACACCTCAGGGGGCTGGAGAGATGGCTCAATGGTTAAGAGCACTGACTGCTCTTCCAGAAGACCCCAGTTCAATTCCCAGTACCACATGGTAGCTCTCAACTGTCTGTAACTCCAGTTCCAGGGGATCAGACACCCTCATCCAGACATACATGCAGGCAAAACACTAATGCACATAAAATAAATAAATTGTTTTAAAAAGATAAAATAAAAAAAAGGATTTACTTTAAAAAAACAAAAAAAAAAAAATAAAAACCCCTCAGGACAGCACAAGCACTAAGAGGTACATTTCACTATCATCAACAGGACAGTTGACTGAGTCAGGAACCCTATTGTTCGTTCACCTGAGAGCTCTCTGACCTGAACTCAGCAAATCAGAATGCCAGGGCTGGGAATCTGTTTACCTAAGAAGAGACCCAGAGGATTCTGAAAGCTGGCCAGGCAGCACTCTCCTTCAGCACCTCACAGATTTGGTCCTTCCTTTCTCTCTCTCTCTCTCTCTCTCACACACACACACACACACACACACACACACACACACACACACACACACACACACACACACACACACAGGGGTTGGGAGAATGGCAGTGCCATATGAAGAAAAGCTTTCAGTTAAAGAGGAAATGGTGATTATTTCTAGGTACAATCATGATTTTTATAAAGCCTTGGAAGTGTAACTTGAGTTTGCTTTTGGTCTAAATGCAAGGAAATGGAATAAACAAAACAATCTATCACGGCCCCTCACGGGTGACTCTAAAACAAGCAAAGGCAAAGATGGCACACAGAAGGCCAGCACAATGCATGCAATCTGCAGTCCTGGCTGCCAGAAGGCTGACGCAAGGACGTCTCTGTGTCCCAGAAGGTTAAGACAAGCCTGGGCAACAAAGCAAGACCCCTTCTCAAAGGAAAGATTCATTATTTAAATAGTATATGCTGTTCTAGTTTATATGTTATGAGACTTGAGCATTTACAGATCTTGGTTACCTATGCAAGGTTCCGATGGCAATCTTGCAGATACTGAGGGATGACTCCGTATGAAAAGGGACATGTGTCAGCCATCACAGCAACACAATGACAACACAAGGATGTCACCTCTACTACACATCATCAATGGTTGCTCCTCTACAAAGCACTCTCTGAAGTTTCCTCCCTTTTCTCCAGTTCTGCAGCTCTTTAAACCACACCTCTTGCTGGGTGCCTTTAATCCCAGCACTCGGGAGGCAGAGGTGGTGGGTCTCTGTGAGTTCGAGGCCAGCCTGGACTACAAAGTGAGTTCCAGGACAGTCAGGACTACACAGAGAAACCCTGTTTTGAAAAAAAAAAAAAAAAAACAAAAGAAAAAAGAAAAAACTGCATCTCTTTTCAGAACACAACCTCCTAGGAGTCTTTTATTATTTACCCACACATTGCCTCTTACTAGACTTGAAATTCTAAGACCAAAAGTCAGTTCTGCTGGATCTTTTTGTCATCTCCAGCCTGATACAATGACGACCTACTCACAGTACCAACCTGAGCATTTGTGAATGGGCAGATTTTTAGTCACGTACAGAACACTTCTGCCAGCTCCCACACCTCAAGTATTCTTACCACAACATCTTCCAAGATCTTAGTGGGGCAAGGTCTGGAATGAAACTCAAAGTGTTCGTCCTCGGATTTTTTCTTTGACTCTCGATCCTGAATTCGTTTCTCAATTTCTAAATCAAAACCAATAGGCTGAGTGGGAGGTTTAACAGGAGGTCTCTTGGGCAAGATGGGGCCACTTCCAAAAATTCTGGGATCAAGTTCCCGGGCTTTGAATTTATATCTGTAAAGAGAGAATTTAAATAATAAACACAAAAGGCTTTTTAAATTAAACAAAAACTACACAAAGTAGAACAACACCTATTAAATAAGCGATAAGATAATCCACCCTGTGCAGCAAAATCTCTCCTCTCCATCTCATCTTCTACACCTCCTGAGAAGAGTAAATGAAGCAGCCGGAAATTCCTACAGGGGCTTGGGGCTCCCTGACGACAGGCACCCGTAACCCTAGCATTCAGAAGGTAGAGACAGGGACTTGGGGCTCCCTGACAACAGGCACCTGTAACCCTAGCATTCAGAAGGTAGAGACAGGGGACCAGAAACTCAAGTCTGGGGCTGGAGAGCTGGCTTGGGGTTAAAGGACTGGCTGCTACTCCAGAAAGCCTCAGTTCCCAGCACCCACGGCAAACAACCATTTGTAACCATCTCCAGTTCCAGAGGGTATGGTGATATTTTATTTGTGCTGAAATGTGATTTTATTTGTATGTTAATAAATAAAGTTGCCTGGGTTTCAGAGCTAATAGCAAGCCATAGCAGAAGTCTGGCAGTGGTAGCACATGCCCTTAATCCCAATCACATGACAGGCAGATCTCTATGTGTTCAAGGATACCACCAGCATGGAGACACACACCTTTAATCTCAATACCGACCATAAAAGACCTGGAGGTCTGCATAGATGGGCAGTGACGAGGAGGTCATGTGGTTGAGTTTACAAACGATGAGAAGGCAGAACAGAAAGTCTATAAAAAGACAGATACACAGGAAGTAGCGCTCTGGCAGAGAGGAAGGACAGCAGTGCCAGTGAAGGGTAAGCTCAGCTCTCAGCTACTGCTCTGACCTCTTGGGCTTTTAACTCTGCAATTGGCTCTGTGTTTCTTATTTAATAAGACTGTTCATCTACAAGAGGGTCCAACATCTTCTTCTGGCTTCCTTGGGCACCAGGCATGCCAGTGGTGCAGATACTGCATGAAAGCAAACCTCCCATAAATATAAAATAAAAATTTAAAAAAAATCAAAGTCATCTTTGCTAATAGCAACTTTGAAACCCTATCTTTAAAAAAGATAGAGCTGGGGCTGGAGAGATGGCTCAGAGGTTAAGAGCACTGACTGCTCTTCCAGAGGTCCTGAGTTCAATTCCCAGCACCCTCTTGGTGGCTCATAACCATCTGTAATGAGATCTGGTGCCCTCTTCTATGTGCATAATAAATAAATAAATGAAAAAAAAAAAAAAAAAGATAGAGCCAACGCTGGTAACATGGTCTGTAATCCCAGCAATTCAGGCCTAGGCAAGAGAATTGGATAACAACTAAAACACACCTCAGCTAAAACGCCAGCACAAGCAACTCAGTGAGGCTCTAAGTTAAAAAGGGCTGGGGTGTATTGTAGCTCAACAGCAGTGTCTGTCTTACCTGCACAAAGGTCCTGGGTTTCACCCCAACACCACAAAGATCAGGGATGATCTTGGCAGGCAAGTTTCAGCACTGACTACACTAAGTCCCAGCCTTTCCCAAGAGTAAAGCTGTAAAAATGCTTTGAAAGTCAGGAGGAGGTAAGGTCTAGACCAACCTTAGTCCTTAACTGGAATCCAAAAGTAAGTTCTGCCATCCCTACTTCTGCATTGGATTTTCACCAGCTTCTGCTCCAGCGCACCTCCCTGTTCCCACTTTCATTCACAGACAGGAAGGAGCACAGGCGACAGCCACTGTGAGAAGTGGCAGCAACGGCTGCCCTGCAGGCCGGACGCAGCCAGGCAGGTCTTACCAGCGCTCCTCAGAGAGGAAGTGGACTTACTGCTGCAGTTTCTCCAACTCCTCAGCCTCCTGTTCTGCTGCGCTTTTGCAGGTCACAAGCCTCGCACGGTATTTGGTTTGCAATATGGGAGTCTGGGGGTCTCTTGAGATCTTGGTCACAGGTCTGGAGGGTAACAAGTCTGTAAAGCAAAATCAGACATTTGCTCAGTTCCCCAAGATCCAGTTCACCTGTAAGTGCGGGCCCAACCAGGTAGAACACAGACAAAGCAGGGCGCCTGGCTTTGTGCTCTCAACCTACAGATGTTCCCTCCCTCCCTCCTACCACCCTTATCCAAGGGTGAATTTGTCTGCCATCTCTGCACTTAAGGTCTAGCCGAGCCCAATGGGGTTCTGTGCCACTGCATAGACCTTTCTACTGACAATACCAACTATTTTGCTTGTTGTTGACAATGTTTTTATTACTGTTTTAAGACACCAGACCTTTACAGACCTTTACAAACCTATGAGTAATTCCCAACTTCATGAATTTCACAACAAACATCTGTATCAAAGCAAGTCAATGGTAAAGCCAAGCATGGTGTACATGCCTGTCATCCCAGCATTTAGGAAGCTGAGGCAGGAGGATCAATAGTTGATTCCCAACCTAGGCTACATTTCAACTTTCAAACCAACCTCACTATAGAGCTACACCAAACAGAGATGCAAAGAAGAAGGAAGTCTGACAGACAGCTGGAGAAAGTCAGAGACAGACAAAAGAGCAAGAACAACTGCTCCAGAATGTTAGGATTAGACCAGCGGTTCTCAGCTAATGCTGTGACCCTTTAAACCAGAAAATTATTTTTGTTGCTACTTCCTAACTGTGATTTTGTTACTGTTATTAGCTTTTATACAAACATCTACATTTTCCGATGGTCTTAGGTGACCTCTGTGAAAGGATTATTCAACCCCCAAGAGGTCATGACCCACAGGTTGAGAACTGATTTAGAGCATTACCAACGCTCACAGAGGCTACTGATTTCCCTGGTCGGTAACAAACCTGACAATTTTCATAATTACTGAAAATGAATTCTTCTACCTAGACCTTATATAACAGTGAGAAAAATTAATTATCTAATTCATTTACTGGGTTCTCTTTTGAACAGATTCTGACTATGAAGCTTTGGCTAGGTGAGAACTTAATTCCATGAAGATAAAAACAATTTTCATGGTATAAAATGTCAGACTGTAGTAGCAAGCGTAAGAAACACTGTAGTTAGGGTTGAGAATGTAGTACATTGGTAGAGTGCCTGCCTAGCATGCACAAGGTCTTAGGCTGAATCCTCAGCACTGCAAAAAGAAAACAGAGAAATACTACATTAAAAGTAACTCATGTAGCCACCTAAAACAAAGTGCTAACCAATGCTTAGTAGGAAGAGAAAACTTTTAGATAGCTCAAAAATACATCCTGTTTTATCCAAAATATTAGCCATATTTGTTTTTGTTTTGAATATGGGTTCTTTGTAGCACAGGCTAGCCTTGAAATCACTATTTAGACCAAACTGGCCTTGCCCTACCTCCCAAATGCTGGGACTACAAGCATGCACACCAGTCCAGCTTAGCCACATCTCCTGATAAGTTATTTTACATTATTTTCTTTTCTTTGGTTTTTTTGAGATAAGGTTTCTTTGTGTAGTGGCTGTCTTGGAACCTGCTTGGTAGACCACACTGGCTTCAAACTCAGAGATCTGCCTACCTCTGCCTCCCGAGTGCTGGGACTAAAGGTGAGTTACCACACCCGGCAATTATTTTCCACCTGCAGATTTTATGCTCTTGTAGAAATTACTTTCATAAAGACAGAAACAACTGAGATCCTCTCATGTGTGCCCCACCCAATCTACACACACTTGTCAGCCTTTGCGCCCCTCCTCCTCCCCCTCCCCCTCCCCCTCCTGAGGATCACTGCTGCTGTGCAGGGATGGGATGGCGGAGGCCCGGCCCGCTAAGTGCTGGAGCAGACTTACTCTCGTCCTTCTTATTCCTCAGGTGGTATCTAGTAGGGGTTCGTCTGTGGAAGGCTTCGACCTGCTGTGCAATGGGCACATACTGAGAAGCGGCTTCGTCAAATGTTCTCTTCTTTCCTTTGGACAGATTGAATGGCTTAACAATGGTGCATCCTTTAGTCACTCGGGCCTGTGAAGAGAAAAGGTGTCAGCAAAGGAAATGGGATCTACCGCCAGCACATGCTCAGGTGTGGTGGAGCCAGGATCCTTACACTTATCAGTCCTTCGGCAAGGGTTACACAGTCTGACATTATGTTTCTTCTTTGAAAAATCTGGCACTTAGGAGATTGTTTTATAATAGTACATATGCAGTTTTCCCCAAGTCTATAATGCTTTGAACCAGTCAAGAGCAAGTTTTGTAGAATTCAAAGGGAAAGAGAAAGGAAACGTAAAACCACACAAAACTGGCATGGGCTGCTGGGTCTGCATCAGGTCAGGCAGAAGCCTAACTTAGCTCTCTCCACATAGACCCTCAAACTGACTGATACGAAAGCCTACCCCCACTGTGGATCACTAACTTTTTATCTATTTTTTTTTTTTTTTTTTGGTTTTTCGAGACAGTGTTTCTCTGTGTAGCTTTGCGCCTTTCCTGGAACTCACTTGGTAGCCCAGGCTGGCCTCGAACTCACAGAGATCCGCCTGGCTCTGCCTCCCGAGTGCTGAGATTAAAGGCGTGAGCCACCACCGCCCGGCAACTTTTTATCTATTTTTAATGAGTTTTTTAAGTTAGGTCTCTCTGTGTAGCCCTGGCTGGCCTGGAACTCACTATGTAGAGCAGGCTGCCTTTAACTCACAAGAAATCCACCTGCCTCTTTTGAAAGGAAGCAAAACTCCAGGGAATCCACCTGCCTCTTTTGAAAGGAAGCAAAACTCCAGGGCATATTTCTAAAGAGGCAGCAGCGAATTCAGGCTTTAAGACTGACTCAAGACCGGCCACAGAGTACAACCTCATCTCAAATAAAAGACAATGATGACTACAAATGTGAGGGGCTCGCTAGTTCCAGAACGATGATTTAGCATCACCATTGCTTCTGGTGGTGCTCTGCTAATAAAACTGGACACATGGGCACCAGCCATACATATGATGCATAAACATCCATGCAGACCAAACGCATGTACACATAAAATAAATAAATCATTTGGGGGGGATGGAGAGGTAGCTCAGTGGTTCCTGCTGTTCTTCCATAGGCCCCGAGTTCAATTCCCAGCACCCACTTCAGGTGACTTAGACAAACACCTCTAATTCCAATTATGGAATTCCCACTCCCTCTTCTGACCTCCACTATCACCCACACATATATGGCATACACTCAAAACACAAATACTACAAGAAAAATAAGTATTAAAAGTATTTAAAAATAAAACCTTGCCTGAAGTCAGGAGTGGTGGTGCACCCCACCATCCCATTGTTGGGGAAGTGAAGGCAGGAGGATCAGGAGTTCAAAGGTCATCCTCAGTTACACAGTAAGTTTGAGGCAAACCTAAACTAAATGGGACCCTGTCTTAAAACAACAATAACTAAACTGGATGGAGAGATGGCTCTACAGTTAAGATTAACTACTACTCTCTGTAAAATTAAAAAAAAAAAAAATGCAGAACAGTGGTAGTGAATACTTTTAATCCTAGCACTCAGGGAGGCAGAGGCAGAGGGATCTCTACGAGTTCCAAGTCCAGTCTGGTATACAGAGCAAGTTCCAGGAAAGCCAGGACTACACAGAGAAACCTTGTCTCTAAAAACCAAAAGAAAAAAGAAAACAAAACTAAACAAAAAACTGAAGACAATATGAGCGGTCCACTCCAACGCAGTTTTCACATAAGGTCTGAGAGATCTGGGACTCAACATTGTAGACAACAGGCTTTTCTTAGGATTCCCCCGCCCCAGTGGATGTTTAGCAAGGTTTTGTAAGAACAGGTCCTAAAACCTTTATGCCGATAACTAGCCCCTGGTTCTAATCTCCTTTATCAATTAGCTAATGTCTTGCAGGTTAAACTAGGTGTCGACTATGCTCACATGGCTCTAGATTTAACTTCTTTCCTTCATTTCTGACATAATTACTTCATTTACTCCTCTCCTTTCCTCCCTCCAAAGCCTCCCATATCCACCCCCTTTCAGATTTACAGCCTCTTTTTTCATTAACTGTTACATACATACATACATGCATACATACATACATACTCCTATATATAACCTGCTCAGTCTGTGTGCTGGCTAGTATTATATCAACTTGACACAAGCTAGAGTTATCTGAAAGGAGGGACCCTCTATTGAGATTGCCTCCATAAGATCCGGCTGTTTTTTTTCTTAATTAATGATGGATGTTGAGGGCCCAGATCATTGTGGGTAGTCGTTCCTGGGCAGATGGTCCTGGGTTCTATAAGAAAAGAGGCTAAGCAAGCCATAGGGAGCAAGCCAGTAAGCAGTTCCTGCTCCTCTCCATGGCCTCTAAATCAGCTCCTGCCTCCAGGATCCTGCCCTGTTTGAGTTCCTATCCTGACTTCCTTCGGTGATGAACAGTGTTGTGGAAGTGTAAGCCAAATAAATCCTTTCCTCCCGAGTTTCTTTGGTCATGGCATTTCATCACAGCAATAGTTACCCTAACTAAGACAGTCTGTATAATATTATTTGTATGTATGTTTCCAGGCTGACCCTTTGTATTGGATAAAAAGCTGATGTGCTCTTCTTCCCTGAGAAAACTATTTCTCCAGTTCTCAGCACTCCTTCGTTACTTGTAGTTCTTTGAATAGGACTGAGGCCTCCTGACCTTCCCCTCACCCATGCTAGGTTGTCCTTGTTCAGCTCATGTTTAGGCAGTCATGCTGGTGAGACTCTACAGGTGTAGCTTCTGACATTCCTAGGAGACATCTCACAGCAAACTCCCTGATGCCTGATGAGGGCTGGGGCAGACCTCTCACACTGTGTGTGTCCGGTTTTACTAGCAGAGCACCGCCAGAGGCTATGATGACCCTAAACCCTCATATTTGCAGTCATCACTGTCTTCTATTGGAGATGAGGTGCTGTGGAACAATCCTTTCCCACACTGTGAAAATGCATTACTCCCATTGGTTAATAAAAAGCTGGGCAGGAAGTTAGGTGAGAAAGCCAAACTGAAAATAATGGGAAGAAGGAGGGCAGAGTCAGGAGACACGGCTAGCCGCCAAGCAAGTAGGACGTGTAGAAAATAAGGTAGCAAGCCAGGAGCCTCATTGCAGAATGTAGATTAATAAAAATGGATTAATTTAAATGTAAGAGCTAGTTAGTAATAAGCCTGAGCTATTGGCCAAGCATTTATAAGTAATATTAAACCTTTGAGTCTGTTATTTGAGACCAGGGAGTTGGAACAAGAAACATCTGTTTACAATGAGGTCATACTTTCCACACCCAAGCCTTCAGGTGCTAGAAAAAGCCTCTACAAATTTGCCACATATAATTTTATGTGTTTCATGTCCCATCTTAATTTTTACACCAACTTGGTAACATGCTTTCCCAGAGGAGTGATTTATTGACAGTCACACAGCTCACAGGGAATTTATATCTATCTTGATTCAAAAAATAAGCCTCCTCAATTATCCTATTGTAAATAATAACAACAAATGCTACAGCTGAATCCTACTCAATTAGTAGTAAGAATATTGTTGCCTGGCAACTTACAGGAGATGAAGGATGCTTTCGAAGTTCAGACATGAAATTCACTTCCTTATACTCTTCCTGGTTCTTGGGATGTTGTTTGATTCGCTCATCCGTGAGGAAGTGGAAGTCAACTGTTTTGGTGACTTGGTTGGTGGACTTCTTCACGGGTTGCGCTGGCCCCGCGAGAGCGAGCTTCTTGAACTCCTCGTTCTTCCTCCGCATCTCCACCACCTCCTGCTGCATCTTCAGTCTTTTCTCCAACTCCTGCTCCTCAGTGCTCTTCAGAACCTTCTGCCTACAAACAAGAATCAGCAAAAGAAAGAAGAAAGAAAGGGCTAAGCGATTCAAGGACTCTAAAGCTGCTGGGTAGACTACATTATAACCTATGTTATCTATCAAAACCAAAGTTTCTCTACCAGAAACAAATGGTGCCTTAATTAGGTAACATTATGCAAAGATGGGTACTTTACATGAAGGCATTATAAAATTTTCAGAGAACAATTGCTAAAATTACACAAGACACTAGACACAGCAGAAGATTCCTATTTGTCTACACCAATGACTTGCTTTTATGCCACATGCAAAACTAAGCCAAGAAGTCAGAAAAGCCACATTTAGAATTCCAGCACTTGGGAGGTTAAGACCAAAGGACCGCAAACTGGAGACCAGCCCAGGTAACCTGGCTAGTTCCAGGTCCAGCAGTGTAAGTAAGAAAAAGAAAGAAAGTGCGGGGTGGTGGTGGCATACAGCTTTAATCCCACCACTCGGGAGGTAGCAGCAGGTAGATGTCTATGAGTTCAAGGCCAGCCGGGTCTACAGCTCGAGTTCCAAGAGAACCAGGGATATACAGAGAAACCCTGTCTCAAAAAAAAAAAAAAAAAAAAAAAAGGAACAAGAAAAGAAAAGAACTCTTAACAGCAAATAAAAGTTAAAATATTTCAATGCTGGAGGAGATAAAGAAGATGATTAAGAGAGATGGCTCAGCAGTTAAGAGCACTGGCTGCTCTTGTAGAGGACCTGAGTTCAGTACTTAGCATCTACATGTGGCTTACAACCATTGTTAACTCCAGTTCTAGGAGAACTGATACCCTTTTCGGGCCTCCAGAGTACCCACGCAAATGTGGTGCACTGGCAAATACTTGTACACATAAAATAAATAAATCTTTAAAAAAAATTAAAAAAAAACCCTAAGGTACTGGACATACTAGTTTGGTTTGACTATTCCATGTTGCTATTTAGATTATAACATTACCTTTATATCTCATAAAATATAATTATAAGCAGTCAATTTACAAAACTTAAAAATAGAGTTGGGCATGGTGGCACATTCCTTTAATCCCAGCACTCAGGAGGCAGAGGCAGGCAGATCTGAGCTGGAGGCTAGCCTAGTCTACAGAACAAGTTCCAGGATAGCCAGGGCTACGAAGAAAAACCCTGTCTCAAAAAAACATACAAACATACATACATAAATAGATTGATGATAATGGATCAATTAGATCTGAAGCAATTAAAATTTTGTTTTGTTTTCATTTTTTAAGACAGGTTTGTTTGTTTGTTTTTTAATTTATATATTTATTATGTATATAGTGCACATATCCCTGCAGGCCAGAAGAAGGCACCAGATCAAATTACAGATAGTTGTAAGAGACCATATGGTTGCTGGAAATTGAACTCAAGACCTTTGGAAGAGCAAACAGTGCTCTTAACCTCTGAGCCATCTCTCCAGCCCCCAAATTAAAATTTATAAAGAGGCGGATAAGGGGCTCAGGATGTAGCTTTGTAGTTAGAGTGCTTAACTAGCATGTGGAAAATTTAATCTCCAGTACTACATACACCAGAGCGGTAGTGCAGACCCACATCCCAGCACTAAGGGGGGGTGGAGGCATAAAGAACAGAGGTTCAAGGTCGTCCTTGGCCACTAATCTAGTACAAGGTCGGCCTATGCTACAGACACAAAAAGGTGACGACATTGCAAAACTTTTTTTCAGCCGGGCGTTGGTGGCGCACGCCTTTAATCCCAGCACTCGGGAGGCAGAGCCAGGCGGATCTCTGTGAGTTCGAGGCCAGCCTGGGCTACCAAGTGAGCTCCAGGAACGGCACAAAGCTACACAGAGAAACCCTGTCTCGAAAAACCAAAAAAAAAAAAAAAAAAAAAAAAAAACTTTTTTTCTTTTTTAAATTTCAGAAATAAAATTGGCAATAAATATCAGCACCCATAAAACCATTATCTATTATTAAACCAGTGGTTCTCAATCTTCCTAATGCTAGGACCCTTTAATACAGTTCCTTGTGTTGTGGTAGCCCCCAACCATAAAATTATTTTTGTTGCTACTTCATAACTGCAATTTTGCTACTGTTATGAATCTTAAATAAATATTTTTGGAGACAGAGGTTTGTCAAAGAGGTTGCAACCCACAGGTTAGGAACCACTATATTAAAGTATAAACAAAATTTCCCACAAAAAACTGAATCATCTCTTGGCAAATGAATAAAACTGACCCCCAAAGGTGATTGCAGACTGTAAAACCAAGCACATTTACTGGGTAAAGGATAAGAAGCCCCAGGAGGCCTGTCCGACTGAGTAGTAAGAACTTGTATTGACCTTGTCCTTTGAGTGTTTTTTGTTTTGTTTGTTTGTTTAGCCCTGGCTGCTCTGGAACTCTGTGAACCAGGCCAGCCTTGAACTCAAAGACTGGCCTGCCTTTGCCTCTCACGGGATGAGATTAGGGTATGCACCAACAGAGCCCAGCTTTCCTGTGCATGGTTTTTTGGTTTTGTTTTTTTTTTTGTTTTTTGTTTTTTGTTTTTTTGGTTGTTTTTGTTTGTTTCGGTTTTTCAAGACAGGGTTTCTCTGTGTAGCTTTGGAGCCTGTCCTAGAATTCACTCTGTAGCCCAGGCTGGCCTCGAACTCACAGAGATCCACTGCCTCTGCCTCCCAAGTGCTGGGATTAAAGGTGTGCGCCACCACCGCCCAGCCCTGTGCATGTTTTAAACCAGCATCTGTGTTCATTGCTTACCATCTCAGCATCCTTCAGATCACAGGCAGGGTCACAGATAGCTTTTAGGAGTTTCCCCAAATGGCATGTGTGCCAACTGGATTGAAGACAGACCAAAAGATTTATAATTTACTGCACTTACTCGAAAGTTTACACTGGGTAGAAACTCACCGTGCAGGTGGAACACCAGTATGGCCCCCCTTGCCTTTCTCCGGACTTTCTCTTTCATTCTTTCTGGAAGTACCTTGAACACTGCCTTCTTCCTCTTCCTCGGCTTTCTTTTTATGAGACCTTGAATTCAAAATGAACAAAAATAAAGACATTTCCTGAAGCACATCCTCACTTGGGGGACTAACGACATGACTGAACCACAGGGTTCTTCAGTCATATCATCAGATCATACACAGCAACAGCTCCGATGTTAACCATGAGAAAGCCCTCGGGTCAGCTGAGGCATCTGGTAGTGTTTAAGTCAACAAACAGACAGTGGACAGCCTTCCTGACAACTGCAACATCTGTTCCAGGTAGCCAGCTACAAGTAAGTATTGTACCGGCTTCAGCAGCCTCCACTGCAACTGGGAGATCCAAGTGACAATCTCAACGACTAAGATAAAGTTTAAGACGCACCCTCCGGAGAAGGTCTCGCTTTCCTGCGAGAGTGCTAGCCTGCTTCCTTTACAACATCCACTCATGAACATGGATGTAATGTCTAAAGATAGAGCAGTTACCTTCTGATAATGACGCTCAAGCAGAATGAAAAAGCTAAGAAGTAATAGCCAAGGATCAACCAAAGCCCGTGGCAAACTAGTTTTGACTTCTGTGAAGTACAAAAATTATTTAGATACTTTAGAGTATTCCCTTCAGTGAAACATATTCCCAACTAAAAAAAAATAATAAGCTTGAATGCCATATATTCTGGTTGGTCTTTGCCACAGAAGAACACTGGAATCAAACCTGTAAACTAAGATTTGAGCATCTTCCAGAAGGACACAGGTAACAACACCCCTGACCATAGCAGAGCTTAGCAGTTTCCCAGTCTACAGGTACACCAACCACACTGTAGATGGACCCACTGGCCACTTTACTTTATAACTCAAAATTCTCAATTCAGGAGAGAAACCTACCACACAGGTCGGTGGTCTGCAAGGCAAGAGTAAGAAACCTTGACTACTTACAATTTCATTTTTTTGGAAGGTGGGAAGTCTCTAGCAGGAGTGGTACATCTCTTTGCTTTCATCTCAACAAGGTCATGGTTTTTTTCTTTGTGCTCCAAATCCTTCTGAGCAGAGAGTCTAACGGATCTCCTATGGTAGAATCGACACAATTTATCTTAAGATGAATACATTTACTACAGATATACAAATGCTCTTCAAACAGTAAAAGTATGTCAAACTACAAGATCAATAAAATGCTTATTTTATTATCCATTCTCTAGTAATCTAATGGTTGTGAAAATTTGCTATTTCCAACCATAAAATGCTGGTATTCAAATTTGCTGGTGTTTTACAAATTAAACCTCAATAAAACTGACTTTTGGAAACACCAACAAAACAGACTAAATAGGGTTGTGCTATTGTGATCTCAGCACTCAGGAAAGCTACTACAGCAGGATGGCAAGACTTAGCTCAAAAGGAGAAAACTAGAATCAGAACCCTGATTGTGTGGTGGTATGTGCCTTTAATCCCAGGGTTTAAGAGGTAGAGGAGGAGAGAGTTGAGGAGAGAGACTGTCCTGAGATTCCAGGACAATCATAGCTCCACATTGAGAACCTGCCTGAAATTTTAAACAGAGTTAAAAAAAAAATACAAAATATATTTGAATGAGGGCTGGGATGGTTCAGTGGTAAAGACCTGCCTAGCAAGTACAGGGAGCAAAGATCTGGGTTCACTTCCAGAGGGGACATGGGAAGGTTAAGATTAAATAGAAAACACAGGGCAAGGAAAATAGGATTACAACAACACAACAACAAAAAAAGACAGTGACCAGGAAACAAAGCAGTGACAGGTCTAACCAGATTAATAATTATAGTACAGTAGTAAGTACACGCTGACAACATTCCAGTACAATAAAAATTAATGAGACCAGTTATTTTGTTTGGGTGTTTTTTGTTTTAATTGTTGTTGTTTTGTTTTTGAGACAGGATCTCTCTGTGTCGTCCTGGCTGTCCTGGAATTCACTGAGATCCGCCTGGCTCTGCCTCCTGAGTGCTGGGATTAAAGGCGTGAGACAGGGTTGGGGGGGGCGGGGAGGCATGCGCCACCACCTCCAAGCTGGGTTTTTTTTTTTGTTGTTGTTTTTAAAGCAAGATCCCACTAAGTGCCATCTACAAAAACTTAACTTTCTGTGATTGTTTAGTTACTTTAAAAGCTCCACATTATCGTGAAAGGCAGGAATTGGGATGAAGGGGATCAGATGACTCAGTGAGCAGAGAAGCTTGTGTCCAAGCCTGACACCTGGTCTGAGTTCAGGCCCCATGAACCACAAGGTGAAAGGAGAGAACTGATTCCAACTACTGTCCATATGCATGACAGTATACATACATACATACATACATACATACATACATAAACACACACACACTCTATATATATATTATTTATATATATGTAATATTAAACCTTTTTAAAGATTTTTTAATTATTTATTTAGTTTTATTTGCTGTGCGTTGGTGTTTTGCCTGCATATGTCTGTCTGAGGGTGTTGGATCCCCTGGAACCGGAGTTACATACAGCTGTGAGCTGTCATGTGGGTGCTGGGAATTGAACTCATGTCCTCCGGAAGAGCAGCCAGTTCTCTTAACCACTGAGCCATCTCTCCAGCCCCATAATTATAAAATTTTAAATAAGAGCAGGGCATATAACTCCGCAACAGAAAGTATGCTTAGCACAAATGAGACTGCCTCAAACTCTAACGCCACAAAATGTTAAGCATGAATAATAAAAAGCAAAAATAGAATAAAAGTAAAATAGAAAATATATATACAAACCTAACCATGAAAAAGCTTCTGTAATACTAAACAAAGGAAGGTATTTGAAGGCTGAAGAGATGGCTCAGTGGTTAAGAGCACTGGCTGCTCTTGCAGAGGACACAGGTTCAATTCCCAAAACCCACATGAGGACTCACAACTGTCTGCAACTCCAGTTCCAGAAGGTCCGGCCCCCTTCTGACCAGGCGCCAGGAATGCACATGACATACATAAATAAATGCAAGCAAAACACCAGACACATAACATAAAATAATTGAAATTCTTTAAAAAGAGGGAGAAAGGTAATTGACATCAGAAAAACATAACCATTTTATCCATACAAAGCTTTTAAAATCAAACTGACGAGTTTGCATCCTGGCCTTGAGTAACCAAGTATGTATAAGCTCTCACGTATAAACGAACCCTGCAGGCTCGCTCACCCCACAAGCACTGACACACAAGATCTGAGCGTCACTGTACTGTTTGAGCAGGACCAGTAAACCCACACCTTCTGTACCCCACTCTTACCTCTGAGGCTGGACAGGAGTTTTTCCTGACACATTCCCTTCAGCATTCACAGAAGAACAAGCATCTGATGGAACGGAATGTTTCTGAACATTTTCCTTTTCTGTCTCGTTATGGTAAGTGTTGTCAACTAGGAGAGACCAAAAACCTAATTAGACTACTGCACAAGTATCCTAAAATACCCACTTACAAACACATTAAACCTTTAAACCGCTAGAACGCTGGCTGCTCTTCTAGAAGACCTGGGCTTAGATTCCCAGCACCCACGTGGTGACTCACAACTGTCTGTAACTCCAGTTCCAGGGGTTCTGACGCTTTCTTCTGGCCTCTGCAGGCAGGATGTACAGACATATATGCAAGCCAAACACCATCAACGTGAATTAAATGTAAAATTGGAAGGTTTAACTGGAGTTACCCTATAACAGGGGACAGTGCCTCTCCCAGACACCATGAGCCATCAAATAAAAAGCCCAGAGCCACACACATGTTACCTTTTTGCAAGTTTTTGTCAGTGGGTCCCCTATAGACACTGCCCTAAAACAAATTCTAGGTTATTGCCAATGTGCCTTGCTTCCCTCCAGAACTCGACACTGACCACACTTGGGTCACAGAACATGGAGGAAATCAAGTTAGCATCAAACAGGAAGCCCCGGTCCTACTAGCTAGCTTTCCTGGAGCTGAGGCGGTACGTGCACTACCGGGAAGTAGAAACAGTCCTTCTCAGATGTGAGCCCGGCCAGCTGCAGTGCCGAGTGCCCTGGCACGCCCCGCCCACCAGTGCAACAGCGAGGACTGTTAGGAGAGTGACCGGCCACTTTCTGATTGGATCTAAAGCCCACCCAGAAAATGGAATTCACACCTGACACCACTAATAGGTCTCAGAACCTGTGGCTAGGGAGGGCATGGGTCCTTGGGGAGGACAAACTGCTACTATTCTGCAAAGTGGACACAGTATCAAACTGCCCTGAGTACTTATCTTCACACCCATAGGTTAGTGCCTCTCCCAAAACTCAGAGAAGCTTCTTTTGGCTGCAGATGGCAATTAACACAGAGACTCACAACTGGTCAATGTGTAGAGAAAAATAAGACGGTAGTGTTCAGATCTAAACGGGACATCATACCATCGCCTCCAAAGCTCAGGGATCATCAAGGGGGTGGAAATCTTTTAAGAGCCAGAGGAAGTAGAAGACTATAATTAAACAGCACTTATCCAGAAACGACAGGGCAGTTGCACACATTAACTCCTAGTAGCTAGGACTTCACACACAAGACCATGACCAAGATCAAACCAGACAAAATCCAACATGGATGAAGAAGTGGGACATGAAGTCCCACCCTTAGCTGAGCAGCTTTGGCAATTGATGGCTGCTGGGATACAGAGAGTCAGTTTTCTTCAGAAATGCATCCTGAGAGGCTTCCTACCCATGGTCCAGTAGACGGTCCTACACTGATGCACACTGGCAGCACTAAGTGGACTTAGTAGTTTAAAAAGAAAACATGAGCCAGGTGCTGGTGGTGCATGCCTTTAGTTCCAGCACTCAGGAGGCAGAGGCAGGCAGATCTCTGTGAGTTCGAGACCAGCCTGGTCTACAGAGTGAGTTCCAGGACAGCCAGGGCTACACAGAAAAACTCTGTCTCAAGGAGGGGTGGGGGGGAAATCATGTAATTGAGAGAAAATAATGATGGAAGAAGGGATAGAAAAGGAGTTGAAAGGGAGTTAATAGGGAATAAATTTGATTAAATAATATCATATGGGCTGGAGAAATGGCTCAGTGGTTAGTCACATTTGTTGCTCTTTGGGAGGACTTGAGTTCCATCCCCTGTACCAACATAGTGGTTCACAACCATCTGTAACTCCAGTTCCAGGGGTTCGGATGCCCTCTTCTGACCTCTACGGGCACCAGGCATTTAAGTGATACACATACATACATGCAGGCAAGGCGAAACACACACATAAAAAAGCAGATACATTTTAAAAGAAAAGTATGTCTGTATGAATTCAAGCAATAAATATTTTAAATTAATAGCCCCCAAAATGAGGGAAAAAACTAATCAGTACTCAAATCTCAAGAAAAATAAAAAATTATATACATATATACACATACATGTGTATATGAGTATGTGTACATAAGCATGTATGAGTGTGATGATACAGAATTCTAAATTAAAATCATATGTATCCCATACACAAATATTATCATTCCTAAACATGGAAGCCTTAACTCAGGTCAAGTTATGCAGAAGGCCTGCTTATAAAAGCTACTTTGCTTATACATCATATACATGTTATCAAGTTATCACAATGTACCCTATAAACATACAATTATGTTTATCAATTAAAAAACACTTTTTTGGTTGGCCATGGTGACCTAAAAAGGCCAGCCTGAGAGCTACATGAAACCATTTTTTAAAAATTTCATCAGCTAAGGTCTGGGATGCAGCCCAGCAGTAAAGCATTTTCTTACCATATTCAAAGCCCTACATTCAATCACCAGCATAGCAAAAGGTAAAAAGAAAAACAAACAAATGCCAGTTTAAAAAGAAAATCACAAGAATTATACACTAACGTTATTCATGAACCTTGGTGCAAAATCTTTCAAAAACTTAGCACTCAGGACAGCACTATAACTCAGTTACAGCACTTGTCAAGCACACATAAGGTCCTAGACTTAATCCCCAGCACTGGAAAAAAAGTTCAGAAATGAATCCTAAAGGCATATAAAAAGAAAACCACAGTCAGGTATGGTGGTGCCTGTAATGTCAGCAAGAGGCGGAGGCAGGAGGATCACCAGTCTGAGGACAGCCTGACCTCTTCTTAGGAAAAAGAGCAGCACATGGTTGTACGCCCACCATGAGCCAGATTCACCCAGTCACTAACAAACCAAAATTACAGTCTCTGGTGGTGATTCCCTGAGCTCGGCAGCTCTCGTCACGGCAGCCTTGGTTGAGGGTCTTGTCTAAGCTGTTTCTCCTTACCCGCCTTCAACGGTGTGGCACGGCCTTGCGGAAGTTTGGCTTTTCTCAGGGAAGCTTTGCCTTGAAAAAGCTCCCCTAGTCCTTTCTTCCTAAGAAAGCTGTTCTCCAGGTTGGCCTTCTCCTCTGTGAGATCATCAGTGAGGAAGCAAAACAAAGGAGAATCATGCATTAAAATGGGGACTAAAGTCCATTTCCAGCACCTTTTGCAAAAACACAATTCTAGCAGCTACAGGAAAGGGGCGTGCGGTCAGGGACAGACTGCACAATCTATCCCCGAAGCCCTTGCAACCTCCAACAAGGCCTTACAGAAAAGGAGCTGTGGATTCTGTACTCCTTTGCCTTTGTTAAGATACACGGTCAGGGCCACACCAACATTATCTGGCCTTATCTACCACTAAAATACACCACATTCTCCTTGAAGAAAACTGTGGCCACCAGGAACTGTAAGATTACAAGGAACAGATTATAGTCACAGAGCGTGGGGTGTGTGAGTGGAGCAGAGCAAAGCTTTCTCAGAGTTTTATCTTGGATTTTGCTGTGACTAAAGCTGGTACAAAAACAATCTGTCCCAGCATCATCAGGCTGTGTCAAGCTACAGGAGTACAGTGAGCCCCTGAATAACTACACTGTACACATTCTGATTATAGCCATGTTAGAAGATGTGGTAAGATGAAAGAAAACAACAAAGAAATATAAATGAAGGTAGTTTTCTTTCTTTCTTCCTTCCTTCCTTCCTTTCTTTCTTTTTTTTTTTTTTTTTTTTTTTTTTTTTTGTGGGGTCTGTCCTGGCTCTCACTCTGTAGACCAGGCTGGCCTCCAACTCACAGAGATCTGCCTGGCTCTGACTCCCAAGTGCTGGGATTAAAGGTATATGCCACAGCCGCCAGGCTTCTAAGGTAGTTTTCTAAGTGACAGCTTTTTTTTTTTTAAAGATTTATTTATTATGTATACAGTGTTCTGCCTACATATATGCTTGCAGGTCAGAAGCGGGCACCAGATCTCATTACAGATGGTTGTGAGCCACCACGTGGTTACTGGGAATTGAACTCAGGTCCTCTGGAGGAGCAGCCAGTGCTCTTAACCGCTGAGCCATCTGTCCAGCCCAAACATTTTTTTTTTCCTTCCAAACTGTATTTAATCGTATTGCCATGCTAATATGCTCTTCCTGTGGATATCGGGAGGGTAAAGAAAAACTTGTAAAAAGAAATCTTCAGACAGTCCTCAGGCCTGCAGTGCTATGGGATGGAGAAGACTGCTCTAGGGCAGCAGGCCAGGCTATCTGCTCTTCCTTCCACCAGAGCCCTCCGCTGAGAGTAACACCGAATACCAGACACCTTCTCATCTGGACTCTGCATTTTAAGTGGTAAGGGCAGCTGCAATAGGGTCATTCTTGTTCCTACCACACACTGATGTCAATGTCTCTTAATGAGGAAGGTGGAGACAAGAGAAAGGATAAAATGAAGAAGCCTCATCAACAATTGGACTCACATATCATCCCAAAGTTGTATCAAACTACAACTACCAGCTGGGGGCTGTCGAGATGGCTGCATGGTTAAGAGCACTTGCTGCTCTTGCAGAAAAAACGAAAACTCAGTTCACAGCATCCGTGCCAGGCAGCCCACAAATTAGGCTCTATGACCTTGGGCCCCCTCACCTGGCCTCCATGGGTACTGCACTCATTCACATACAGACATACACAGAAATACAAACAAAATTTTAAAAAAACAAAAACCAAAAACCATCTTGGCCTAGTTTTAGGTTTGCACCACATCACAGGACTCTAATCTGTTTGTGGATTAGGTTGTTGGTACCATAACATCTCCATTTAAAAACTATTTGGGAGGTGGAGTGGTAGTGCATAACATTAATCCCACCACTTAGAAGTAGAAGCAGCCAGATCTGTGTGAGTTCAAGGCCAGCCTGGTCTACAGAGCTAGTTTCAGGACAGCCAGGGCTACACAGACAAACCCTGTCTTGAAAAACAAAATCAAAACAAACAAACAACTAGTCTGGAGTGATTGCTCGGTGGTAGAGTGTATAACTCTCTTCAGAAGACATGAGTTAGGTTTTCAGAACCACATCAGGCGATTCACAATTGCCTGTAATTCCAGTTCCAAAGGATCCAACACCTCTGATTTTGGTAGGCAAATGCACTCAAGTACACAAACCCAAAGCAGATTGACATCATTAAACATTTTTTTTAAAACACACACAAAAATAATTTGGGGGCTGGGGATGTAGCTCAAGTTGGTGGAGTGCTTGCCTACCATACACAAGTATTTAAATGCAGTCCCAAGCAATGCATAAGCTGGGAGTGGTGGTATATTCCAATAACTTTAGCACTACAGGGATTGAAACAGAATGGGAAGTTCAAGATCATCCTCAGATATATGACACCATGACTAAAAAAAAAAAAAAAAAAAAAAAAAATTGAAATTAAAAAATGAATTGAGACTCAATTTCCAGCATGAGGGAGGTAAAGCCTCGGAGCTGGAGACCATAAGCCAGATTTGACTCTGTCTCCAAAACCTAAAAAGCCGGAGGCTTGAGAGATTTCAACAAGCCAGGCACAATCTAATCAAAAGGAGATCTCTTGAGCACAAGAATTCAAAGCTAGCCTCAGATACATAGACACAGTAAGACTGATCTCAAAAACAATGTAAATTAAATAAAATAAAAGGGCAACATGGGATTTTTGTGATTTTTAGAATATTCATCATCTTGATTGAAATGCAAGCTACATGAACCTACACAGGTGAGATGTAGTGGGTAGCTGTTCTAGCCACGACCTTGAAGCACTGCCCTTAGTGAGGCGCAGGTAACTGCTACACCTGCCTCTGACCTTTAAGTACCTGCCCCTGGGGCATGGTTGCTGGGTACCCTTAAGACCTTGGATGCACATACAGGGACCTCTCTTCGCCTCCTTGTGGTTTTGGATGCTGAGATCTTGGACCAGGCAAATCAGTGTGGGACATAGCTCAGCTTTCCTGGACCCTACAATAAATCTCCCATGGTAGTGAGTTAACCCCCAAATACATTCCTTTGTTCATTAAACAGACTCTGCTGATTTCTCCCCCACATTGGGCACCAGATAATGGGAGAAATCCATAGAGTCTGCTGAGTCCAAACTGGGCTGCTGGCTATGTAGTGAAATAGTGCCTCAAAAGAGAGAGAGAGAAAGAGAGAGAGAGAGAGAGAGAGAGAGAGAGAGAGAAGAGAAGAGAAGAGAAGAGAAGAGAAGAGAAGAGAAGAGAAGAGAAGAGAAGAGAAGAGAAGAGAAGAGAAGAGAAGAGAAGAGAAGAAAAGAAAAGATACTCGGGAGGCAGAGGCAGGCAGATCTCTTTGAGTTCGAGGCCAGTCTGGGCTACAGAGCGAGTTCCAGGAAAGGCTCCAAGCTACACAGAGAAACCCTGTCTTGAAAAATCTAAAAAAAGAAAAGAAAGAAAGAAAGAAAAAGAAGAGAAAAGGAGGGCAGGAGAGTAGAAAGGAAGACTGGAGGGTTTAGCAGCACACACACTAAAATTGGAATGATACAGAAAAGATCAGCATGGCCCCTGCGCAAGGATGACAGGCAAATCTGTGAAGTATACCATATCTTTTTTTTCCTCTTGTTTTTGTGGAACTGTATTGTAAACCTAAATTATCAGTAAAGATGATGTTTTCATCTTTAAAAAAAAAAGAAAATGAAAGAAAAGCTAGGCGTGGTAGTTCACACCTGCAATGCCAAGGCTAAATAAAGCAGGAAGACCACCAAGAGTTCTAGACCACTCTGGGCTACAGTGTGAGACCTGATCTCAAAAAACCTCATTTTACATTATCAACAGACTTATGTAGTTGAAAAGTTCACCTTTTTTTTCTTTTTTTAAATCTAAATCATGGGTTAGAAGGTGTGTAATGGTGTGGAAAAGACTGCATAGATGCATAGTCTAAGCTGGGCGGTGGCGGCGTACACCTTTAGACCCAATACAGGAGGCAGAAGCAGGTGGATCTCTCGGGTTTGAGGCCAGCCTGGTCCACAGAGTGAGTTCTAAAACAGCCAGAGCTACATGGAAAAAACCTGTCTGGAAAAACCTTAAAAAAAAAAAAAAAAAACTTAAATAAAGAAAGAGAGAAAGAAAGGGGGGCAAGAAAAGAAGAGAGGAGAGGAGAGGAGAGAAAAAGACAGAATAGTCTAGTTACTTTTTTGCAGTCTCTTGCTTCATCTCATTGATTTATTTTTTTTATTTTTTATTTTATTTTTTTTGTTTGTTTGTTTGTTTTTCGAGACAGGGTTTCTCTATGTATCTTTGCGCCTTTCCTGGAACTCACTTGGTAGCCCAGGCTGGCCTCAAACTCACAGAGATCCGCCTGGCTCTGCCTCCCGAATGCTGGGATTAAAGGCGTGTGCCACCACCGCCCGGCTCATTGATTTATTTTTATGTGTATGGGTGTTTTGCACACACATGTCTATGCACCACGTGCATGCCTGGAGCTTCTGGTGACCTGAAGAGGGGATCGGATCCCCTGGGACTGGAGCCATTGACAGCTCTCAGCTACCGTAGTGGGTTTTGGGAAGAACAGCCAATGCTCCCAACTGCTAAGCCATCTCTCCAACCCTTTTAACTCTTGAAATGTCCCCAGGGCAAAACGAGACACTAATCCTTAAAATGGCAGAGAAAGTAGCAACTTACCAAACCACGAGTCTACATTTTCAGTATCTTCTTCGGCGTCCAAAGATGAAAAGTTGATGAAGTTGGTGGGGGCATCAAAGGAGTAAGTAGTTGTAACTTGTGACATTGCCCCCACTTAGCGCAGGAGAAGCTTTTCCCAGGATTCTAACACTCTACTCAAGAGATCGACTTCTGAGGAGAGAAATGTTATAAGAAAGTGGCTGTATATCAGTCAATATCAAGCATCGATCCCTACTACTTTGGTTTTACATTTCCAATTTTGAAAGCCATCTAGGGGGCTGCAGAGATGGCTCAGTGGTTAAGAGCACTGACTGCTTTTCCAGTGCTCTTCCAGAGGAGCTGGGCTCAATTCCCAGCACCCACACGGCAGCTCACAACTGTCTAACTCCAAGATCTAACACCCTCACACAGACAATACATGCAGGCAAAACAACAATGTACATAAAATAAAAATAAATAAATTATTTTTTTAAAAAAAAGGAGGAAAATCATCTGAAACTGGGCATGGCGGTACAGGCCTTTTAATTCCAGCACTTAGGAGGCAGAGGCAGGAGAACTTCTCTGAGTTTGAGACTAGCCTGATCTACATAATAAATTCCAGGTCAGCCAGGGATACAGTAAGTGAGATCCTGTCTCAAAACGTGCGCGCACGCACACACACACACACACACACAAAGGAAAAGTATCTGGAAAATATACTCTACTTTGTCAAATCACCTTCAAAGTTACTTGCCTGGGAGATCATTTGTTTTTAGAATTGGAAAGAAGCCAGTTTGGGGCTGTTGAAAGGATTCAATGGGTGAAGAAGGTACCTTCCACCAAGCCTGATGACCTAGTATGATCCCTAAAAGCCACAGGGTGGCAAAAGAGAAAACTGCCTCCTGCAAGCTGTCCTCTGACCTCCACAGGCATGCCATGGCGTGCATGCACACCCAAACAGATAAATGAACCAGCTTTGTTTTCTGTTTTAAAGAAAAGGCTCAGTTTGATGAGTACCTACAATCTGCCATTTACTGCTGGGTGTTGCACTCATTATTAATTTTCCCTCAGCCTGTCATTTTCTTCTTTCTAAGCCTTTCTCCACCTATGTTTTCACTGTGTGCCTGATAACCTAATTTCTAAGACACATCTTTAACTTTTACACCTATGGACAAAAATCGTTACCCAAGTCCAACTACATCTCTAGGAAATGCTATGCAAAGTACTCAAACCACAGTGCTAGCCTAGCTTTAGCTCCTCTAGAACAATGAGCATCCAACTTTCTATCAGTTAACTCCATAAACGCTTCTTTCTCCTGGTCCACTGCAGGACAAACGCCCGTCTAAGTTGTACATCGGGGTGCTTAGCAGAGGGCCATACGCATAGTTTTGCCAAGTACTAGTTTTCATTCCTCAGGAATATTTTAAGAAAACTCTATTTCTGGGCTGAAGGCGTAGCTCAGGGGTAGAAAGCAAATTCAGCATGCATGAGGGTATGGGTTTGATCTAACACAGAGGGAGAAAAACAAAACGTAATTCCCTAGGCATGAAGAAAACGACTTAATACACATCAAAGCCGTAACATGCCTAAGCCAAAGAACAAGTCAACAATACAGACCTCCCCCCCACGCCAACAAAACTCTGCATTCCACTGTGTACAAACGTAGTAAGTTTAACCCTCCCATTCCAGTTCTATCTAGTAACAAAATAGCTGAAAGCAGTCTGAAAAATAGCCTAGAGGCCAGACCCACTGACAAATAATTGCCAATGAATCCCAGTGAGCTGTTGAGACAGGCCATCAGGGCACAAAGCCTGTAAATTCCAGCACTCAGAAGAGAGAGGCAGGAAAACTCTAGACGAGCTACAGTCCAGTCTGGTATACACAGCAAACTCTGAGCCAACAAGGACTATACAGCAAGACCCCATCTCAAAAGGAGAAATGTTGTTATCTTGGAGGAAAGTAGATACCTATAATATTTACATAAAAGTTATCCCCTCTTGGGACTGGTGGGATGGCTTAGTGTAAAGGCATGTGCTACCACACCTGGCAATCTATGCTCTCCATTCCTGGTATCACATGAAAGAGGAGATCTGACCCCTGTAAGCGGTCCTCTGACCCTCATATATGTATCATAGCACACACATACACACAGACACAAATATTTTTTTAAAAACCTTTCTTTAAGCTGAGTGTGGTGAAGCATGCTTTTATCAAAGCACAGAAGACAGAAGCAAGTAATCTCTGAGTCTAGCCTGGTCTACTTACTGAGTTCCAGGCCATGCCAGAGCTATAGAGGGAGACCTGGTCTCAGGAAAACAAAAAACAACAAAAAACAAAAGCCTTTCTTTAAACTCCTATAAAAACTAATTAAAAATTCATGCTCAGTGAGCATGGTGGCACATGTCTTTAGTCCCAGCACTGGGGAGGCAGAGCCAGGCAAATCTCTGTGAGTTTGAGACCAATCTGGTCTACAGAGCAAGTTCCAGGAAGCCAAGAATTTTACACAGGGAAACCCTGTCGAGAGAGAGAGAGAGAGAGAGAGAGAGAGAGAGAGAGAGAGAGAGAGAGAGAGAGAGAGAGAAGAAAGAAAGTTCATGCTCATTTAACCCAAAAAAAACTTTTATAAAAATTGAACCAATCCGGGCGGTGGTGGCGCACACCTTTAATCCCAGCACTCATAGGGAGGCAGAGCCAGGCAGATCTCTGTGAGTTCGAGGCCAGCCTGGGCTACCAAGTGAGTTCCAGGAAAGGTGCAAAGCTACACAGAGAAACCCTGTCTCAAAAAACCAAAAAAAAAAAAAAAAAAAAAAATTGAACCAGAGCCAGGTGTAGTGGCACACACATGTAATCTCAGCACTTAGGAGGTAGAGGCCAAGGCTAGTCTGCACTGTGGAATAACTCTACTGTACACTGTGGAAATGTGTTGCTCTCATTGTTAATAAAAAGCTGATTGGCTGATAGCTAGGCAGGATTTTCAGGACAGAGAGAATGCTGGGAAGAAGAGCAGAGTCTGAGGAGTCTCGAGACAGACTGGGAAGAAGCAACGTGGGAAGTTCATTGCTGAAGTAAACAAGCCTCAGGGCATCACATAGATTAATGGACATGGGTTAATGTAAATTGTAAGAGCTGACTGGAGACAAGCCTAAGCTATTGGCCAAGCATTTATAATTAATATTAAGTCTCTTTTTGATTATTTGGGAGCAAATGCCAGGATGCAGGGAAACTCCACCTACAAGTCTAGACTACGTAAGATCCTGTTTCAAAATACAAACACATACACACACACACACACACACACACACACACACACACACACACACACACAGCAAGGTCTAGTAGCTTATACCTAGAATCTTACTACCCAGGAGGCAAAGGCAGGAGGACTTACTACAAGTTCAAAGCCAGCCTGGTCTACATACACACAAGTTCTAGGGCTACATAGTGAGCAAACCAACATTACAGTCATACAGCTGCAATCCCGCCAGGTGGTGGCGCGCGCCTTTAATCTCAGCACTCAGGAGGCAGAGGCAGGCGGATCTCTGTGAGTTTGAGGCCAGCCTGGTCTACAGAGCAAGATCAAGGATAGACACCAAAACTACACAGAGAAACGCTGTCTCAAAAAACAAAACAAACAAACAAAAAAAGCTACAATCCTAGCACATTTTGAATCTGTTTCACATATTCTACACATACTCCATGGCAAATTTGAGCATATACCATCACTTAATGATATATAAAATTATTTATATTCCATTTTTAGAATTTCCCCAATATTTTCACTTTAAAAGTACTTCTAGAAGAACATTTTTATAGCTAATATTCTGTACATATTTGTTACTTTTTCTCTAAAATATTTTTTATGAGGTAAAAATGAGACAAGGGATGTGAAAATACTCCTCAGAAGAGGAGAGGAGTGTGCCAGGTCCCCAACCCCATCACCACCAACTCTATGCACTGGCAACTTGCATATTGGAGGTCTCTAAACTACACCACAGCCACCATACACTGAGCTCAGTCACCAACCTTCATTACTGCCCAGTGCTTTGGCCAGCATTTACTTAGCTTCTCAGTGACCTGAGTAATGAGGAAAGTATTTCTGAGTTTTATAGTGTCTCAGAAATAATTGTTATAACAAATAACAGCCAGGCGGTGGTGGCACACGCCTTTAATCCCAGCACTTAGGAAGCAGAGGCAGGCAGATCTCTGTGAGTTTGAAGACAGCCAGGGTTACATAGTGAGAACCTGTCTAGAAAATAAATAACAGGGATTTTTTTGTTTGATTTTGTTTGTGGAGACAGGCTCTCTCTGTGTAGCCCTGGCTGTCCTGGAACTCGATTTGTAGACCAAACTGGCCTCAAACTCACAGAGCCTCTGCCTCCTGAGTTCTGGAGTTAAAGTGTGTGCCATCACCGCCTGGCCAAAGAACAGATTTCTACAGTGCCATCATCATACACACCACTCAACTTCTCCCCATGAACGCATTATGGCTTTAACTCTTCATAGCAACATCCTAGTTGAAGACTTAGTGTAGAAACACCATACTCTGGAATTGGAAAGAACCGTAGGTAACATCTGACTTTTGCAGTTTATAGATAACAATTCATTAAAAACAAGGGTTTGCCAAAAACCATGACAACACTTAAAACAGTGGCTAAAAACAAACAAACACCGGAATACAGCTACCAGAGATGCCAGGTTGTATTAAGTACTAAATCTTTATTGTTTCTAATGCTCATTTACAACCTTGTAAAGCATCATGTACACTCCTCCCGCTGGAAGAGGAAGCTAAGGATCAGACTAACTACTCAGTACCAGCCATGTCAAGAAGGGCTGGCTCCGGGCTGCAGCACACCCTCTGACACCCTCACCTACTGTGGGAATCAGCGGTGCTGGGAGGGTCAGGTCTCATCGGCCTGTAAGCTGGCTCCTGACCTGTTCTCCAGGGTCTTTGGACTGGGAGAAGGCTCTCTACTCTGCCACTGGAAACTTTCCACTCTCCTTCACTTCCACTTTCATTAGTGGTTGCCTCATTTTGTTGATCTTGTTATTTTTGTTGCTGTTTTGTTTTTGTTTTAAGACAGGGTCTCACTCTGTAACCCTGGCTTGCCTGGAACTTGATCTGTACAACAGGCTGGCCTCAACAATTTATCAGTTAGCCTCTGCCTCCAGAGTGCTGGGATTAAAGGCGTGCAACACGACACCCAAGCTTTTTTGTTGTTGTTGCTGGTTGGGACTTATATATAGCACAGACTGGCCTAGAACCTGCTCTGTAGCCACACTGCACACAATACACACCAACTCATAGCATACAAATAAATAAAGGCCAAAAAAAAAAAAAAAAAAAGACCACTAGTGAAGGGTTTCTCTGGCAATAGTTAAAATTCCCTGGTTGAAAGGAGGACATTTTCCTGTTCTTTTGAACAACTATGCTGGGAGACATGGGAAAATCTTAGATTCCCATGATCTCAATGGCTAATTGAGGTCACTGGGAACACTTCCCAGGCAGGACTATAATGAAGACAAGCAGAGCTGGGGAAGAAAGGGACAGGAATGTAAAATGCCACAATCGCACTTGGCCCTCTGAAAACTATGATTCCAGCAACTCTCTCTTGAGAACCCCGTGAGCACACTAGGATATAGGGGTTTTTTTTTGGTGGTGGGGCTTGTTTTTTTTTTGGTCCTTTACTGAAGCCTCTTTCCTTTTCTTTTTCCTTGTATTTATTTTGGAATTCTTCTTTTTATTTTATGTGCATGGGTGTTTTATCTGTTTGTATATCTGGGTACCACCTGTATGCAGTGTCTGCAGAGGCCAGAAGAGGGGATAAGATTCACCTGGAACTTAGCTGCCATGGGAATGTGAGCGATCAAACCCAGGGCCTCTGGAAAAGCAGACATGGTCTTATCTGTTGAGCCATGTTTCAAGCCCCTTTCCTACTCTTTCGAGACAGGGTTTCTCTGTGTAGCTTTGCGCCTTTCCTGGAACTCACTCTGTTGCCCAGGCTGGCCTCAAATTCACAGAGATCCTCCTGCCTCTTCCTCTCAGGTGCTGGGATTAAAGGCGTGCGCCACCACCGCCCGTCCCCCTTTCCTACTCTTAATACCAGGCTTAAATCTATATTAAAACCCCTTTCTAACTCAAGCCAGGTGTGGCACTCGAAATGCTGAGACAGGCAGACCTCTGTGAGTTCAAGGCCAGCCTGGTCTACCAGTGAGTTCTAGGACAGCCAGGGCTATACATGGAAACCCTGTCTTGAAAAACAAAACAAAAAAAAAGGGGGGGGGGAGGAGGGAGGATGATCTTGATTCCACCCAAAAGCATATGAAAAAAAAAAAAAAAACTGAAAAGTGTTCTAATCTAACCTTTCACATGCTTGCTTTTTTTTTTTTTTTTTTTTTTTGAGGGTGGGGTCTCTTTGGCTGGCCTCATACCTTCTGTCTGGGCCTCTGTGATTTCAAAACAAAAAAAAAAAAAAGAGGGAAAAGACAACATATTCATATATCCACATACATGAAGAAGTAAACATTAGTAACTGAGTCTGTGAAGGGGCTGGGAGACATGGAGTAGGAGAGACTCACTATAAAAGTACTTGTGGTCTTGGAGAACATGCTTTATTGTTATATGAATGTTTACCTTTTCAGTTGGAAGGGCTAACTAGGTAAGCAACATTTATTTTTCTCTTAAGTTTGTACTTTAGAAAAGATTGGAGGGGGCTGGAGAGATGGCTCAGAGGTTAATAAGAGCACTGACTGCTCGTCCAGAGGTCCTGAGTTCAATTCCCAGCAACCACATGGTGGCTCACAACCATCTGTAATGAGATCTGGTGCCCTCTTCTGTATACATAATAAATAAATAAATCTAAAAAAAGGAAAAAAGAAAAGATTGGAATTCCTAGAATTTTTGCTAAATATTCTTGATAATCCAACAATAATTTTTTTTTGGTTTTTCAAGACACCAACAATAATTTCAATCAATTGGTTTTTAGAAATAATGCTTCCCATTTATGTGATCCATAAATTGACCACTATTTGACCTGTCCAAACATTACATATTCTTTCTAGTATTTCTATATATGTGTTTTTTTTGTTTGTTTGTTTTGTTTTGTTTTTTGGTTTTTAGAGACAGGGTTTCTCTGTGTAGCTTTGCGCCTTTCCTGGAACTCACTTGGTAGTCCAGGCTGGCCTTGAACTCACAGAGATCCACCTAGTGCTAGGATTAAAGGCATGGATATGTGTTTTTTTAAGATTTATTTATTTATGCATTTTAAGTATGAGTGCTCTGCCTGCATGTATGCCTGCACGCCCAAAGAGGGCATCAAATCACATTATAGATAGTTGTGAGCCACCATATGGTTGCTGGGAATTGAACTCAAGACCTCTGAAAGAACAGCCAGTACTCTTAACTGCTAAGCCTCATCTTTTTTTTTTTAACTTGTATGAGTGTTTTGCCTGCATGTATATATGTGCACCACATGCATGCAAGATGCCTGCAGAGGTCAGAAGAGGGCATCAAATGCCCTGGAACTGCAGTTACAGATAGCTATGAAGTACCATGATGCGGGTATTGAACTCAAACCTGGGTCCTCTGCAAAACCAGCAAGCACTTTAACCACTGGGTATCTGTCCAGCCCAATGGTCTATTTTTTATTTTTTAATGACTTATTTATTTGCCTACATGTGTGACTGTGTAAGGGTATTGATTGGTCAACTCAGGAGGCCACCCTGCCACTCTAGCTGGGCACGGTGTCCCACACCTATAATGCCAGCACTTGAGAACCTGAAGCAAGAAGACTGCCAAGTTTGAGGGCATCCTGGGCTACACAATGAGGTCCAGGCCAGCCTGGGCTACAAAGTGAGACTGTCTCAGATAAGAAAAACACAAGAACAATAAAAACACCCTGCCTCTCCTCAAAGTGGGATCAAACTAACAAATATGTATCCGTTATCTCTTGAGATCTCCTCCTCTCCCTCAAAGGCTGACAAATTATATGAAGAAAGTGAAGCAGGTCAGGGAGGTAGCTCAGTGAGGAGTGAACCAACGAACATAGCAGGGAGGACCAGGACACACAGCAGAGCAACTAACTGCTAAATCAAGATCGGTTCACACACTGCCTCTTCACAAACAATAAACAGTAGGATGTCCAAATATCAAAAATTAAAGTCTGTTCTGTTGGAGCCTAGTGGGATACCGCAGAGGTCAAAGCTAAGGGCAGCTGTTTAAATGAGAGTCCCATGAATGGTGGGAACTGGTCCCTTCCTGCACCCCTTAATCAAGATTGAATTTCTGTCAACAGGTCTCACTGAAGGAAGCGAGGGAAGGCACATATGTCAACCACATTCCCTTAAACAAAACAAGCTGCCAAGCAAGAGAATTAGCTTCATATTTCAAAATTATCTGAAACTGCCACAACACAGGCTCCTGAAAAATTACAAAGAGTCTCAGTATCTGGGCTTGGTGGCACTTTAATTCCAGCACTGGAAAGCAGAGGCAGGTGGATCTCTAAGTTCAAGGCCAGCCTGTTCTACACAGCTAATTCCAGGTCAGCAAGGGCTGAGTCCTTGCCTCTACAAAAGAAATAAATCAAAAATTAAAATAATAAAAAACTAACAAAAAAAAAAAACAACTTTTTTTTTTTTTGTTTGAGACCACAGTTTCTTTGTGTAGCCTTGACTGTCCGGGAACTAACTCTGAAAAAACAGCTTCTAATGAAAAATAATCCTACAGGAAATCAGAGAAAGGAAAAAAAGTCTAGGGCTGGAGAGATGGCTCAGTAGTTAAGAGCACTGTCTGCTGTTCCAGAGAGGAGGGGTTTGATTCCCAGCACCCACATGGTGGCTCACAACCATCTATAACTCTAGTTCCTGGGGATCTGACACCCTCTTCAGGCCTCTATGGGTACCTGGTAAGCATATGATATACATACATTGATGCAGATAAAAACACTCAAGCAAAATAAAATAAAGTAGAAATATTCTTTAAATAAGTAAAGAAAGGGGCTGGAGAGATGGCTCAGAGGTTAAGAGCACCAACTGTTCTTCCAGAGGTCCTGAGTTCAATTCCCAGCAACCACATGGTGGCTCACAACCATCTGTAATGAGATCTGGCACCCTCTTCTGTATAGATAATAAAACAAATAAGTAAAGAAAGCCTACTCAATATGCTATGCATGAATCAATATGCTATATATGAACTAGTTCTTTATAAAATTGCCTGTTAAATATCACCCATCATATCATATAGCCCATCTGTTCCCAAACACTGAAAAGATACACATGTGTAATCATTTCCCTTTGGATAAAAGACAATAGAGCCAGGCAGTGGTGGTGCACGCCTCTAATTCCAGCATTAATCCCAGCAGAGACAGGCAGATCTCTTTGAGTTCGAGGCCAACCTGGTCTACAAATCGAGTTCCAGGACAGCTAGGGCTACACAGAAAAAACCCTGTCTCAAAAAGCCAAAATAAAGAAATAAATAAATAGACAAACAAACAACCAAAGAGTCTTACTAACGTTTTCTAGGGAAGAAATAGGTGAAAAGGGAAACCAAATGGAGACAAACACACACGAGGAAGGCTGTAGAAGAAGCAATATAACCTGTCTCTACATTCATCTGAAATTAGCCTCATGTTGCCTCTTGTCTCTCTTCACTCACTCTCAGACCAAAACTAACTGCCCTTGACAAGCTCTACAAATCTAAAGGGGCAGGTTCTGGAGGGGTGGGGAGCAGCAGAGCACATTCTCATAATCGAGCCTGAAACTGCAGGCTAGCAGCTCCTAGCTAGCAGAGGATGTGAGAGGCACCTCACCACCCAGCTGTGAGACAGAGAAGAAAGCTTTGGTAATTCAAGAGAGTCAGCAGAAGTCAAGGCTTCCTTAGAGGCAGTCAGTTAAAATCTCATCTAGGCAAGGCATTTTCTCACCAACACCCTCTCCCACCTTCACAGGGCTAAGTGATCATACCACATTAACACATATTCTCATTTTACCCAGAGAGAAAACATCTACATTTTTTCCTTGCACATGAGGGATGAGAAAGGGTCAACAAATGGCAACATATCCAACATCTGGCTTTGACTATTAATCAAACTTACAAACTACATCTGAAGAAAGTTCAATGGACTTTGTATCCACATTTGCTAATGTCTATGTTGAAATCCGATCTGTTTACAGAAATAGATCTATGAAGCTCCCAAAACTGGGTCAATTTAAAATCCAAAACAATCCCTCACCATCCAAACACTCAGAAGTCACCAAGGACACACTGGAGACTTGTTCTAATTCACCCAGAAAGACCACACAAATGTGTTTTTAGTTCTCAAATTTACCAATTCCAGCCAGGCATGGTGTCATCGTGAATGGAATCACAGCACTTGGGCAGCTGAGGCAGCAGGGCAACCATGAGTTCAAGGCCAACATAGGCTGCCTAGCGAGCCTGAGGCCAGCCTCAGCTATCTCAGAGCAAGATCTCATCTCAAAAGACAAGCAAGGACAACAGAGATGGTTCAATGGGTGAAGGGGCTCATGGGCAAGCCTGACAACCTGAGCTCCATGAGCTTCCTGAGCAGAAGGGGGGAGCCAACTCCTAAACACACTCGGGCCTCCACACACACCACGTACTCATGGCCCTGATTGCAAACATGAATGCATCCTCTCTCTCTCTCTCTCTCTCTCTCTCTCTCTCTCTCTCTCTCTCTCTCTCTCTCTCTCTCACACACACACACACACAAAAAAAAATTTCATATTTTACAGATTTTGTTTTGAGACAGGGTCTCCCTGTGTAGCCCTGGCTATACTGGAACTCACTACAGATCCGTCTAGCCTAGCCTTGAACTCACAGAGATCTTACTGCCTTCCAAGTACTGGGATTAAAGGCACACCTGGCTCATATTGTACTTTTTTTAAAAGCTTTATTTGTGTATGTGTTCATATTAACGAGATATATTCACTCAGGGCTTCCTCCACTCCCATATCTCCCTTGACATATTTTTGAGACAAGATCACATGTGGCCCAGTCCAGTCTTAAAATGACCATATTGCTGACCTGCAATTTTTAATACTTCTGCCACCACCTCCAAGTAGTGGAATTACAGGATCTGCCACCAAGCACAACTTGTTCTTTGTTTTTTAAATTTTTTTGAGACAGGGTTTCTCTGTGTATCCCTGGCTGTCCTGGAACTCACTCTGTAGACAAGGCTGGCCTCGAACTCAGAGATCCACCTGCCTCTGTCTCCCAAGTGGTGGGATTAAAGGTGTGAGCCACCACCACCCAGGTTGCTTTGTTTTTTTGAGACAGTGCCTCAAAAAATATAGGCCAGACTGGCCTTGAACTGAATATACAGGAAAAGCTAGCCTTCTGAATCTCCTGCCTCAGTATCCTAAGTCTGGGATTACATCTCCATACCTAGCTAAAATATAGACTCAGACAAAACTCTGCAATGTCATTTAAGCTAGGCACTGTGGCCCAGACCTGTAATACTAGCTACTGAAGTAAAAACAGGGGGATCACAGTTCAAGGCCAGTCTGGGCAACAGAGTGAGACCCTGACTCAAAACAGAAAGTACAGACAGCGCCAGGTGTGGTGGTACACACCTTTAATCCCTGAGCTCTGAGACAGGCAGATCTCTGTGAGTTCCAGGCTATCTCAAAACAAAGTTCAAAGAGGAGAGCTGGAGAGCTGGGTCAGTGACTTAAGACTAGTCTCCCTTCCAGAGGACCTGGGTAGGATTCCCAGAACCCACATGGTGGTTCATAATGGTCTATAACTCCAGTTCCAGGGGAACCGATGCCTTCTTCTGGCCTCTCTGGGCACCAGACACACAAGTGATGTACAGACAGACATGCAGGCAAAATACTCATGTTTAAGATAAAGTTAAAAATATGCACAAAGTAAAATAAAAATAATAAAAATTAAAAGTCCAAAAAGGATTGAGCCTACTAGCTCTGTGTGAAGCTCTGTCTTCCAGCCCCAACACAACAACACGTTAGCCAGAATTTCTCTAAGTAGGATAGTGGACAGTTTTACTTTTACTTTTCCAAAATTTAAGGAATATCTTTCTAAAATATGTACGAGCTTAAAAAGACACATGTAAGATATTTAAACATTTATGAAGCTGGTATGCTAACATTTGCCTCCTTTGAGTGTCACTCACCATGGATACACACCTGACCTGTAGTTAACTCTTCTCTCCAGCCCACGTCCTATGGCCTTGCCTCAAGACAGCAATCACCTTCTCAGGTCTCTTCTGAACCTCTGCAGTCCCGCAGCCACTTATTAAGAACCTGGAAGCAGGGGCTGGAGAGATGGCTCAGAGGTTAAGAGCACTGACTGCTCTTCCAGAGGTCCTGAGTTCAATTCCCAGCAACCACGTGGTGGCTCACAACCATCTGTAATGGGATCTGATGCCCTCTTCTGGCCTGCAGTCATACATGCTGTATACATAATAAATAAATAAATCTTTAAAAAAAAAAAAAAAAAAAAGAACCTGGAAGCAGCAGAAAGGTATTTTAAAAGGTTAAAAATAAACTTGAAAAATTTTGGCCAGGCAGTGGCGGCCCACGCCTTTAATCCCAGCACTTGGGATCTCTGAGTTGGAGGCCAGCGACTTCCAGGACAGCCAGGACTACACAGAGAAATCTGTCTTGAAGAAAAGGAAAAAAAAAAGCTTTTATTTACATACCAGAAAACCTCAAATTTGCCAACATGTTGGAGCCCACTAGGTTTCCTAGAGGCTGTACCCAGCAGGACTGCATAAGAGGTTGATTGGACCATGGGCCTGGTACCAGGTGACTGTAACTAGCAAGGGGGAGGTCTTTTGCTCCACCCCTTGGCATTGTCATAAACAGACCTTTGGAATAAAGTTCTGAGCCGGTGGAAAAGATCCAGGCCCACCCGAGTCTATCCTGTGTTTTCTCTGTTTCTCTATTTCTAACTAAGTCTCTTATCCCTCAATCCTCAAGCGTTGTTGGGTAAATAAGAGTGGGGGCTGGTCTCCACACCAACCCACTTGGTACAATTCAGTGTTTCACATCTGCTATTTTGCTGTCAACCTAGCAGGACCTTCCTATCCATCCAGTTCAATAGAGGGGCAACCTGTCATTCTCAGCCCCATCCAGCCACACTGCTTTTCAAGAGTCAGTTTGTATCCCACATACTTCATAAATCCAACCTTTCCTGTATTGTCTCGTCCATCTCCTTCACCTCTAAACTGCCAGAATTCTTACAAAACAAACACCATTTTTATTTACATATTAGTAACTTACCCAGTTTCCGTCTTAAAAATAAAATTGGTAGAGTTCTTCTTTAATATACACAAAGACCTGAGCACAGAGACCCCAGCACCACATAAACAGAGTGTGGTAGTACAAACCCAGCATCTGGCAGTGAAGGAAGGTTAGGAGTTCAAGAACAGCCTATGCCATGGGGTTTCTTTCAGGCCCATGTGGGCTACAAGACCCTATCTCAACAGTAGTAATCATTACTATCATCACACACACACAAAGGACAGGGTACCCCAGCCGCTCCGCCTACCACAAGCAAGGTACTGGGTTCAGACCCCAATACCACACACACACAAAGAATCAACTATTTTGTCCTCAAGCACACCAGAAAACCCTTGAATATAGATTTTATCATGTTATCTGTATACACACAGTATCTAATATCAACTAACCTAAGCACACAATATACTCAAAGGTCAATCAGTTGGTTCAGTTGGCTAAAGGCCACAATAATTTTGAACCCAAAATGACAACCTGATACTACTGAATAGACACTTAAACCAACAGAGGGTACACATTATGACCGGAGTGGGGAGTGGACTTGACAGATGTTGTAATACACTAATACACTGAGGCCACACGAAAGAATATTCTCACTAGCCAGGCATAGTGGCACACATCTTTAATCCTAATAGCTGAGAGGCAGAGGCAGGTAGATCTCTGTGAGTTTGATGCCAGCCTGGTCAACATAGTCAGTTCAAGAACAGCCCAGGGATATGTAAAGAAATCCTGTCTCAAAACAACAAGGGGCTGAAGAGATGGCTCAGTGGTTAAGAGCACTGACTGCTCTTCCAGAAGACCTGGGTTCAATTCCCAGCATCCATATGGCAGCTCACAATTGTCTGTAACTCCAGGATCCAACACCCTCACACAGACTTACAGGCAAAACAACAAATATATTTACTATAGTAGCAAATAGTTATTTAGTAGTTTGTATTTTTTCAATATGAGAAAAAGTCAAATAAAGGCAAAGGACATGTGAAGATAAAAGGTAAGGATAAGCCAGGAAGTTTTCAAGAAAAGGAAGGAAGGAATTAAGAATGGAAGAAAGGAAGCAAGCAGAATTAGTTTGGTGGGAGTCCTTGCTACTCAGAAAATTACATATGATTACAAATCAAGAAAATGAGGGGGTAACAACCCACAACACTATATGATCTTACTTTCCTTCGCCTCCAATCTATAAATGTCCCAGGAAAGAACGCTAAAAAGGCAGAAACATGCAATGACTCAATACAATGGGAAGGGCAGGAAGGACGACATAAAGTGAAGTTTACATCCAAAAACAGAAGACAATCAAGTGGAATTAAACTCTGCCTCAACTGTGTTGGCAGAACACCCAAGTTACTTTCCTATCTCAGACAAACGCAACTGGTGTCGGTGGCGATACCTTTTCTTCCTCCAAGACTATTTAATGGCAGGGCTCTTTCCACCCACTGGGCCTCGACTTCCTTCTCTAAAGTGATGCTCAGAGCGCTTAATGGAAAGCTTAGTGCAGACATTGGAGAGCAGTGCTAACACGAACAGTAGTAACCGTCTAGTGCCTGACAGTCTGGAGCAGCCTCTGCTCCGGAGTTCCCAGGAATACCGGCTCCGAGTCCGAGGCTTTACCGCAAAGCCGGGTCACCGAAGCCCGCGCTCCCTAGGCTGTCAGGGCCTGCCCCGAGGATCCCCTACCCTCTCAGAAACGTGGAGGAATGGCTCCCGCCGCACCGCCGCTCCCCATCACCTTCCTACCACTTACCCGGCTTCGCCTTGCAACAAATCTAGAAGCCAGCGCCGCCCGTCCGCTCCGGGACTCAACCGGTACAGTTGAAATTTTGAACTCGGGCACCCAGTCGAATGTACCAATCAGAGAGCCGGGAACAAACAAACCCCGCCCTCTGATTGGCCTCGAAAAATGCAGCGACGCCGGAAGTTAGGAGGCGGAACCAAGCTGACAACTGGCCGGAGAGCCTTCAGGGAAATGTAGTCTCTTGCACTAAGGGCGCACATTGAAACTCTACTACAAAACCCAGAATCCTATGCTCTTATTTGGTTTTTTTATTTGTGTTTGTTTGTTTGGGGTTGGAATTGGGTGAGAGGTTGTTTGTTTTGTTTTGAGGTAGGGCCTCTTGGAGCCCAAGCTTGCCTGAATCCTCACTGTGACTGAGGATGACTTTAAAGTGTTTACCCTTCTGCCTCCCCCACCTCCCAAGTGCAGGGACTTCAGGTGTGTATCATCATGCTAGGCTAGTTTCTAGTTAATTGGGAGAATTGGTACTACATTTAAGTATATAATGGAGGTTAAATATATAATGCACCCTAGACCTCCCAGAATTCACAGAAGGAAATTTTTATTGTTTTGTTTTTGTTTCCCCAAGACAAGATTTCTCTGTGTAGCTCTGGCTGTCCTGGAACTCACTCTTAGACCAGGCTGGCCTTGAACTCTCAGAGATCCGCCTTCCTCTGCCTCCTGAGTGCTGGGTTTAGAGGCGTGCACTACCACACTGGCCTTTTTACTGTTTCTAAAGATTATTTTCTCCATGTTTATACATTGTGTTTCCTACAAGGAATCCAGTGTGGCAGCCCCGGCCTTTGATGCTAGCACTCAGGAGACAGAATCAGGGTGAATCTCTGTGTATTCTAAGCCAGCGTAGTGTGCACAGTAAGTTCCAGGCCAGCCAAGGCTCTATAAGGAGACCTTGTCTCCAAAAACAAACAAAAAGTCTCCTACAGGCAGCATACACACTTCCTTCCAGCTCTCCTTTCCTGTCACTATGGAGTCTCCATACTTTGTCCAGTGCCAGACCTGCCCCAATATTAAACTGGCGAAAAGCAATGATTCTGTGATTTCATCTTTCCTTTTAAATCCCAACTGTATTATTGTCTTTAATACTCATTCCTATGTTGTTGTTGTTTGTTTGTTTGTTGTTTTTTTGTTTTTTGTTTTTTGTTTTTTTTTTTTTTTTGAGACTTTCCTGGGACTCACTTGGTAGTCCAGGCTGGCCTCGAACTCACAGAGATCCACCTGCCTCTGCCTCCCGAGTGCTGGGATTAAAGGTGTGCGCCACCACCACCCGGCCTCATTCCTATGTTTTAAAAGAAAAGGCAAGGGCTGAAAAAAAAGTTGAGCAATAAGCTGGGCCGTGATGGCTCCTGCCTTTAATCCTAGCACTTGGAGACAGAGGCAGGCCATCATAGACTCTAACCCTCTGGAACTGTAAGCCCAACTTATCGATATCTTTTATAAGTTGCCTTGGTCATAATGTTTTATCAACAATAAAAACCCGCCGGGCGGTGGTGGCACACACCTTTAATCCCAGCACTCGGGAGGCAGGGGCAGGCGGAGCTCTGTGAGTTCGAGGCCAGCCTGGGCTACCAAGTGAGTTCCAGGAAAGGCGCAGAGCTACACAGAGAAACCCAAAAAATGGAAAAAAAAAAAAAAAAAAAAAAAAAAAAAAAAAAAAAAACCCTAACTAATACAATCCCACTAACAGGTCTTAGAGCACCAACCATCTTCACCAGGATCTCTCCACACCAGCATGTCACCACCAGCATGTCACCACCAGCATGTCACGAGCTGACAAAGGCTGCAGCAGAGTCTCCTGGCCTTTCTAAGCAGGATGGGACATGGGAATAGACCCCAAGATGGCAGGCAGATCAAGTTCTTTACTTAATTTTGTTTGTTTGTTTTTTGAGACAGGGCTTCTCTGTGTAGCTTTGGCGCCTTTCCTGGAACTCACTCTGTAGACCAGGCTGGCCTCGAACGAACTCACAGAGATCCGCCTGCCTCTGCCTCCTGAGTGCTGGGGTTAAAGGTGTGCATCACCACTGTCCACTTTTAGTAGATGGACTGGGTTGGTAACACAAAGAATGAAGCAGCAGAGGCAGAGGCAGTGGTGTGGCGGGGGTGAGGCGGGGTGTGGCGGGGGCAGCAACAACTGAACAGCCCACATGTCAAACTACAGCAGTGGCCAGGTCGCCAGCTGCTCAACAGCTGAAGAAGCAACTGAGCAGTCCAAGAGTCCAGCGTGTGGCTCATGCCTGTAATCCAAGCACGTGGGAGTTGGAAATAGGAGGATCAGAGATCAAGGCCAGCCTCTATTGCCTAGTGACTTTGAGTCCAGTCTGGGGTTTCTGAGACCTTGTCTCAAACAAAGACAACATCAACAAGAGCATGCCGAGAGGAGGGAGAAGTGTTGTAACAGCAGAGAGACAACAGGGAAGGGAAGAGAGCTGAGGAGTGAAGGGAAAGAAAAGGCTGAACGGAGTCAGAGGAGAGACCCCAGGCCCTGGGTGCTGGAAGAGTTCCAGAAAGCAGGGAAGTCTTTGGAGCCAAAGGTCTCAGACCCCAAGCCAACAGCTGTGGCATTGGCCAGTGTCAAGGGCTACGGAATCTTCACTTCCTAGACCTATACAGCAGTAACACCCTATGCTGTCAAGGACCAAGCAATCTGTGTGGCTCAGACCTGCCTGGAAGCTGCAATGCCAGCCGTAGCAAATGGCTAAGGGATCATTTCTTCCTAGGCCACCACAGGGGTGTAACATTTGTACGGCTGGGGCCATACCCAAGGGCCGAATGAGAACAGTTAACGCTAGAGGGTACCAGCTGCAACTGTTCCTGCCTGCCTCCTGCCATGCAAAAATGCTACCTGGTAAATACATACATGTAAGAAACAGAAACCAGAAGGTACATTTTTCAAAAAGGACAGAAAAAGAATCTGTGGAGGGTGTGGAGAGATGGCTTCTTCCCGCTATTCCAGAGGACCTGAGTCTGATTCCCAGCGCCTATGTCCAGTGGTTTATGACCACCTCCCGTCTTGGCAGACAGACAGACAGATGCATGGATTTCTTTTTCTTTTTGTTTTTTTTTTCTTTCTGTTTGTTTGTTTGTTTGTTTGTTTAGTTTTTGGTTTTTGTTTTTCTGAGACAGGGTTTCTCTATGTAACAGTCCTGCAGGCCTGGCTGTCCTGGAACTCACCGTGTAGACCAGGCTGGCCCTGAACTCACAGAGATCTGCCAGCTTCTGCCTCCCTGGGATTTAAGGGCATGCACCATCATGCCCAGCCACATGGATTTTTAAAAAATAAAAATAATCTGTGTGACACGGGACAAAATTCAATAGGAAAAAAAAAAGGTAAAAACAGGTAGTTCTCAGAAGAAGAATCTCTTCATGCCATCAAAGACAAGAAAAGAAGCCTGGCGTAGTGGCACACTCCTGCAGTCCTAGCTCTCAGGAGCTTAAGGCAGGCCTGTGTGTTCCAGGCCAACTTGGGCAACACAGCAAGACCCTGCTTCTGCCTCCCAAGTGCCAAGAGGACAGGCATGCCCAACTTTAAAATAAGAATTTGTACAGCGCTAATTGCTAGATCTCAAACTCAAGACAAACGGCCAATGTTAACTGAGGTGTCTACTAACATATCAAAGCAGACGCTGGCTGCCAGTCTACTTGTTACAGGGTCCTCCTGGCTGGCATACCGCACCCCCTACCCAAAACTCTCCAGTCCAGGGACTGGCTGGGTTTTTCTTCCCCGGCTTCTCTGATTCCTATATAACCCAGCCACTTCGGCTACGCCTCACACCGGCCTCTCTGCCTCTTGGCAGCCGGTCTTGTTCCTGCTCTCCTGGCCTCATGGCTTCCGGTTCTCCCCTCCCTGTCTTTTCACATGGCCCAGCTACGCCTGTTGGTCACTAATAATAATAGAGGGGCCAAAGGGATTGCTCGGTGGTTAAAAGCATTGGCTGCTCTTCCAGAGGACTGGAATCTAGTTCTAATTGCCTGTAACTCCAATTCCAGGAGATCTGATGCCCTCTTCTGGCCTCCTCACATATACACACGTTAAAAAATAAAAATCAAGAAATCTAAAGTCAACAATCTTTTTAAAAGCAGTGGACAGGGCTGGAGAGATGGCTCAGTGATCAAGAGCACTTGCTGCTCTGCTGGAGGACCTGCGTTTGATACCCAGCATCCATGTGGCAGCTCACAACTATCTGTAACTCCACTTCCAAGAGATCTATGCCCTCTTCTGGCTTCCACAGGCACCAGGCATGCTCATGGTGCACAGATATGCATGTAGGTCAAGTACCCATACACATTAAAAAAAATAATAAAATAAAATTCAAAAAACTTAATTTTAAGTAGTGGTAGAATTTGAGGGTGGGAAAACAAGTGTGGTCCTCCCTCCTGCACAATAAAGCCCTGAAGTTAGTTTTTAAAGAGAAAAAAGGGGTTGGGGATTTAGCTCAGTGGTAGAGCGCTTACCTAGCAAGCACAAGGCCCTGGGTTCGGTCCTTAGCTCCAGAAAAATAAAATAAAATAAAAAAGAAAAAGGAAAAAAGATCCTGGCATTTGGGAAGCAGAGGCAGGAAGATCGAGGCCAGCCTGGTCTACAGAGCGAGTTTTCCAGGGCAGTTACACAGAGAAACCCTATCTGGAAAAACAAACAAAAAAAGAAAGAAAGCAGTGGTAGAGGTAGGTTTAGCTGGTTTACAGGGAAATTGGCATGTATTAAAATGGCAGCCATGCAGCAACAGGATGTCCAGGCAGAGTCCCAGCCAGGCCCCAGTGTTGATACTGTAGCAGAGACCAGGAGCCTCGAATCAAATCAATGATTCTCTGCGATGAACGCCTGCATGTAAAAATGTATGGATAAAAGGGTTTACTGTGTGACTCACTTGGGTCACACTGAAGCTTCCATGATGACTGTCCCTTTCTTCCTTTTTTTCCTCCCTTTTTAATCTTTTTTAAAAAGATATCTTTGTTATGTATACAATGTTCTGTCTGCATGTACACCTGCAAGCCAGAAAAGGGCACCAGCTCTCATTACAGATGGTTTTGCAATACTATGTGGTTGCTGGGAATTGAACTCAGGACCTCTGGAAGAGCAGCCAGTGCCCTTAACCCTTGAGCCATCTCTCCAACCCTCCCTTTATCTTAAATTTTATTATGTTTTATTTGGGAGGTTTCAGGGGCAGAGGGCAGATGGGAGGGAGACAGGATATGGGTGGGATCAGGATGCATGATGTGAAAGAAAGAATAAATAAAAAAAAGGTTTAAAAAATGGCAGCCATGAAGCCTGATATGGTGGTGCACGCCTTTAATTCAAGCCCAGGGAGACAGAGGAAGATAGATCTGTTAGAGGCCATCCTAGTCTACATAGTGTGAGGACTTACATAGTCCTAGCTGTCCCAGAACTCACTACATACACCAGGCTGGCCTGGATTCTTAGAGCTCCTCCTGCCTCTACCTCTGAAGTGCTGTGATTAGAGGCATGCCATCATGCCTGGACTTATTTTCTATTTCTCTTATTTTTAGCCAAGAATAAACATTCTCTTCACTGGGAGAGAAGGGGGTTGAGGGAGGGAGAGGAGGGGAAGAAAGAAAAGCGAGGAAGGCAACCCCCAGTCTTTGTCCTTCTGGTGCTGACAATTCTAGTGAGAAGACAGATATCAAACAGGGTAAAAAGTAATTGGTAAGGATGTAGTGAGTTAGGAGGTGAGCTATGTAACAGATGTTGACTCAGCCTGAAGGGTGACTGTCAAGATGAAGAGGAAGGCAGGGGTTGGACACAGGCTAGGCAAGAAAGACAGGGGGTCTGCCTAGGCCATGGCCACCCCATTTCTAGGACATTTCTCTCCTACCCACCTGTTCCCAAATACCTGGCAACCACTTCCCAAATCACAACACAGAGGCTTACATTACAAATGCTCTGCCAATAGTTCAGGCTTATTACTAGCTAACTCTCACACTTAAATGAACCCATATTTCTTTTCTTTGTCTGTTTTTTTTTTGTTGTTGTTGTTGTTGTTGTTGTTCTTTTGTGACAGGGTTTCTCTGTGTAGTTTTGGTGCCTGTCCTGGATCTCGATCTGTAGAGCAGGCTGGTCTTGAACTCACAGAGATCCGCCTGGCTCTGCCTCTCAATTGCTGGGATTAAAGGTGTGTGCCACCACTGCCCAGCAAACCCATATTCCTATTTATGTTTGCCATGTGGCAATACCTTTATTAACATGGCACATCCATCTCCTGCTCCCTCTGCATCTGGTTGGCAACTCCCTACTCTGCCCTTCCTCTTCCCAGAATTCTAGTTTGGCTCTCACGCTCAGTCTCTTCTTGCTCAGCTCTCAACCAATCAGCTTTTTAATTAGCCAATGAGAAAAATACATAGTAGTGAGGAAAAAGATTGTTCCACAGCATTTCTTCCTTTTTGTCTAAATAAAAAAGGAAGGTTTTAACTTTAACTTTAACATAGTAAAATTGTATACAATAAAAACAGTTATTAAGAATTACGATTACACCCGCCCCCACGCCTGCTACCTCGCGAGACTTCGCGGCTGTCTCCCTCTTTCCGTTCTGCTGCCGCCAGGGCCACGTGAGCCACGGCCACGGCCGCATTGGTAAACACCGCAAGCACCCAGGAGGCCGCGGTAATGCTGGAGGCATGCATCACCACAGGATCAACTTCGACAGATATCATCCAGGTTACTTTGGGAAAGTAGGTATGAGACATTACCACTTAAAGAGGAACCAGAGCTTCTGTCCGACTGTCAGCCTGGATACATTGTGGACGCTGGTCAGTGAGCAGACACGTGTCAACGCTGCAAAGAACAAGACTGGAGCTGCTCCCATCATTGATGTTGTGCGATCGGGCTACTACAAAGTCCCGGGGAAGGAAAAGCTCCCTAAGCAGCCTGTCATCGTGAAAGCCAAACTTCTCAGCTGAAGAGAAGATAAAGGGTGTTGGAGGTGCCTGTGTCCTGGTGGTTTGAAGCCACCCAGGGAGGTTAATTAAATGCTAACATTTAAAAAAAAAAAAAAAAGAATTACGATTACAATATCTAGTCTATTTTTATTTGACAAAATTAGAGAAAAGACTGTATTATCTATCTTTTTTTGTTTGTTTTTGGTTTTTCGAGACAGGGTTTCTCTGTGTAGCTTTGCTGTATTATCTATCTTATCCAAAGGTTTTTGTTGTTGTTTTTTTTTTTTTTTTTTGGTTTTTTGGTTTTTGTTTTTTGAGACAGGGTTTCTCTGTAGCTTTGGAACTTGTCCTGGACTAGCTCTGTAGACCAGGCTGGCCTTGAACTCACAGAAATCCGCCTGCCTCTGCCTCTGCCTCCCGAGTGCTGGGAGTCCAAAGTTTTGAACCTAATTTACCTTTTATCATAACTAAGGAAAACTATAACTATCTAGTCTTCAGTTTCATCAAAGACCCCAGGAGGGTGAAATGTTACCTAATGACAGGACATATTGCTGCCTGGACAGTCACCCAAAGTTCCTCTGTAACACGGGGGCATTCACCTCTGTCCTACAGGCCTAGCATGTTTTGTTAAGAGGGAAAGTGCAACAAAGCTGTGTGTTCAGGGCCTACTAGACAAAAGGTACTAAGTGACTGATGAAAAGAGTGAATGAATGACGCCATTCATTTGTTCACAGCAGAAGGCCCAAGTGCTTCCAAATTAAGAAGTGTGCCTGGCCCAAGAGACTCCAAGCCTGTCATATCCTCCACATTCACTGAGTTTTGATCTCAGCTCAAATGCCCTTCCTGGATGAACAGGTGGCAATGAGGTCTGAAATCACAGAAGCAGAACTGTAGTGCTAGCAAGAAACACAGTGTGCACATCTGGTCCACTCCATCCACAATTTCGACATTACTGACGGAGGAGGCCAAGGATAGAAATAAGGAAATCAGTGCAGGCTCTTGCATTGTACAATAGTTTCAAAAAATTGGGAACCACCTAAATCTTCCTATGTAGGGGAATATTTCATGAAACTACCTATAATGCAGTAAGTAGCTGGGTGATGGTGGTGCATGCTTTTAATCCCTGTACTCAGGAAGCAGAGGCAGAGGGATCTCTAAGTTCAAGAACAGCCTGGTCTACAGAGTGAGTTCCAGGACAGCCAGGGCTACACAAAGAAACCATATCTCGGAAAAGAAAGAGAGGGGGCGGGGGAGGGGGGGAGAAGGAGGGAGAAAAGAAAGTTTCTTTTTTCATTCAGTTTTTCCTAGACAGGGTTTCTGTGTGTAGCCTTGGCTGTCCTAGAACACACTCTGTAGACCAGGCTGGCCTCAAATTCACAGAAATCTGTCTGCCTCTGCCATCTGAGTACTGGGATTAAAGGCACGTGCCACCACCACCACCACCACCACCACCACCACCACCACCACCACCACCACCGGCATTTTTTTTTTTTTTTTTAATTATTATTACATGTACAGTGTTCTGTCTGCATGTATGCCTGCAGGCCAGAAGAGGGCACCAGGTCTCATTATAGGTGGTCAAGAGCCACGGTGTGATTGCTGAGAATTGAACTCAGGACCTCTGGAAGAGCAGCCAGTGCTCTTAACCTCTGAGCCATCTCTCCAGCCCGAAAGACACCTTTTTCAGGTTAAAAAATGAATTAAAGGTAAAGGCACCCCCTTCCAACCCTAACAACCTGAGAACCATGCCTGGGACCCACAGTAAAAGGAGAGAACCCCACTCCTACAAGTTGTCCTCTGACCTCTACACATGACCCCCCAACACACACACACACGCACGCACGCACACACACACACACACACACACACACACACACCAATAAATAAATGTGATAAAGTAACATTTAAAATGAATTGTTAATGGATAGAAATGCATCATGAAGCTATTATGTTTTGTTAAAATATCAGAAGGGGGACGCAGGAGAGATGGCTCAGAGGTTAAGAGCACTTGCTACTCTTGTAGAGAACCCCAGTTTGGTTTGGAGCACTCAGATCCAGCAGCTCATAACTGCTTGTGCCACAGTTACCTTCAGTGGGCTACCTGACTCACCTGGGGAGGGAAGCTCACTGAGGAACTGCCTCCAGCAGATCAGCCTCCATGCACGCGCGCATGTCTGTGAGGCATTTTCTTGCTTGCTAATGGCTGAAGAGGCCTAGTCTACTGTGGGCGGTGGAACCCCTACACAGGCAGGGCTGGGTTATGCAATAAAGGTAGCTGAGCAAGCAAGAGGAAGCAGCTGGCAAACAGCACTCCGGTTGTCCCGGCTTTGGGTTCTGCCTAGGCTTCCTTCCTTCCATGATGGATTGTGACCTGTGAGGCAAATAAATCCTTCCCTCCCTCAAGTTGCTTTTGGTCAGTGTTTTATACCAGCAACAGAGAAGCAATCTAGGACAGCCTGACCCTCTCTGTCTTCCATGGCACCGGAATGCATGTGATGCACTTATATACATGCAGGTATATATCACATACATACATATCACATACACACATAAAAAAAATAATAAGGGGCTGGAGAGATGGCTCAGAGGTTAAGAGCACTGACTGCTCTTCCAGAGGTCTTGAGTTCAATTCCCAGCAACCACATGGTGGCTCACAACCATCTGTAATGAGATCTGGCACCCTCTTCTGTATACATAATAAATAAATAAATCTTAAAAAAATAAAAAATAAAATAAAAAATAATAAATTTCAGCCGGGTATGGCAGCACATGCCTTTAATCCCAACAATCTAGAGGCAGAGGCAGGCAGATCTCTGAGTTGAAAACCAGACTGACCCACATAGGTATCAGGATCAAAACTCCCGCCAGGCGGTGGCAGTGCACGCCTTTAATCCCAGCACTGGGGAGACAGAGCCAGGCAGATCTCTGTGAGTTCGAGGCCAGCCTGGTCTACAGAGTGAGTTCCAGGAAAGGCGCAAAGCTACAAAGAGAAACCCTGTCTTGAAAAAAAAAAAAAAAAAAAAAAAAAAAAAAAAAAAAAACTTCTACTCAGGAGGCCAAACCAGGAAGATCACAAATTCAAGGAAATGTGGCCAACTTAACAAGACCCCATCTGAAACTAAAAACAAAAATGACTGGGAATGGAGCTTAGTGATAGGGCACTTGTACAAAGCCCTGGGTTCTGTCCTTTGCATTGCAAAAACTGAAAGGGAGGGAGGAAGGGAGGGAGGGAGGGAGGGAGGGAGGGAGGGAGGGAGGGAGAAAGGAAGCCAGGTGGGGCGGGAGAGATGGCCAGCAGTTGAGAGCACCTACTGCTCCTGCACGGGGTGTGGTCCAATTCCTACCAATCATGGTGGCTTACAACTCTAGCTCCAGGAGCATCTGAAATCTCTAGCCTCCTAGGGCACCTAAACCCAAACATAGACAGACATACACAAACACACGCATGCACTAAACACACACACATACAGACATACAAGATATTTATAAAATAATAAATCTTTTTTTTTTTTGTTTGTTTGTTTGTTTGGCTGGCTTTTCAAGACCAGTTTTTCAAGCTGGTTTCTCTGTGTAGCTCTGGCTGCTCTGGAACTGGTTCTATAGACCAGCTGTCCTAGAACTCATAGATCTGCCTATCTCTGCCTCCCAAGTGCTGGGATTAAAGATGTGTGCCACCACTGCCCAGGCAACAAAAACAAATCTTTTTAAAAAATGAGGAAAAGTTGAATAGAAAGACCAACTGAAAAAACAACCAATATAAACGAAGAGCATTTATTGCCAGGCATGGGGGTGTATGCCTTTAATCCCAGCACTTGGAAGGCAGAGACAGGTGGATTTCTGTGAGTTCAAGGCCAGTGTGGTCTACAAAGGAAGTTGCAGGACATCCAGGGTGGTTACACAGAGAAACCCTGTCTCGAAGAACAAACAAAAAGCCCCAGCATTTACCACGACTAAAAACCTAACAAACTGTTCAATATCACTCACAGCAAGAGTAAACCAAAGATTGCTTTTTCTGTGTTTTTTAATTGTTGTTTTGTGTTGATAATGTTTTGAGACAGGGTTTCTTGTAGCCTAGGCTGGACTGGAACATCCTTTGCCCAGAGGATGAACTTGAACTCCTGATCTCCTGGGTTACAGGCTCAGCTGCCTTTCAGTTTTAACCCACCTCGCCTCACTTGCAAGAATGAAAACGAAACAAACAAACAAAAAAACTGGACAAGGCTGGCGTTGAAGCACAGAGATAAAAAGCTAACTGGATGTGTGAGCTCTCGGGTTCCCCGCAACACGGAGAGTACCTGTGTGCACACCACAGCACACTGCGGTCTTACCATGCGAAGGACTGGGCACTTCGCAATCTGCTAATGGGAAGCTAAGCCAGCACCGGTGCTGTATGCAGCACTTGGCCAATGTTCATTAAGGCCGAAACAGATTAATCTGCTCATACCCTGATAATTCCACTTCTAGGAATTTTTATATTACAAATGCCAACATATGCAGAACACAGATTAGACAAATTACAGCATTATCTGTAATGGGAAAAGATTGGAAACTACCTAAATGTTCTCAAAGGCGGGAAATGGGTGATTAAATGATAGCATATCCTTATAATGTTTTTATGTTTGTGGTTTATTTATTTATTTATCTATCTATTTATTTATTTATTTATTTATTTATTTATTTATTTATTTATTTTCAGAGCTGAGGACCAAACCTAGGGCCTTGCGCTTGCCAGGCAAGCACTCTACCACTGAGCTAAATCCCCAACCCTACTTGTATATTTTTTAAGACAGGGTCTCACTATGTAAACCAGGCTGGCCTCAAGTACACAGAGATCTATGGTGGTATTTTATTTGTACTGAAATGTGATTTTAATTGTATGTTAATAAATAAAGTTGCCCGGGGGTCAGAGCTAATAGCAAGCCATAGCAGAGCTGGGCGTTTGTGGCGCATGCCTTTAATGCCAGCACTTGGTAGAAGAGCTAGGTAGGTCTCTGTGTGGTCAAGGATACAGCCAGCATTGGAGACACACGCCTTTAATCTCAATACCACAGAAGACCTGGAAGTCTCTACAGACAGGCAGTGACGAGGCAGTCATGTGTTTGGGTTTACAACCAATGAGAAGGCAGAACAGAAAGACTATATAAAGACAAACACACAGGAAGTAGGTCTCTTTTTCGGAGAGGTCTCTTGGCTAGCTGCAGCAGGTGGGTAAGGCTCTTAGCTCTGATCTCTTGGCTTTCGTCTTTGCATTGGTTCTGTGTTTCTTATTTAATAAGACGCTTGGTTACATCTACAGAGATCCACCACTGTCTTCCTCCCAAGTGCTGGGACCAACGGTGTACACCAACACACCCTACCATACATTTGTTTCTTTTTAATTTAGAAAATCAGGCCAGTGAGACGGTTCATCATGTAAAAGCACTTGCCACTCAACCCTGACATCCTAACTTTGCTTCCCAGAATGCACAGAAAAGCCAGGGGTGGCAGTTTACATGTGTACTCCAGGCCAGAGCACTCCCACAGCAGAGTGGGAAGCAGAGGCAGGGTGATCAGAACAGCCACAGAACAAGAGAGACCTTGCCTCAAAAACAAAGAAAAGAAAGAAAGAAACAAGGTGAGAGGAAGGAACCTACTGTTCCTGTGGTGTACCACATGCATGCCTGTGCAGAAGTGGGAAGAGGACATCAGCTCCCCTGGGACTGGAGTTACAGGTGGTTGTAAGCCACCAAGTGAATGCTGGAAACTGAACCTCGGTTCTCTGAAAAGTGCAAATTAAGTGCGCTAAACCAGCCCCATATGATACCCAACGATCAAAGAAAATTGGTAAATGGAGAGTCACTGGTTATAATGTGCTAAACATTTGTATAAATTCCTTTTTAAAAAAATTCACTTACTGGCCAGGGAGGTGGTGGCGCACACCTCTAATCCCAGCACTCTGGAGGCAGAGGCAAGTGATTCTCTGAGTTCAAACCAGCATGGTCTACAGAGTGAGTTCCAGGACAGCTAGGCCAACACAGAAAAGCCCTGTGTGTGGTGGTATTGTGTTCCCCAAAATATTGTGCACCCTAATAAACTTATCTGGGGTCAGAGAACAGAACAGCCATAATATAAACATAGAGGTTAAGCGGTGGTAGCACACGCCTTTAATTCTAGCATTCCAGAGGCAGAGATCTATCTGGATCTCTGTGAGTTCAAGGCCACACTAGAAACGGCCAAGCATGGTGACTCATGCCTTTAATCCCAGGAAGTGATGGCAGAAAGCAGAAAGGTTTTTAAGGCGTGAGGACCAGGAACTAAAGCTGGTTTAGGCTTTTGAGCAGCAGTTAAGCTGAGATCCATTTGGATGAGGACTCAGAGGCTTCCAGTCTGAGGAAAAAGGATCAGCTGAGGAATTGGCGAGGTGATGCTGTGGCTTGTTCTGCTTCTCTGATCTTCCAGCATTCACCCCAATACCTGGCTGCAGGTTTGTTTTTGTTAATAAGACTCTTTAAGATTCATGCTACAACTTCTAAAGCAAGTTCCAGGAAAGGCACAAAGCTACACAGAGAAACCCTGTCTCAAAAAACCAAAAAAAAAAAAAAAAAAGATTCCTGCTACAACCCTGTCTCATAAAAACAAACAAAAAAAATTTTTTTTAAATACACTTATTTGTTAAGAAGTCAAGATTATTAGTGGTTTGGTCTGGGAAAGGAGCTGACACAAAATTTCCCTTCAGACAATGAGCATTATGCAGGGTGAGCACACAACTGTCGGGCCATGGTCAGGCCTTGCGTGGGAAGGGACTGAGAACAGCACATCACATCCGGGGTAGCATGACAGGGCTGTGAACTGAGTGACCATGATAGAAATATTGAGAAAGTCAGCTTAAGGAGAATGGGTAAGGAGCTGCTGTGGGGGAGGGAGGGAGAGAGGGAAAGAGAATGAGAACCATCGAGAACAAGCCAGCCAGGGCAGCAGAGAGAAAGCAGGAGCCGGACATCTCTTACTTTTAAAAGGCTTCTCTAGGAGCTAAGGCTGAAAGCAGGAATGAGGTAGCACGTTTATTTATAAATTCCTGTTGCAGCCTTCAGAGAGAGCATCAGGCGGGAAAGGGACGGCAGGTCCGGTCCCATGATCTAACATTATGTGTGTGCACTACCAGGAGTTAGCGGGTGGGGGGACAATTCTGAGTTAGTGCTCTCCTTCCCGCTCTACCAGGAGTTAGAGGGGGGGGGGGGAACAATTCCGAGTTAGTGCTCTCCTTCCCGATATATCGGCTCCAAGATGGAAGTCAGGCAGTCCGGCTTGGCGGCAAGCACCTTTCCAGGCCGAGCCACCTCACCAGGCCTCTCCTCTCTGCAAGTTCCTCATTTAACCTTCTGGCCACTGCAGGGGAGCTGTGAGAGCCGCTGTCTCTGCTGCCTGGGGACCGTGAGGCCGACACAGGTGAAAACGGCGAAGGACACACATGCCATTTTGATCCAGCGATGGATGGTTCATCGCGCTGGCCAAGCCATGACTTGGGTTTCAGACCAGCCTGGGTCCATTCTGCTCCAGCACCCATCCTTTCTGTTCAGATTCTCTCTGCTCGCCCTCACCCCGCTATTTTTCTTACTCTGGGTAATTTATTCATTTCTTTTCGTCCCAGCTTCCTTTGGCTAGTTTAATTACACCCACCTGAGAGATGTACGAGGCTCAGTGAAGATAATGAGTTTGAAACAAGTCTGGTGTGTCCGTCCCCACGTAGGCTCAGCTCTCCGGCACCCGACAGGCATTCAGTCAAGGGGCTTCCCAAAGGGGTAGAATGAACTCTGTTGCCAACAGTGGATTCTGCTCTGTCTTTGGCGGAAGACGGTGAGCCGAAGTCTCCAGACTGTCAGGTGATTTGAGAGTGGTTCTCCTCTTCCTGATGCCATGTCAACAGCCCAGGAATCAGGGGAGAAAGAAAACTCTTGTATTATGTTAGTTAGGGACCGGGTAGTCCATCCTGGCCATCTGCAAACCAGGAGGCCGACATCCCAGCAGCTCTCAGTCCACAAAAGTTCAAAGACTGATACGAATTCAAGGCCAACCTAGACTGTAGTAAGTTCAAGGTCAAGGGCAGCCTGAGTCACATAGCTACACAACTAGATCCTATATAAAAAGAAAGAACTAACCTGCCCAAGGATCTGAGTTCCACTCTTGGACAGAATCAACTCCCAAAAGTTGTCCTCCGACCTCCACATATACACCTACACTCACATGCTCACGCCCCAAATAAAATAATACATTTTTGAAAAAGCGGGGCTGGGGCTATAGACCATTTGGTAGAACGCCTGCCTGCTATACGCAAAGCTCTGGGTTCGATCCCCAGAAACACATAAACTGGGTATAATAGTGAGTCACGAGGCCCAGAAGTTAGGGTCATCCTGGACTCCGTAGCTAGAGGCCATCTTAGGCTGAAAAACTGTTTCTCCTGCACTAGGCGGCCAGAGCCGAGCTTTGCAGTTTTGGTCACTCACTCTAAAGCAATTCCCCCTTCACTATCATTACCATAATGCCAAGATTGGTTTGTTCGTTTTCCAGGCATTAGAGATTACCTTGTTTGTGTATTTTCCTCCTTGGACACTGTCTCCACCCCTGAGGTATAAGTCTTCATGAAAACAGAGACCCTGTCTTGCCCTGTTCAAAACCATCTTCAACACTCCAGACAAACTAAGGGGGGCAGGAAAACGTGTTTTTTCGGGGGGTGGAAGTACAGACGACATCAACGTGAACAGGGAATTCTGAGTTTCTGCGGCTCCTCCAATCCGCCGCCAGGGGGCAGCCTTGCCCACGTTTCGACGCGAGTCCTCCCGGCGCGCACTCCGCCTGCGTCTCGGGCTCGCGCGCGCTGCCGCGGCACCGGAAGTGACTGCGCTTGCAAGTTCCCCCGGTCTCTTCAGGGGAAACTGAGGCCGGCTTCTCCGGGAGACACGGCACGAGCAGCCAACCAGGTAGGCCGGCCCAAGTCCGCGGCGTACAACTCGGCCGCGGAGCGCCCTGGTGCCTGGAAACCACCAGGCCGGTGAAGGGGGGATGTGGCCCCCCACGGCTCTTTGGGCTCGCAGGTGAGAGCCCCGCCCCCGGTGCTTGACAGGCGCGGCGCCCAATGGAAGCCTTTGCCGTCCCGCTTCCGTGCCGATCCGGCCCGCGGATTGGCTGCGCTGGGGCGGGCCGCGGGGGCGAGACCCCTCCTTCCAGAGAGGTCTAGGGGGCGCCCCTGAGGGAGGGCAGTTGCCTAGCAACGGGGCGGTGGCTCGGCGTGCACCCGGCCGAGGGGAGCGCGAGCTGTAAGCGAGGCCCCAGCCCACCCACCCGGGGCTCCCGCGCGGAGCAGCCTCCTGCCCTCGAGCCCTGCAGGGGGCTCCAGGAGGCCGCTTTGGGCCGGGCCCCAGGAAAACGAGGTCTCCGCGGTGGGAGCCTCGACTCTTCTTCCTGGCCGGTGGCGGGGCGCAGCGCCCTCCCTTTCACCCCGTCTTTGTGCGGGGTGCCGGCGGCCATTGTGTCCGGGCGCGGAATGGAGGACCTGGCAGTCCCCCAATGCCATGTCCAGGGCCTTTGGGGAATTCAGAGACAGCCGGCGGTGTTTGTCGGGGGTCTCCAGCACACAGCCTCTCTCGGAAAGGCCCGCGGCTGTGCTTTCCGAAATCAGATCGCAGATCCGAGGCGGTTTCCCCCTCCCGGCGTCCCTGCGCGAAACCTTGAGATTCACTGAGAAGTCCCTTCAGGGGACTCATCCAGGGCTGGTACTTAAATAGAAAGAAAGAAAGGAGCGGGTGCGGGGTGGGGTGGGGGGGGAGGATTACACTTAAGTCCATTCCTCCGGGAGCTTCTCCTGGCTCCCAGTAGGAGGCGGAGAGCCAAGGGGCGTGCTAGAGCGAGGGGGGTTGGGCTCTCGGGTGGCTGGTGGCTGCGGACGCCCTCGATCGGGGCGATGGAGGAAGCAGGCAAGAGGGCAGGTTCCTAAGCTTCACAATTCCTGTGTCGCCTTCTGGGCTGCCTACCAGGTCGCATGATCCCTCCGGCCGCGGCTGGTTTGGGGTTTGTTGTTTTTTTTTTTTTTTTTTTTCCTCTTGCCAGCCGCCGCGAGGCAGGCAGAGTTACCGGCAACCCAGCCGCCACCTCCTCCCGACCTATGATACAAAAGATCTTCCGGGGGCTGCACCTGCTTGCTGTCGCCGGAGATAGATTTGAATGTAGGTGGGGGGGAGGCTGCCAATGGGGGTGACTTTTTGAGGAAGGCATTTCGGAGAAAAAGGGGTGGGTGGTAGTAGTGAAAAGAGGCTGATGAGACAATTCAAAGCTTGCTGGGCTTTCCATTGGACTTCATTGAAGTCCCTTAGAACCTGGACTCAGACCTTTATAAGAGCCACAAAGAAACCCGATTCTGGTACCTGGAGGAGGAATGGGATATTGTAAGGTAAATGACATGCATATTAAATTTTTCTCCTGAAGCTCTTTCTCTCCCTTCAGAACCTTTATTCTGGCTTTGGATCCTGGAAGAGAGTCGCTAAACCCAGGGCAGACCCAGTGAGCGAGCAGGTGTTTTGGACAATGGACTGGTTGAGCCCATCTCTACTATAAAAATGTCTCAGAGCAACCGGGAGCTGGTGGTTGACTTTCTCTCCTACAAGCTGTCCCAGAAAGGGTACAGCTGGAGTCAGTTTAGTGATGTCGAAGAGGACAGGACTGAGGCTCCAGAAGGAACTGATTCCGAGAGGGAGACCCCCAGTGCCGTCAATGGCAACCCATCCTGGCGCCTGGCCGACAGCCCCGCGGTGAACGGAGCCACTGGCCACAGCAGCAGTTTGGATGCGCGGGAGGTGATCCCCATGGCGGCGGTGAAGCAGGCGCTGAGAGAGGCCGGCGATGAGTTTGAACTGCGGTATCGGCGGGCCTTCAGTGATCTAACATCCCAGCTTCATATAACCCCAGGGACAGCCTATCAAAGCTTTGAACAGGTAGTGAATGAACTCTTCCGGGATGGGGTAAACTGGGGTCGCATCGTGGCCTTTTTCTCCTTCGGTGGAGCCCTGTGTGTGGAAAGCGTAGACAAGGAGATGCAGGTATTGGTGAGTCGGATCGCAAGTTGGATGGCCACCTACCTGAATGACCACCTAGAGCCTTGGATCCAGGACAACGGAGGCTGGGTAAGAACCACGCCCCTTGTCTGTCTCTTCTTTGGAGATCCCCAACTGCCCCTGTCGGTCTCTTTTCTGTTGCATGGCATGGTTGTTGAGGATGTTGATTGTTCAGGAAACCTGCCTGGCTTCATTTCCACACAAAAGGTTAACTTGGGAAATCTAGATGAGACCCAGTTCTTGAGAGACCTGCGTCTTTCATTCTGGCAACCCTCGTGGCCCCACCGTTTCTTAGTTTTGTTCCAATTTCTCAGCAAAGAAAAGCACAGCCTGTGTGTTTCCTTGGCTGGGGACCCGTGAGAGTGGCAAGTTCTCCCTGCTTCCTGCTCACTGTCACGTAGTGGGTCACCTTGGCTGGGAGTGATGCACATAATGCCCGGGGAAACTGAAGAGCCGCGAACCTCGGGCCCTTGTGCACTTGGGGGCACGGTACTCAGACCGTCTGGCCAGGCAGGGCCCCGCGGCCTTGGGTGGCAGAGTACCGTCTGATTTTCGAGGAGGGTGGCTGGGCCAGTGGTGGCGGTGCTGCGCCCCTAAGTCCATTTTCGCAGCTGCACGGTTGGCCTGTTGGGGACCTCTTGCTGTGTCATACAGTGAGCCCAGGACTTTGCACCTCGCTGCCCAGGGTCGGTTGGGGATCTCCAGCCGCTCTGCCTATTGCTTTTCTGGTGGGGCCCTGGGGCCTTTGTACGGGAACGCTGTTTGCTGGCCGAGCAGGAACCGGGTCCGAGAGGCTCCATAGGAAATTAAGATTCGGTGACAGACAGGATGTGGGTGTGAGTCCTGGCCCCGTCACTCAACTCCCATGTGACCTTGGACAGGCTGGTTTACCTTCTGGAGCCTTAGTTTCTAACACAGAAAAATGTGGCAAGCTCTCTTGCTTAACCGAGTATTGTGACTCTTAGAGATAATGGGAACAGAGGCTGGCGCCAGTGAGCGCCTTCTCTTCAGAGAATCCTTCTGCTAGTCAGGGTGATAGAGAGGTGAGAGGCTTCCTTTCCAGTTTTCACCTTTCGTAATGAACTCCATTCCCAAATAGGGGCGCTCGGGGCTTATGAGAAGTATTCTGTCCCCTCAGAATATGTAGAAAATGGACAAGCTGTGGAAAATAAGTCATCCATTGAAGGAAGTGAGGTGGAAGGGGCCATGCACCATGGACTCGGGAATGTCAAGAATTCGGTTGTCCATAGGCTGGGCCTAGGGCGGGGCAAGCGCTTCGCTTTTGCCACTGAGCAAGAAACCTGCTGGCTTTGCCCTGAAACCCCATCCTGTCTCTAGTTTCCCATTGCTTTGAAACTTCACCCTCTCCTCCCCACCAGTAGCTCTTGTAAAGGCAAAGAGGTCACTTGTCAGTGGAGGTCAGATGACCAGGGTAGAGGTGGCTGAGGTAAAGGTGGGCTTCCTTGAGCTAAGGATTGCCAGACTTGAAAGTCAGTCTGTAAATGAACTCCCTGGGGAGATAAATGATTAAATAGTTCCTGTTGGTTTGTGCTGTGACCTCTTCTATTCATTCTCTCTTGCTTTGATTCTCTTTTGGGGCAAATATTTGCTCAGCTAATTACAGGAGGGCCAAGATTCCAGCCCTTCAGACACACCCTCTGAAGCATCCCCAAGTAAGCCTGGGCCCTTTGACTCTGTCACTTGCTGACTGTCTTTAGCTACTGGTCCTAATGCCAGGTAGGCACTTGCCAGCTATAAACGGTAGGCAGGTGAAGAGGTACCTGCTGGGGCAGCCGGCCTCTGCACAGGCTACTGGGACCTGAGACTTGCCAGCTGCCTCATATTGCATGTCATGTTCCAGTCACCTGGAAAAAAGCTAAGCCCATCTAAGGCAGCAGCTTGGGGCAAGGTCATTAGCTCTCAGTGACTAAAATTCCACCTACCACCGTCTCTTCACTCAAGAGTCTCCAGAGCCTGTTGGGCTGCATACCTGGGAACTCGCCACTTGTGCTTGGTGAGCAGAGAGGGAATGTGTGTAGAAGAGCCGGTTATGGTGGAACCATTCCTGGGCAGGCATTCTTCCCCGACACCAGGGGTAAAGAACATTCCACTCAGTGACATTTGAGCCCATTTCCTCTTAGGCCCGCCCTCTGAGCTGCACAGATGCTGCTGCACTGGCACCCCAGATTTTCCTGGGGGCTGCAGCTTGGAGTCTTAGAATTCAGGTGATTCACCCAGGGTGTGCTCTGAATTTAGCATCCCTTTAAGGAAAGGGAAAAGACTTTCTTGAGTATCTTGAGTACCTCTCATGTGTTCAGCATTGTGTTTTATCCTTGACTTAATGTAGGCGATTCACTGAGCAGCCACCATAGGTCAGGCAGTGTGCTAGGTGTTAACTTAAGCTATCTCTCCATCTTGGAAACACATGGTCATTCATATATTCCACACAGTAACTTTCCAGGGTAGGTGAATTTTTTCCCAGGTGGTACACAAAGCTCCAGTGACGAAATGACTGAGCTTAAATGTTTCTCAGCCAACTAAGTGTCTGGATGAGAAATTTAAATTGAAGTTGGCCTAATTTCAGAGTCTAAACCCTTTCCATCCATACCTTGTTCAGGAAGTAATAATCTAGACAGTCGAGCATAGAAAATCAAGGCTGAGAAAAACTTGCCTGTAGAAGGTGCTCATTCCATGCTGCAATTGTGCCATTGTTCAGGCATCTAAGAACAATGCCTTTATCATCAGTAGCAGGTTCCCAGATGTGTGGGAACCTCAGATTATGGCACTAGTAAAACTCAGACATGGCAAGTGTTGAGTGGCGTTAGGAGTTTGCCCAGTCATGGTCGGCTCTTGTTAGTGTTTTCATTGTTAAAATCTCAGCCTTGTCAGTCATTGAGAGTGGTGTGTGTGCAGGGAGATGGCCTGTCCCAGGATCTCTGTTAATTGTGGGGTGATGCTCTAAGGATTGGAACTCCAGCCTCTGGCCACACTACCGCCTGAGTCACTTGGAAAAAGGCTGAACCTGTGTGTCTCTTGTCTTCGGTCCCTCCCACCTGTAAAATGGAATAATGATACCCAGCTGCCAGAATAAAAGCCCTTCCCTAACCTAAATTGTAGGGTGGACGCACTTCTTCTCCAGAGCGAGCTTCCTCCCTCAAGGTTCTGAACTTTGTCCCTGGAGTCACTTCTTAAGAAACTAAGCCAGTTCACTGGGACCTAGCCCCCAGTAGATGAAACTCTTTTGTGTGGGTGGGGGATTCACTTTGGTATAGCCAGCTCTGGAGATACCCTTCTGTGAAACACCATTGTTAGGAGCAGTGAATGAGCCATAGCCAGGAGCAAACCGAGTTTGGCCTTTCCCGAGCTGCAGATCTCTTCTTACCTGGTCTGGCTTCTTCAGTGCAGCACAGATACGGATATGTACTTAGCTGAAGCACCCTCAGCTCCATTTGCAAATTTGGCAGTTCTGTGGTTTTCTTGGGGGAAGCCCCATCAGAAATCCCAACACAGAAATTTTTAGTAATCTCATTCAGGTCTCCAAATGAAGTAGAAGGGTCTCAGGGGCTCCCCCTTGGAACACCCACTTTTTCTCGGTGTCCTTTTTTAGGTGGCTCTTAAAACTCTTTTGCCATCACAGGGTTTTCCAGACTCCCTAAAGCAATATCCCCAGCAGCCACATGGAGCTCTTCATCTTCTGCTTGAAAATTACCCAGGTATTTTTCAGGGGGCCCTAGTGGAACTTAAAGTAGTTTCTTGACTTTTTTGTGGGTAACCACCAATTTTGTTTGGGCTGTGTGAAGCCATATTGTTAGCTGACCCCTTCTCCCATCAGACTTTGGTCCTAAGACCAGTGGACTTGGGCATCCTCCTGTACCCAAGCTCTTGGTTTTTCCCCAGCCCTTAGCCTACCATCACAGGGCTTGCTTTTTGTTTAGGTTTTAGTGTGTTTAGATTTAAGGGTAATCCCCAATCAGCTGCTCTTCAACAGAAACAACATCTTTCAATAACCTTAGTCTGTCAAGATCTCTGTCTCCATCTCCAACCTAAGTCTGCAGTGTCCTCTTTTCTTGAAGGAGTCTCTGGATCCTCTATTGTCTCTGCAGCCCACAGTCTGTCTTCCCCACTCCATTGGGCATCTAGGGATATGACAGTCCCACTGGGCCTTTGTTTCACCTAGGGAAGAAAAGACCCAGACAAATTGCCACCAGCTTGATACTCACCTTTTATATATGATCCCCAGCACTGTGCGTAAGGGAAAAGAAGTGACTGCTGGTTTAAATTGGTGCACGTATTTCTTTTTAGTTTTTTTCGAGATAGGGCTTCTCTGTGTAGTTTTGGTGCCTTCCTGGAACTCGCTCTGTAGACCAGTCTGGCTTCCAGCTCAGAGCACAGGTCTTGGGCGTAGTAGTCACCTATGAAAGAGATACTGAGTATCTGAGGAAAGGACCTGATCAAGTCAGAATAATAATGGGGGGGGGGCCTCCTCTGATCCTCACTCTGGTGGGTACTGGGAAAAAAACAAAATTCAATTTTTGCCTCATGTAGCTCATTCTGGTGGAGAGACAAAAAATACATAATGGAGGCTGGGACTCAGTCTGTAAAATGCTTGCTATGCTAGCATAAGAATCTAAGTTTGGCCAAGCGGTGGTGGCACACACCTTTAATCCCAGCACTTGGGAGGCAGAGGCAGGGGATCTCTGTGAGTTCAAGACCATCCTGGTCTACAAAGCAAGTTCCAGGACATCCAGGGCTGTTAATACAGAGAAACCCTGTCTTGGAAAACAAAACAAAACAAAAAGAATCTGAGTTTGATCTCCAGATCCAGAACCCATGTTTTTTTTTAAAAAAAAAAAAAAGCCAAGCACAGTGGTGTGCACTCATAATCGCAAAGCCGTAAGGCGGAGACAAGGGGAATTCTTGAGCTTGCTGGCCAGCTACCCTAGCCTGATGGGTGAGTTCCAGGCCAGAGAGGTAGATAGCTCCTGAGGAACAATACCCAGGGTTAGCCGCTGGCCTCCAGATGCATGTGCATATATATGCAAGCTAAGCTGAGTACACACATACACATGATTGTATAGTGACATTGTTGTCAACGGTGGACGGTGTTGACCACAGCAGTCCCATGGTAGTGTATGGTCTGGGGGCTGGAGAGATGCTCAGTGTTTAAGAGCTCTTGCTGCTCGTCCAGAACCCAAGTTCAGTTTCCAGCATTTGTGTGTGTGTGTTATGCATCAGCTGAGAGTAGGTACGCTGAAGAAAATAAGGCAGATTGGTTCATAGAGAATGCCCAGCAAGGCAGTGTGGGATAACACTTTAAAGAGGTTGGTCAAAGGGCCTGGCAAGATGGGTCAGCTTGTAAAAGGTGCATGCTGTCAAGCCTGATATCCTGAGTTAGGTAGATCCCTGGTTCCTACCTGGTGGAAGGGAAAAACTAGCTTTTGCAAGTTGTTCTCCGACCTCCATGTATGTCCATGGTGTACCCTCCCCCAGTATTTATAACTAAGTAAATAAATAAATAAATGAAAGTTACCAAAAAAGTGAACAGCCAAGATGAAGGACAATGAAAAATAGCTCACCCCACACCTGTCAAATTTCTTTGGCTAGAATATGAATTTACTTGACATAAGACAAATTAAAAGGAAAAAAACATTTTGATAACCCATGGCTTGATTGAGGTTTATGTAGCATCTTGAACAGAAAGGAATAGGAATGTGGTTGCATACACCTTTAATCTTAGCACCCAGGAGGCAGAGACAGGCAGATCTTTGAGTTTGAGGCCAACCAGAGCGACATGACGATACCCTGTCTCAAACCAATTAGTAAGTAAATAAATAAGTGGAAAGAAGGGCTTTGGGATTTGTACAATGACCATTCAAGTTTTGAGAGGCTTAGCAGCAAATTATAGCAAATAAATATTTTACTATTCAGATAAAGTGTCTCAGGTAATAAAAGTTGTAGAGCAAACTGAAAACTGATACAAACACTTTTGTAACATGTTTCTTTATAGATATTTCTTTTATAGAAAACAGCTTTTCAGGGTTACTCCTGAGTTGTAGGTTTCTCAGACTAACCAGCTCCAAGTGTGCCAAATACACATGTTCTAGTCTCCCACAGGCATGTTCTTGCAATACTGTTTCCAGAACTCTGACAAAGGATATTACCTGAAGGTATTTGAGCCAAGATCTGAAGGAGAGGAGATGGTTCACTGTGTGGGTCCATATAGAGAGCTTTTCAAGCAGAAGAGTGGACCAAAGAAGAGAGATGCTTGCCATTTTCAGGGATGGCAAGAGGTCAATTTGGCTAAAAAAAGTAGCAGGGAGCAGAGGAGATTTTTTTGTTTGTTTTATTTTGTTTTTGCTCTCTGTCTATCAAGGAGATGAAGGCGGAGAAAAGGTGGGGGGCTGGGTGCCAGAGCATATAGGGCATTACAAGGCAGGTGGATGCTTTGGCTTGGAATGAGAGAGAAGCCAAGAGTAATTTGGAGCAAGGAGGTAATGATCAAAATTCTGTAAGGGTGGAAGCAGGTCTTCCTTCACCTTGAGAAGAAGCTGGTGCCACTGGCAGATGAAAAGGCATCTTGGCTTTAAGTGCCTGTAGAGAGAAGGAGACTCTGGAAACTCAAGACCATCTTTGCACATGGTGTATTCACTGGTCCATCCTACCCACGTTGGAAGCCTTTTTTTTGGGGGGGGAAACTTTGGAGAGTCTAGTGAGGGCTAAATAAACTGTTAGGCTGGGTGTGGGGGTGCATGGCTATCATCCTAGCATTTGGGAGGTTGAGGCAGAAAGATTGTTTTGGGTTTGAGGCCAGCCTGGGCTATAAAGTGAGCCCATGTCTAAATAAATGTCCTAATTCTTTTTCAGAAATACTTCTCTCTAAATACACTTTACAAATGGCCTTCCTCTATTGTTCTGTTTCTGTCTGAAAAACTGCAGCTTGTCTGAATTAAAATCCTAACTCACCCAATCTCTTTTGGTCTTCCTGAATCTTGAGTACAGTGATAAAACATTAAAGTATGCTTGGGATGTGGTGGGCCTGATGCCATGTTGATGTAATATTTCTTATCTGTACCATGGAATGCTTGGCTCATTCTCAGAGCGTCCATTCTCAATGGGGCAGTGGTGGCGCACACCTTTAATCCCAGCACTCAGGGAGGCAGAGGCAGGCGGATCTCTGTGAGTTCAAGGCCAGCCTGAGCTATACATAATGAGTTCCAGGAAAAGGCTCCAACTATACAGAGAAACCCTGTCTCCCAAAAAAAAAAAAAAAAAAAAACCACCCATTCTCCCTTTTCTTTATAGTCACCCATGAGCACATTCGCACAGCAGCCTTCTGTCACAGTACGAGCTCTAGTGTGTCTGCCCTGGTGATCCAAGATCTCCATGGTCTTAGGGTAAGGATCCAGACATACTCTCTTAGCTCTGTCACCAAATCACTTTAGCCCCAGACTTCAGTTTCTCCCTTATGGTGGGATCTTGAAATTGACATCCTAGGAGTCCTGATTCTCATAGGCCTTCAACCCAATGGCAGATTTCACCAAGAATTCTATTCCACAACAAAATTCATTTAGGCTGGCTCTTTCCTGTCCAGGACACAATATCATCACAGGGTAATTTGTCATTGGCCCCACAAGATGAAGGCTCCATGCATACTGATGAGCATATATTCCAGCTTTCAAAAAAAGTACTTTTTCTTGTCTTTGTTATACCTTTAGCCATGTAGATTGGTGACGAGACAGTGCCATCTCCATGTCACAGGAGCAGGCAGGCTCAGAGATGTAGCAGCTTCACTGGTCACCTGCTGTGTGACCTGGCCTTGTTGGAAAGGTCAGAAAGGCAGTTCTGGCCTAAAGTGCTCAAAATGGTCACAGTCGTCCAGGCACTGCTGCCATGGTGCTTGGGCTCCTTCAGTCACTGTTTTCATAGAGAGAAGCCACCTTTGGGACCTTGTGCTGCTTGGTTTTGTCCCCAGTGAGTCCCAGGCCAGGCCTACACTGGCTCTAAGCTCGGGAGTTCTCTGGGTAGCGAGCAGAGTTCCCCTCGGAACTAGAACTTTTTCTCCTGCTCTTCAGGAAATGCCATTGCAATGACTTCCATAGACTACTTCCTGTCCCGGCCCAGCAGCCAGATTCCTGCTGTAGAGTGTGGAAACTGGAAAGTAATGTCCCAAGAGGCATGCCCGGGCCCCTCCCCATGCCTCCCCCTTTCCTCTTTCAGTCACTCTCTCTCTGCTCTCATTCCCTCCCCCTTCTCCAAGTCTCTCCCTCCAACCTGCCATCATCCACTTAGGACTGGGGATGCCTTTCTGGTAGTTGTGTCACTGATGCTAGGCTGTGGGGCTCTGTCGGTTACAGCGCTCCCCCAGAGGGGCATTAAAGCTGTCACTTGGAGTGCCCTGGGTTAGCCGTGAACTGACTTCTCCCAGGGGTTCCTACCCACTTGGGAATAGGACAGAGTCCTAAGACAGGTAGCCACAGTTCTGCATTTAAAATCCTGTCTTTTGGAGATTGATGACAGGGTGGAGTGACAGAGTTTGCTGCCCCTTCCCAAGTCACCTTTCAGGAGGAAGCTGGAAGGTTACGAACCTTTTTGAACAGTCATCTGAGGAATGGGAGCTGGCCTGGGAGGAGATTGGAATGCACTCAACTATGCCTCAGATCCTTTGTTCCAACTCTTGAAAGGGAAACATTCCCCTCCCTCCACCCTGGCCACACACATGTGCCTTTGTTCCCCAAGTCAGAGGCAGGCAGCGCCTGGAACACAACCACTGGGAACACAGTGTCCCTTCTGAGGAACCTGACTCGCCTCCCCAGAGGCTGGCCCCTGGTCAGTGGGACTGGGCCTTAGGAGCCCAGCCTCATGCTCGTTTCACAGAAGTGTCTCCTACAGGCTGACAGCTTGCTTACAGGCAGATGTCCAGGCCCTTCTGTGGAATTATTCCATGGGATACCCATGGCCCAGAACTAAGCCCCTCCCTCTTATTCCGCTTGGTGATTAATATTATTGTTAACATTGCTATTAATAGCACCTAACATTTATTGAATGCTTACTCTCTGCCAGGCATTGTTCAGTGTGCGCTACAAGTCCTAATTGATTCCATTCTCACAGCAGCACTCGGTGAAGTAGGCACTATTATTAGCCCCTTTTCACAACTGAGGCAGGCACAGGAGGAAAACAGCTGGTTTGGAGTGGCACAGTTAGTGCTGGGCAAAGCCTGCGAGGGAGGCTTGGCTGGGTTTTGAAGGGGCGTACAGCACAGAGTCAGGACTCGGCACTAGATCTGCCTTACTAAAGCGTAGGTTGGTTGTTCTCATTCTTCAAACAGCCTACAGAGTAGGTGGCATCTTCATTTTATAGTCAAGAAAACCAAGGCTGAGAGAAAAATGGTGTTGCTGCGGCCTCCCAGTACTGGCCTGGGAGGAGCTGGGGTTCCAGCTCAGAGTGTTTAGCTTCTAAAACTGCACCACAAAGCAGTCTGCAGTTTAGGGACAATTCCTTTTATGTACATGACAGTGTTTTCTAACATACCAAACCTTTGTGTTCGCATTTCCAGGTAAGATGCATGCTTTCAGTCTCATTTCTAGGGAGGAAATTAAAGAGTGCAGTGCCTGTCAGGCCTAGAGTCCCATTTGGTCTGGAGTTTGTTTTAGGGACAGGTGGCTTTTTGAGAGTCTCATGTATCCCAGGCTGGCCTCAAATTCACTCTGTTGTTGAGGACCTTGAACTCCTGATCCTCCTTCCTCCACTTCCTGGGATTACAGGCATGCCTCACCATGCCCTGCTCTTATGTCTGGCTTTTCCCCTAGTGTTATTAGTGCTACCTGCCTCATCTAAACTGGATTTGTTTAGTTTCAATCAATAAATGCTAATGAATGCCTTAGATGGGGACACCATGGCTGTGGTGGTGAGTGAGACTACATGGTTCCTGTGGGTCTGTCTCAATGACTGACACCATGGAACTGCCTAGTGTCCTTCTTGCCACTTGCATCAGTCTATGTGGTCATCTGTCTGTCCTCTCAGCTCCCAGAGAAGGCAGGCAGGGCTTACCGTAGTTAGGTGGTAGTTTTCTGTTGCTGGGACAGAGTACTCGAGTCTAGACACAGTTTAAAGGATGGAAAGGTTATCTTAGCTTACTGTTTCAGAGCTTTCTACTCATGGCCCACAAATGGTGAAGCGGAGTTGCTCACCTCATGGCAGCAAGGAAGCAAGAGGTGTGAGAAAGGGCCCTAGGAAAAGAATGCACGCATCCCTGGATGCCCCAGTGATTTACTTCCCTCCAACGTTTTCCCATTGCCCAGTAGCCCATTAAATTAGGAGTCTGAGCCAGGCAGGGCGGTGGTGGCGCACGCCTTTAATCCCGGCACTCAAGGGAGGCAGAAGCAGGAGGATCTCTGTGAGTTCCAGGACAGCCTGGTCTACAGGGTGAGATCCAGGACAGCCAGGGCTACACAGAGAAACTGTCTTGAAAAACAAAACAAGATCAAACAAACAAGAATTCTGAATCTGCTCTTTAGTGATGAGAAGAGGTCAGAGATCTGCCCTGCCAATGATGTCAGCTTGAGCAGACCTCTTTAGCCCCTCCCTCGCTTCAAGTCTCTGAATAAAATGGTTTGATCCCAGTCAGTCAGTGAACCCATTATCGTCCAGCCCTCGTGATCCAGTCACCTTCCAGAGGATTCTGCTTCTGAACACTGTCATGTTAGGGACCAAGTCTTTAACACATGAGATTTTTTGGAGGGGGGGGGGTCCTTTTTGCTTTGAGACAGTTTCACTATGTAGCCCAAGCTAACCTGGAACTTCCTGCAGTCCTCCTCCTGCCTGAAAGTACTGGGATTACATTCATATGTCACTGTGCCTGGCTAACACGGAAGCTTTTCAGGGATATGTCAGAGCCAAGCTAAAACAGTATTTATTAATCTCTTAACAAACCTGTAGACAAAACTCTCAACTCACATGTGAAGCAACTTCCAATTCTCAAATCCATAAACCTGAGAGGATAATGCCAACCTTACCAGAGTCGCAAGGCATAAATGAGAGTGAATGCCTGAGTGTTGTGAGGAATAATAACAGGTGTTGTGTGTGGAGGGCCAGCTTGCTGTGTGCCAGGTGTGTGTTTATGCCCTCGACATAATGGTCTTCTTTGGTCTCCACCACTGCTCCCTCCGGGGGGAAGAGGGTCGGTCCAGGACTCGGAGACCTCGGCAGTCACACATCTTCTAAGAGGCAGAGCGCAGTCTCGCAGTACGCCTCGTGCCAGGATCTCTCCTTCTGCCACTGTGCTGTTGCTTCTTCTGCAGACCTGGACTGGTTTATTTTCTCCCGAGTACCTGGCACAGTGCCCAGGCTTCGGCAGGGGATTGGCTAGGGTCTGTTCAGTGAACATGAGGGTTGTTACTACTAGATGCAGTACTACAGAGTCAGTCCCCGAGGAAGCAGATACATCTGAATCAGAAGTAGGCCCCAAACACTTGGTGAATGGCCTGTGCCAAATCTGTGGTGTGGACTCAAAGTGGAAGAGCCCATACCACTGATTACAACCTACAGGTGGCCTGGGCCTCTGCCAGATGGTCCCACTTCTACCATCACTACCCATTAGATTACTTGGCCCAGAGGCCCCCACCCTCAGTCTGCATCGTCACCTTCCACCTGGCCCCAGGCCAGCTGGCTTGCCAGTCTAGACTCTTCAGCACCCCAGTGCAAAGGGTCAGAATGGGGCAGTCACTGGGGGCTTAAGTAACCACAGCTTTCTCGGCGGTGTAGCTTTGTATGCTGAGGTCTCCATTTCCTCATCTGTAGAATGAAGATAACGGTAATGAGTCTCTTCTTCCAGGGCTCCATGTTTTTCCTCTGTTGGGAGTCACTCTGCCTGCCTCAGGTCTGATTAGGACTCGGGGTTTATCATTGAGGTTTCCATGTTTCAGGCCTCCCCAGAGGCCACCCATGTTTACAAGTTTACTGTCTAATTCAGAGAAACTTAAGCTCCCAGAGTATACGGCCTTTGACTGGAAAGGGTTCCTTTATTACCAGCATCTAGCCGAACGAATATTTGGAATGAGGTGACATTTGGCCAATATTTTTTGAGAGACTGACTGTGTCGTGTAGACCATATAGCTGTCTGTCTGACATACGGTAGACTCAGTCAGTTTTAGGTGCTATCACCTGCTAAGAAGATGTGGAACTTGAAGGCTTCTTTGCTCCTTCCTAACTCCTGGATGCTGGGAGTAGTGTTCTTAGGCATGCTGTGCAAGTGTTCTTCCTTCAGTCTAAGGTCCAACCTTTCTGCCTGTTTTGAAACAAGGTCTCTGTAGAGCACAGCTGATCCTGAACTCAGTCCTCCTGTGACACACTCCCCAGTAGCTGGGGTTATAGGCTTGCACTACCACGCCCAGCTCGGTGCAAGTTTTCAATAGGTGAGAGGAATGTGACTGGGACAGGCTAGATGGATGAGACCCAGTCAGCCGGATCTGAAGGGTGCATGTGATTCACTGGAGATGGTGAGCTATCGTTATGGCTTCTGCTGAAGAAGATCTGGGTTGTCAGTAAAGCTGGTCAGGCAGAAGGAAGCAAGACTGATGCAGGCAGGCACAGGGATGGGGGAGCTGAAGGTAGTGCCGGGCTCAGAGGAGAGAAAGAAGCCCAGAGCACCAGGGGGTATAGGCAAGTCTCCAGTAACCCCTGGGAGAAAGAATCCCTTGCCAGCTGGGACTCAGCAGGCGGAGCTGCAGGAGGGAAGAGTCGAAGGCACCTGGGACGCGCAGAGCAGGTAGGCTGCCCTGCTTGTTATTTGGGGCTCAAAGCCAGGTGCAGATTCAAAGGATTGATTGAAGCCTTTTGGCAACTCTAGCCTTTGTAGGGTAAACATCACCTGTCTCCTGCCACCTGCTGTGACTGTGCCAGTGAGGTACCCCGGCAGTCCCAAAGAGACCCAGCTTTCTTGCTGCCCTGGTAGAGCAAAACTACCCTGCAGAGAGGCGGCTACTCCTTTTGCTCCTCTGAAGGTCTCGGGTGACAATAAGGTGTCCTCTACTAAAGAGGCCCTTCCCACTGCGGAGGCGGAGAGGGACCCTGGGAGCAAGGACAGCTGGGCCAACCAGAGGAAGGGGTCAGCTTGAGAGCAGGTGCAGATTTCGAGGAGGGTGGGGCCTGAGGGGAAGTAGGGATCTTGGTAGGCTTCAAAACTTCCCTCCTCCTCCTCCTCCTCCCCTAGCCACAGCTGGCTTCTACAAGAACCCGATGACCTAGTTACAATGCTTAGAAATAGTTAGCTTAGTTTGTAGTTTGGGACTGTGCCAGTCTCTCATCCTTGAGGCTTCTTGGGTCAAAAGGTACACTGGCATTCCCCAAAGCAGTTCCATGTGAAGGACATACACCTGGTCACATGCAGAGGCTTGTAGCCCGAGAGAGGAGCCAGTCAACAAGGCTTCTTCCTTGCTGTGCCTACTGCCAAGCCCAGGGAAAAGTCTCTCCAGCCCACCCCTTCCACTTCTCTCCAGGCGACGACGGTGGTGGATGGATGGATGCCCAGTAGAAGCTACGAACTCCTTGAGGGACAAAGAGGAAGAAACTCTGTTGCCTTGAGCATAAATCGTCTCCTCTTCTCTCAGGATGATAAAACTAGCTACTGGGAGGGTGTGTCAGGACTGTGAGTTCAGAACCAGCTGGGCCCCAAGGAGACCCTGTTTCAAAACCTGTGGAAAATGGTTGAGACCACAACTGGATGGGTGAAAAAGGTTCTGGGGTCTCTGGAGGCCTCCGCTCTTTCTGGTAGCAGCTGGCTCTGGTATTTATGCTCCTTGCCTTGCCAGTATCTCCCTGGGAGAAGATTGATATCACTGTTGAAGAGTTGGGCAGCGGGGTGGGAAGTGTAACTCACTTGGTAGAGTGTTTGCCTAGTCTGCAGGAAGCCTTGGCTTTGAACCCTAGTGCTGCATTTAACAAGGCTTTGTGACACTGACCTGAAACTCAGCCTCAGGAGCATTAGAAGTTCAGGGTTCTCTCTGACTGTATAAGGAGTTCTAAATGAGCCTAGCCCTGTCTCAAACTAGCAACAAATAAGTAATGATGAGCTGGGTATAGTAGCTGGGCATAGTAACTCGTACTGTAATCCCAGCACTTGGGAGGCTAAGGCAAGAAGAGTGCTGTCGAGGCTAGCCTGCACTGTAGAGGAAGACCTGTCGGAAAAAGAAGAGGGAGGGGAGGTGGCTCAGTGGATGGAGGCATGTGCCACCAATCCTAAGGACATGAATTCAGTCCCCAGAACCATGTGGTAGAAAGAGAGAAGAAGCTTCTCCCCCAAGTTGTTCTCTGTCTCCACAGGCATGCTGCCCCCATCCCATTGCCCCATATGCAAAATAAATAATAAATAAATGATTCAAGAAACAGCAAGAAGATAATAACTTACAGTGCTTTTCTGGAAACACTCTGCTGAGCTTGAAAGCTCTGTTAAGATGCATGCAGCCTGGCATACAGTAACTACTCACTCAGTATGACAGCTGCTGCTATTACTATTATCCCATTGCTATTACAGATAATCAAGTTGCTGGGATTGTTGTTGGAGCTACTTTTTTTTTTTGGGGGGGGGGGTTGCCCTATGTAGCCCTGACGGGCCTAGAACTCAGCGTATAGATCAGACTGGCCTCAAACTCCTAGAGATCTTCCTGTCTCTGCCTCCTGAGTACCGAGGTTAAAGAAGCTTTCTGAGAGCCTCTGTTTGGGCTACAGAAGATGTGGCTAGCCTTTGGCCCAAGAGTTAGGAAATCGAGGACTTCGGCTCACAAGCTTATCCCCACCTCCCCCACCAGGGCCTCAAGTCAACTTGTACACAGCTTGACGTCAGCCATGTTGTTGACTAGGCATTTGGCAGTGCGCTGTGTTTTCTCTAATCTTTGCCGTGGTTTTCCAAGATGGAAGACCCCTCCATATTTGATGAAGAAGACGTAGGAGTTGAACCCTTAAAGTGTATAGGAGCATGCCTAGCACACAGTGGGTGCTTCCATATCTGTATACCTAAACTATATGATGTGCTGTGGGTACTGGGGAACTTTTCTTGTTTGTTCAATGACTATAAGCCTCTTGCCCGAGCTCTGCCTGTCGCCTCATGTTGAAGGAAGATAACAGTCACTTTGCCTCCCTCCTGGGCTAGCAGGGAGGCCCAAGGAGGTGATAAGTGAAAAAGCACTTTGAAAACTATAAATGTTTGGTCTTGTTGCTCCTCCTTGACTAAGGCCACAGCCGTAATGGTATCATTCATTCATTCGCTGAAACAGCAAACATTTAAAAAAAAAAAAAAAGAAAGAAAGAAAGATAGAAAGGAAGAAACCTTAACTTAACATTTCCCTATTTTCGTGAGTTTGGACAAGCTTACTTCTGTAAGCCTAGACATCTATAAAAAGGAAATAGTTCTTTCTAGACAGGTTTGTTTCACCAGGGTGTGTATGGGGGGCAACTAAGAAGCTCTGAGTTTATTGAGCACAGGATCATCTATTCATTCTTACCAGCTACCATTGGGCTGTTAAGTATCTAATGGCCAGCTTAGCAGACATTCCTAAGGATGGCTGGTATATGTAGAGTGCCCTATATACTGCCTAGTACAGAGAATAAGCTCACCGAATTCTAGGTCTTTACAATTTCCTTCACTGTATGGCTGGTCAGTCACTGATTTAGCTTCACCTTGAAATTACCAGGTCAGCTCAGCCTGTTGAGTGTGACTCAAATGGGAAGTAGAAATGAGTATTGGCTCCTAACCCCAGGATGTCCTTGCCTGCCCAGCTAGGGTACTAGTAGGAGCTTTGACTCAGTCCAGGTCAGTGCCACTTACATAAAAAACCCAGGGCACAGAATGCCTCATCCCACACTCACCTCTGATTCAGAACAAGAATAGCCACCTCTTGTTCTACCCATTTCTTCCTTTTACTCATGGTCCCCCATTCAGATGGAACCCTGAGTCAGAGGTACCATGCTAGGGTAGTCTTAAGAGTCACTCATTAATAACCCTTTGGGACAGGGTCCAGGGAGGAAGCCCAGGTCTAGGGTTCTGGGTCTCCTGGGACTGGGCCAAGCAGCAGGTGCAGATATAAGGCCTCAGGATGGTGGCTGGATGGTGAAACTGAAAGGCGTAGAGGACCAGACAGAGTCCACCCTGCCTGCTTGTCCATGCAGGTGGACTGCACCTGGAGCACTTTCTGGGTCTGATTTGGTGGTAGAAGATAGGGTTCAATGTTAGTAGTACTCCAAGCCTCAACAAGAGAAGTATGTGGAAGGCCAGAGCAAAGGCTGCAGTTGACACCTAACCCTTTCAGAGCCCTGCAGGGAAGCCACTTCTTTGGGCTTCTCAGTTCCTGCCTTGGAGAGTCCAGGAATAATAACTTGATGACCAGATCTCCCTTTGTGTGGCCTCTGTCGTTTGTGGTACTTTGCTAAGTTTTTATTTTGTTTCATTTCATCATCATAATTATCAGCATCATTATTGTGTGTGTCCCATGTGTGTTTAGACATGTGTGCCACAGCAAGTGTGTGGAGACCAGAGGACAGCTTTATGAAGTCTGCTCTCCTATCTTTGTATTTGGGGGATCAAACAGGGGTTGTCAGACTTGTGTGCAAGTACTTTTTGGCTTTTGGAGAGAGGGTCTCACGATGTATCTCTGGCTGTCTTGGAACTCACTTTGTAGACCAGGTTGGCCTCAAACTTACAGAGATCCACCGCCTGCCTCTGCCTCCTGCCTCCAGATTAAAGGTGTTTGCCACCACCACCCAGCTACTTTACTTATTTATTTGTTTATTTCTTTTGAAGCATGGTCTCTTGATGCTTAGTCTAAACAGCTGGCCATTGAACCCCAGGGACCTGCCTGTCTCCATCACTCAAGTAATATTTTTACAGGTGCATGCCACCGCACCTAGTTTTTCACATGAGTGCTAGGGATTGAACTCAGGTCATGAGACGCTATCTCAGAAACCAAACAAACAGAAAACACAACCAAAACAAACAAACAAAAATCTCAAACCATGAATTACTCTTTTGATTTTATTTTATAGAGGAGAAAGAAAGCACCTGATCACAGAAATGTAGCTAGGAAGATGTAAAGTCCTGCTTTGAACCCAAGCAGTCTGTCTCAGAAGCCCTTTGGTCCTGGGGGGCGGGGGGTGCTAGCAAATGTTGCTGCTGTAGCTGTTGTATCCAGCACTGAGCTCTTTGATTTTGTTCTGTCTGCTGATTCTGAACTCAGAAAAAAAACTGGAAACCCATCCTAATCACCTCAGATCCCCAGAGACCAACATAGTACTCATAGTACTCATTAATATTTGCTTAATGGCGGAGAATATTCCCTCTTCATTAATCAATCAGGAGCTCTTTATCGACCATTTCCTGTAGACTAGCTCTGAACCAGATCCTGGGAGGACTGCAAAATACAGCTCTGCCTCTGTGAAGGGCACAGTGCTCAAGTGGGAGTGGGCGTGTGTGTGTGTGTGTGTGTGTGTGTGTGTGTGTGTGTGTGTGTGTGTGTGTGTGTGTCTGCCTGCCTGCCTGTCCATGTGTTGAGGGGGGTTGCATTCCAGAGCTTTGTGTCATTGGCAGAAACTACCACACAGGAGGCAGAAACAATACAGGTGACTTAGGGATGTTTCCTGAGCTAGGATTCTCACCCTTCCCTGAGTAAGCCACTCCCTCTACCTACAGAGCAAGGTACCGAAGATTCCTTACCCTTTGACCAGGGCAGAAATCACTCCTATCTCCCCAGTCCTTCTGGAGTTTTTTCTTATCTTTCTTGTCTAGTTTCTGAGAGTCTTAGAAGGATAGGAGAACAGGGGGAGATGAAGCACTCATGGCACACACCGTTAATCCCAGCAGGTACTCAGATAACTGTACACCAGAATCCAGAAACTTCTACTCACATCAGAGCTCTGATTAAGATCGACAGAGCGGTGGTGGTGCACACCTTTAATCCCAGCACTTGAGAGGCAGAGGCAGATGGATCTCTGAGTTTGAGGCCAGCCTGGTCTACAGAGCGAGTTCTAGAACAGCCAGGGCTGTTACACAGAGAAACCATGTGTTGAGAGAGAGAGAGACCATAGAAAAACCACACCTGCCTCAACACTGCAGCCAGAGTGGCTTTTTAGAACCTAAGTTCAATATGGGGTGTAGTGACCACATGCTTTATAATCTCAGTTCTTGGGAGTTGGAGGCAGCATCATCCTCAGCTACATGAGTTAGAAGCCAGCCTGGATGACACAAGACCCTGTCTCAAAACCGCAACAGAGCTAAAGCTACTAAGAACTAGTAGTGTTCTTTCTGCCTTTTTGTTGGTTTGCTTGTTTTGTTTTTGAGGACTGGGTTTCTCTGTGTAGTCTAGAATCTCCTGGAACTTGTAGACCAGGCTAGACTGTCTTCGAACTCACATCTACCTACCTCTGCCTGTGCTGGGACTAAAGGTGTGAGCTACTACAGCCCAGTCAGCCTACATTTTGAATGCCTATTAAATATCAAGTGCTATGCTCAGTAATTTGCATTTATTCTTTTTGCCATGTATATCTTCTTTTTTAGTGTGTATATGCATTATTGTGTGTATGCCCATGCGTGCCTATGAAGGCCAAAAGACAAAACAAATGTCTCCTTTGAGACAGGTTTTGTCATTTGTCCTTAGCTCTCCCAAGTAGGCTAGGCTGTCCAGCCAACAGGCTCCAAGTAAGCATCCACCTGTCTCTGCTTCCACAGCACTAGGGTTATAAGCGTATACTTGAGTAGTAAGTGGCCCTGCTTTCCTTGCAGTGAGGAAATAGAGGCCCAGAGAGATGAAATTACATGCTTAAGGTCCTCAGCTTGTATAAGATAAAACCTAGATTTGGACCCAGATAGGTCTGCTCCAAAGCCAGCCTTCATTCTGTGTGTGTTTCAGAATATGCAGGAGGAGGGTTGGGGAAGCATCTTGGAATTCGAGTCTTGAAGGATGCATACTGCTCTGCCAGCTGAGAAAGTATGTCCGCAGGGGGATGCTGCAGAGTTTGGCTTATTGCAGCAGGCCTTTGCCAGAGGCCTGTTTGAACTTAGCCATTCGGTATCCTCTGATTTCCTGCTTTTACCCTCTCAGCTGCTTGTCAGGAGGTCTGTGAAGGTGACATCATCTAGCTGAATCAGCTGTTGCTGTAGACTTTACGGGAACTGAAAGTCATTCCTCTTCCTGCTTTGCAAGAATTAAGTTAGGGCATGGGAGTTCCACCTGTCTACGGGGTCATGGCTAGAAATCACAGTGCTCACTGTTTTAGGAGCTAAAAAAGGGCCAGGTGGTTGTGGCGCACGCCTTTAACCCTAGCACTTGGGAGGCAGAGGCAGGCAAATTTCTGAGTTCAAGACTAGTCTGAGTTCCAGGACAGCCAGGGCTACACAGAGAAACCATGTCTCAAAAACAAACAAAAAGAGCTAAAAGGTAGGCCAGGTGTGGTGGTGATGCTTGACAGGCAGAGGGAGGTGGATCTCTTGAGTTCCAGGCTATTCTGGACTACAGAACAAGTTTCACAACAGCCAGAGCTGAATAGTAAGACCACATTTTTTTTTTTGTTTTGTTTTTGTTTTTGTTTCAGACATGGTCTCCCTATATAGCCCTGGCTTTCCTGGAACTCGATGTGTAGACCAGGCTGGCCTTGAACTCTCAGATATCCACCTGTCTTTGCCTCTCAAGTGCTAGGATTCAAGGTTTGGGCCACCGTGCCTGGCCCTATTATGTATTTTTTGTTACTAATTTAAAAAAAAAAACAGGGTCTCTCTATGTAGCCCTTACTGTCCTGGAACTCACTGTGTAGACCAGGCTGGCCTCAAATTCAAAGTGATCTACCTACCTCTGCCTCCCAAGTTCCTAATAAGACCCTGTTTATAAAATAAAACAATCTGGGCAGTGGTGGTGCACGCCTTTAATCTCAGCACTTGGGAGGCAGAGGCAAACAGATCTCTGTGAGTTTGAGGCTAGCCTGGTCTACAGACAGAGTTTTAGGACAGCCAGGGCGACACAGAAACCTTGTCTCTAACAACCAAAAATAAATAAATATAACAAAATTGCTAAAAGGTGCATTTCCTTCCTTCTCCTCCTCCAGACAGTCTCACTTTGTAGCCCTGATTGGCTTCAAACTCACAGCATCCTGGGCTGGAATTCAAGGTGTGTGCCACCATGCCTGGCTTAAAAGGTTCATTTCAGTGAGAAGGCTGTTTTTAAGGACAGGAGGAGTCTCAAGAAGGTTTTCTTTTCTGCCTTTATTTAGCCCTGTGATAGATGAGCAAACAAAATCTATTCATGGATTTGGATTTCGAATTTAAGGCTTTTAAAGTCTGATTAGGAGAATTCAAACAAGCAAACAAAGTTGAATACTTCAGAGTGGAGCATCACCACCATGTCATCTGTTAGGGCTCCCTCTTGGTCCAATGACCAAAAAGAAAAATAGTATTCAAAAAGAAAGAAGGATAGAGCTAGAGAGAGATCTGAGCAGTTAAGAAAGATTCCTGCTTTTACAGAGGACCCCAGTTCAGGCCCCAGCACCACCTGTAACTCCGGCTTCAGAGGATCCTCTGTAGGCACCTTCACTCACATGAACAGACCCACACAGACATACACATAATGTAAAAAATTTTAATTATTACTATTATTACTTTGGTGGCTCATACCTATAATGTTAGCATCTAGAAAGCTGGGGCAGGAAGATTGCCACAAGTTTAAGACTAGCTTGGGCTACATAGTGAATTCCAGGATAGCCTTAGCTGTGTATTAAGACTATCAGAAGCAAAGCAGGTGGGGATGGCACACAATAGCAGTGCTGAAGGATGAGTTAGTTCTGTGGCAGGAAAACAGCATGCAGACTTACTTGCCTGTGACTTTGCCTCCATCAGCCTCACTGATGCTGTATGTGAAAGAGATGGCCGGGCGGTGGTGGTTCACGCCTTTAATCCCAGCACTTGGGAGGCAGAGGCAGTCGGATCTCTGTGAGTTTGAGGCCAGCCTGGACTACACAGAGAGATCCCGGATAGACACCAAAACTACGAAGAGAAACCCCGTCTCGAAAAACCAAAAAAAAAGGAAAAAGGGCATTTAGAACTGGATACAGTAACAGACTAGAGTCCCTGCTACTGGAGAGGCCCAGGCAGGAGGCTTGGGCAACTGGATTCACTGGGTGGTAGCCTCTTTGATATGTTCTCCACAGGGGGCAGGCCACTTGGATAAGCTTGGGTGAGGCTTTGGGGATAGATTGGCTTGGAACTGGACTTTGGAGCCTGGTTGGACTGGAGATTGGTGTAGTCTATTCAGGTAGAAATAGAGCACCTTTGGAGGCTAGAGGCTGGTGATCTGCTGTGTAACTTTTTCTTTGTGTTTCTTATTTTTAAAATTAGCACACAGTATTAGCACACATTACGGCATCTCGAACAGTGTGCTTTAGTAGATTCTCCTTCCCTCATCTTTAACTTTCCTCCCTAGTCTTTTCCCCCCCATGTCCCATGTGTTCTTTTGCCCACCACTCTTCTTCCTGGTCATCAACTATTTATTTTCTCCTGGTCTTTCTAGTTTTTAGGCTTTACCCACATTTACACCTATTTACACACACACACACAGTTGTGAAGGCTAGCATCCATTTATGAGTGGGGTTTTGTCTTTCTGAGTTTGTGTCACTTTAATATTTATAACTTCCGGATTCATCCATTTCCTTGCAAAGTTCATAATTTCATTTTTCTTTATGGCTGAATAAAATTCCATTGTGTGTATATATACTCTGTGTGGGAGGGGGAGTGCAGCCAGAGGTATCTAGAAGAGTCCAGAGTAAATTGGACTATGAGTGGGGGATTGTTAAGAGAGGAAGCGAAGAGAGGGGCAGAAGAGGGGACCAGGAGCCAAGAGCTAAGTAAGGACCTGCAGTACATGGTCTATATAGGAATGAGAAGCTGGGGGAAGGGAAGGGAAGAGAGGGCTGGAGATGTTCAGGGTAGGGGGGCAGGGTGAGAAGTGCATAGAGGAGCCACAGGTACTGAGTGAGCCTTGTTCTGGGTTTCCTTGGGACCTGACATATATTTACGTGTGTGTGTGTGTGTGTGTGTGTGTGTGTGTGTGTGTGTGTGTGTGTGTGTATTGTGTATACACACCCCACATTTTCATTATCCATTCTTCTTCTGTTGATGGACGTGTATAAGTTGGTTCCATTTCTTCTCTTTTTTTTTTTTTTTTGGTTTTTTGAGACAGGGTTTCTGTGCAGTTTTGGTGCCTGTCCTGGGTCTCTCTCTCTGGAGACCAGGCTAGCTTTGAACTCACAGAGATCCACCTGCCTCTGCCTCTGCCTCCGAGTGCTGGGATTAAAGGTGTGTGCCACCACCACCCGGCACATTTTCTTGTTACTGTGAGTAGAGCGGCAGGGACTGGATACACAGGGATCTCCATGGTAGGATGTGGAGTCCTGTGGACAGATTCTCACATCCAGTAGGATGGCTGGATCCTATGGTAGCTCGCTCCTATGACTTCCATAATGGCTGTATTAGTTTGCATGCCCACCATCAGTAAAGAAGGGTTCCTCTCTCACCGCGTCCTTGCCAGCATTTGTTGTCAGGGTTCTTGATGATGTGCTGTATAATCTTTAACAAGTGACTTTGTGTCTTAGAGCCTCAGATTTCTTCTCTGTAATATGTGGATACTGTTAGACACCCACTTCACCAGGGTGTTGGCAGAACAGACAAGGTGCCATAATTTAGGAGACAACTGAATAGAAGCCCGGGCTGTGCTTTCTGCAGTGGAAATAGCGAAGCCAAAGGCTAGGAATCCAGTAGATATTGCTCATTCCCTTCTTCACCTAGTCAAGGAAACTACATCCTCCATGGTCTACCTGCTCTTCCCTAGTCCCTTCACACAGCAAATGTGAGCCTTTGGAATCTTTAGGTCAAGCTGGTAGTCCTTGGCTCAAAATCTTCCACTTTCTTTCCACTCCCACCCCCATCCTGGTATAGTCCAGGCTGGCCTTGAACTAAGTCATCCTGCCTCAGCTTCCTGAATGCTGTGATTACAAGTGTGTATCAGCCCACTCAACTATCCAATGACTCTATTCATGAAGATAAAAGTCAAAGTGTGTGTAGTATAAAGGACCCTGGCAGGGCAGCAATGACAAGATAAGGGCCCTAGAGTTCACTGATCCTGGTCTCTAAGTGCCCACGCTCATCCCCTCTCTTAGAAGCAGTCCTGTGTTCCAACCCCCATGTGCCTGTGTGCACACATTCCATGCCTGCAAGCACAAGTTGATGACACAGTGACGATGGTATGTATTCAGGACATTTTGTAACAGGGAAGGACATTAACTTAACCGCTGCTTTTGTGCTACCGAAGGTCACAGGGTTAAGAAAAAGCCAAGGGTATTTAGGCAGCCTTCCTCTCTAAAGTGAGTCATTTCCTGAGCGATGTTGGTCATTCATTCATTTGTTCATTAACAAATACAGAGTTCATGCTGTATGTCAGGCACTGAGCTAGAGGTTGAGCAAATAGTGTGAACATTCTCTGTCATTCAACTAACATGTTCTAGAAAAAGAGAAGGATTCTAAGTACATTAACATGTCAGGTAGTATTTAGGACCACAGGAAAAATAAATAAATCAAGGGAAAAGGGAATGATTTCTATTGTAGCTAGGGTAATCAGGAAGGCCTCTGATACGGTTACTTTGGGCCTGATTGAATGAGATGTGATCCATGAAAGTATTAGGAGAAAGAATATTGAAATAGAAGAAACAACAAGTCCAAGAAAGGCTTCAAATATGTTAATATCAGAGAGGCAAGGAGTGTATGGAATTTGAGCCTGAGAAGTAACCTGCAGCCAGGTCCTCTGTAGAGCCACTCCAATGTAAGACTTGCCTTTGAGCTGTAAACGGTTGGGGGCTGGAATAACTAAATGGGAGTAAATCCTGTGACGACTCGGGCACTGCCTGACTCTGAATCAGAGCAACACAGACTTCAGTTGTTGGAAGGCAGGGAGTCAGTCCCAAGGCTTAACAGGCTTCTGAAGAGCAGGCCACGGGCTCCACCCCACCTCCAGCAGTTCCCTCAAGAAGCCCACCCTCCAAGGGACAGCTCAGACACCATCTGTCCAGCAGAGAAAAGCCACTGGGAGACAGCTTTCAAGGGAGTATTAGCTGGAGGAGCCCTTCCCAAGAAACCTAATCTCACTCTCAGCAGGTGATAATCCCAGCAGCCTCCCCTGGTATCTGCGTCCAGCCCACCCACTTCCTTCTCCACCCCCACCTTGCCTCCGATGGCTCTCTTCCCCTTCTCACCACCTCCGGGCTGCCACCCGCAAACTTCTTAGCAGCTGGAAGAGCTCTAACAACCTGGAGGCCCACATCTGATTGGATCCAGCCCTTCACATGGACCAGGGCACCAGGGACTATAGGTACCACCTGTCCAGACCCCTCCCCCAGGTGCCAGTTCCTGGGCGTGGAGCTTGATCCAGGCTGAAGCCAGCTGGAGCCAGGAACTCCCACTGTGGCCCAGCTGCTAGCCCTCCCATCCTCCAGCAGAGAAGCTCACTTAACCCTTCAGGTACCACACATATCGTCAGTTAGGTTGCAGTTCTGCCCTGGAGTATTTATTTGTTGCAGTGGTCCCATACACTGGGGGTTGTTTTGTAAAATAAGTGTATTATATATACAGCAGAAATTTACTTGTTTTTAGTCTTTTGAGACAGAGTGTCATTCTGTAGCTCAGGTTGGCTTGGAATTTACTATGTAGGTCCCGCTGGTCTTGAACTTGGGGCAGTCCTCCTACTTCAAACTTCCAAGTGCTGGAATTTGTATGGTATGAGCCACTTTCCTGGCAACCAAAAATAACTAATGCATAATGCATAATGCATAATATTGTATAGTTTAATGCATAGTATTATATAGTATGTAGCATAATGTATAGTGTTTGGGGTTTTTTTTTGTTTTTGTTTGTTTGTTTGTTTGTTTTTTGGCTTTTTTGAGACAGGGTTTCTCTGTGTAGCTTTGCGCCACCACTGCCCGGCATGTATAGTTTTAAGAATAAGAAATATGTGTAAACTCTTTACCCAGCTTTAAAAAAATAAAAAAATAAAAACATTGCTGGGCAGTGGTGGCGCACACCTTAATCCCAGCACTCAGAGGCAGAGGCAGGCGGATCTCTGTGAGTTCGAGGCCAGCCTGGGCTACCAAGTGAGTTCCAGGAAAGGCACAAAGCTACACAGAGAAATCCTGTCTCAAAAAAACAAAAACAAAACAACAACAACAAATCAGAATATGTCCAGGTGGTGGTGCACACCTTTAATAGCACTCAGGAGGCAAAGGCAGGTGAATCTCTGTGAATTGAAGGTCTATAGAGAGAATTCCAGAACAGCCAGGGCTACACAGAGAAACTCTGTCTCAAAAAAACAAAAACCAAATCAGGATATGGAATGAGTTACAGGAGCTACAAGAGCTACACAGTGAGACCCTCTCTCAGAGGGGGAAAAATTGGAGAGAGAGAGAGAGAGAGAGAGAGAGAGAGAGAGAGAGAGAGAGAGAGAGAGAGAGAGAGAGAAGAGAGAGAGAGAAAGAAAGAGAGAGAGAGAGAGAGAGAGAGAGAAAATACAGGCTAAAGAGATGTCTCAGGTGGCACTTACCGACCAAGCCTGACAACTACTTCCCATCTCTGTAAACCACATGGTGGAAGAGGACTGACTCCTGCAGCTTGTTCTCTGACCTCTATGGTTGCAACAGAGTTCAAGTGCATGAGCTCTCTAACTTGCACATGTACACACACACACACACACACACACACACACACACACACACACACACACACGCCCGCACACACAAAGTAAGTAAATGTGAAAAGCAAATTCTAACATTCAAGAGTACCATAGAGTCCTCTGTACTCTTTCCCAGTCACAGTTGGGCTATGTTTTGCATGGATATATAGGGGAAGGAAAAGCCCCCTTTATCCTCTGGGGGTCCTATAATTGAGTCTGTGAGCTAAACCACAGTGGGCAGACTAACAAGTGAGGTGGTATGTGGCTTCTACAAGTTCATTGCATATACAGGAACATGCATGGCATGAAAGAAAGGGAATACCCAACACCCAGTGAGGTCTAGAGACATAGGAAAAGGTGTAGCACCTGAGGCTCCCATGACAGAAAAGGAAGGAGCCTGTGATAAGGTGTGTCTGGGCTGTGTGGTGGCCAGCTCTTCTTAGTTCAGTTTTTCCTGGTTGTGAGACTGCTAGGGAGTAGGGAGCAGGTTTATGACAGTCCTTTTCCTTTTGCAGGGTCTGCCTTTAGGTCATGAGTGAAGGTAGAGAGTCCTCCTGCACTCTTTTATTTCTGTTTCCCCAAATACCCTCCTAAGTTTGAGGTAGTCAGCATGCTCAGGCAACATATTTTGAAGTGGTAGTTCCTGAACTTAAGTATATATCCCCAAACAATATAGACTCTCCTTTAAGCTTTATTTAGATGTGTGTGTTCCCATGTGGTTAGCTGTTTGCATTCAGCATTGAGATCCATCCATGTTACATGTAGAGCTGTATTTTATCCATTTTTCTTTTGGAAGGTTGTTTTTGTTTTATTTTTAGAAGAATTTTTTAAGAGACAAGGTCTTACTCTTTAGTCCAGTCTGGCCCCGAACTCACGACAGTCCTCCTTCCTCAGCCCCTTCAGTGCTGGAACTGCATAAGCAACTTTCCCAGCTCGGCATCCTCTTTTTCATCTCATTTTGTGTGGTTAGGTCTCAAGGTATATGTCCAGTGTTCTGTTAGTGGTTATTTGGCTGCTGGGTTCCTTGTTTTCACTATTTCAAACAAAACTGCCCTGAGCATGCACACGTATGTGTCCTGCACTTGTATGCATACACATTCAGAAGTTTCTCCAGGGCAGCAGTTCCCAAACTTTAGCCTATCAGAGTCACCTGAAGGGTTTGTACAAGTCATGTGCTGGGCTCCTCCTCCTCAGAGTTTGATTGTGCACAAGTCACAGGGTGCTGGGCTCCTCCTCCTCAGAGTTTGATTGTGCATGTCTGAATTGGAGCCCTGAGTAGCTGTCGCTTTCTACTGCTGCTGCTGCTGCTGCTACTGCAGGTCCTTGGACCTCATTTTCAGTGCATACTCAGGAATGATGTGGAATCCTTCATGGGAAGGTAATGCTGGATTGTTTTCATGGGTTTACATGAGTTTACACAGATGCTATCCTGTGGATCTTCACTAATCTTGGTCTGGTCAGACTTTTACATTTTTATGGATCTGTTGGGTATTCTGTGGTTTTAATTTGCATTTTTCAGATTACAAGTGGGGCTAAGAGGTTTCTTCTGTGTCCAGCCATTCATGTTTCCTCTTTGTAAAGTAACTGTGGAATCTTTGTCCACTTCCACTGAGCTAGCTTCTTCCTAAGGATTTGTAGGGTTCCTTATAGTATTCTGAACGTTAATATTTTATCTGCTCAGGCTGGAGAGATGGCTCAGGGTTAAAGAGCACTGGCTGCTCTTCCATTGGTCCTGAGTTCAATTCCCAGCAACTACATGGTGGCTCACAACCATCTGTAATGAGATCTAGTTCCCTCTTCTGGCATGCAGGCATACATGTAGGCAGAACACTGTATATATAATAAATAAATGTTTTTAAAAACTTTATCTATTCATGTTATAATTTTGTTTCTGATTTCTCTTTTTTTCTCTGTATAATATCCTCCTCCTTCTCCTCCTCCTCCTCCTCTTCCTCTTCTTTTTTTCTTTTGGTTTTTCCAGACAGGGTTTCTCTGCCTGTCCTAGAACTCACTCTGTAGACCAGGCTGGCCACTGTCTCTCAAGTGCTGGGATTAAAGGCATGGGACACTACTGCCCAGCTAGCCACACAGTCTTTTAATGGAATTAAATCCTTTGTAATTTATAACATTTATATCTTAGTAGGCTTTCTCTCCTTTCTTAACTTGTGATCCCTAAGGCATTGTCTATATTTTCTTCTAAAATATTTATTTATTTATTTATTTTAGTGATTTATTTTTATATGCATTGGTGTTTTGCCAGTGTCTGGGTGAGGGCATCTGATCCCCTGGAACTAGACTTACAGACAGTTGTGAGCTGCCATGTGTGTTCTGGGAGTTGAACCCGGGTCCTCTGCAAGAGCAGACAGTCCTTTTAACTGCTGCGCCATTTCTCTAGTCCCCTAGAATATTTCTTAACTTTTTAAATTAAATTGATTTTTTATGGGTGTGTGTGTGTCTGTCTGTCTTTCTGTGTGCACATGCACACATGTTGAGGTCAGAGGACAGTTTTCAGGAGTCTGTTCTTTGTTTTCACCATACGGGTCCTGTGCCTCAGCCCAGAGTGCCTTACCCCACTAGCCTCCTTGACAGCCCTCATCGAAAGGTTTCAAAGCTTTGTTTTCCACATTTAAGTCCTCGATAAATCTGGAACTAACACACTCTTTCTCTCACTTTAGTGCTTTTGTTGGTGGAATACATTTATTTCAGTGGCTTTTAACTGGCTACAAATATAAATCATTTATGACTTGAGTCATACTTAGTGCTTATTACATATACTGCATTCCTCTCATACTGAACCAAGCTATCCTCTCTGGGAAAGAGTTTTGATCACATTTAAAGCCTTTCCAATATTTTGGTTGGGGGAAAAGTTCAATTTTTAAACATAAAATTTATCTTGAATGCTCCTTGCTTGTTAGAAACATACTGAACTGCATCTGGGATTTGCTTCACAATACTACAGGAGTAGAGAGTGGCTGAAGAACAGATGGCATCAGGTTGGCACCGAATTAATAGTTGTAGAACCTCAGTGATGGGTTCATTTTTGTCACTGTTTTGTTTTTGTTACTTAGAGAATACTTTTCATTTCTATAACCAAACCCATCTAGATAAGGTCTTATTTAATACTGTGTGTTACCCCTCGACAGATGGAAAAAATGGTTAGCATTTATAGGTCAATAGTGCTATTAATTTCTGTATTGTTTAGTTTTTTAAGATGAGAGTCTTGCTGTGTTATCCAGGCTGACCTCAAACTCCTGAACTCAGGTGATGCCTCTGTCTCCACCTGCCCAGTGCTAGGATTACAGGTATGTAGTTCCATGCTTGGCATTCCCCATCACCCTCTATGATTATGACACTCAGTTGGACCATCTGTGAATATAGTACGGCTATATTGAATAAATTACAAGTAGAATTGTTGGCACATACCTTTAAATCCAGCACTTGGGAGTCCAAGCAAGGTAAATCTCTGCAGCCTGGTCTACAGAGCTAGTTGCAGGAGAGCCAGGGCTGTACAGAGAAGTTCTGTCTTGAAAAACCACTAGTAATACAATATCTTGAAAAGGCGATTTTTTTTAGTTATTTTTGTATATGTGTAAGTATATGTCTGAATGTATGCCGCCTATGTATGTTCAGGTGCCCACAGAGGCTAGAAGATGGCATCAGATTCCCTGGAACTAGAGTTTTAGATGATTGTAAGCAGTCAGGCAGTGGTGGTGCACGCCTTTAATCCCAGCACTTGGGAGGCAGAGGCAGGCGGATTTCTGAGCTTGAGTCCAGCCTGGTCTACAGAGTGAGTTCCAGGACAGCCAAAGCTACGCTGAGAAACCCTGTCCCATAAAACCATTGTAAGCTACTGGATGAAGGTGCTGGAAACAAAGCTCAAATACTCTTAACTACTAGTCACCTCCAGCCCCGAGAGGTGATTTTTTTTTTTTTAAGGAGGTGTTTCCAGCCTTGTCTACAGCAGTGACTCCAGTTCACAGCATCTTTTCCTCTGCACACTCATCCACCCCAGAGGTTGGTACTGCACATTTATTACTGTCTTGTAGTACCAGGAATACAAAATATTGTCCTGTGTTGAGGGAAACTTGCTGCATGCCCACTACAACACTTTATCAGTTGGACCTCAACCACCTAACAGAAATGTGAAAACTAGAAGGCAGAAAGAATAAATAGTGTGCCAGGGTTACTGGCCTAGCTAGTTAAGTGGTGGGGAGTTAAGATTAAACTCAGGCTAATTCCAATATAACACTCCCACTTTTTAATTTTTTTTCTTGGAGAGTGGGGGGTTGTTTGACAAGGTCTCACTATGTAACCTTGGCTGGCCTGAATTCATTATGTAGACCAGGTTGGCCTCAGTCTCAATAGACATCCTTCTGCCTCTGCCTCTCAAGTGCTGGGATTAAAGACATGGGCCACCAGGCTGGCACCTGTAGTCCATTTATTCTACTGTCTGTCTGTCCGTCCATCTGTCCATCCATCCATTCTGAGATGGTCTTACTATACAACCTTGACAGGCCTCTAACTCACTATGTAGACAAGGCTGGCTTCAAACTCACAGAAATCTGCCTGCCTCTGTCTCTTTTTTGGTTTTTTGAGACAGGGTATTTCTATGTAGCCCTCGCTGTCCTGGAATTCTCTCTGTAGACCAGGCTAGCCTTGAGCTCACTGAGACCTGCCTGCCTCTGCCTCCCAAGTACTAGGTTTAAAGGCATGCACCACCACTGCCTTGCCTCTGCCTCTTGATTGCTGGGATTAAACTTGTGTATCATCATGCCTGGCCAATACCCACAACACTCTCTAAAATGTGCTCTGTGCTATCAGGAGGAATAACACTTGGCCATGGAGTCTCATACTGATGAGGAATTGGGCTTTGAGAGGGTAGCTATCCACATGAACATATAGCTAGGATCTTTGGAGTTCCCAGGAGAAGCCCACATATGTCCTCCATAGCCCATGATGGTCATGCTAAGCTGCCACTCTTCCCCCATGGGAAGTTTCCAAATCTAGTTAGGATTCTGTCAGTTTCTGCATCCAAAGCTCTGTCGCAATGGGAAGCTTCAAGTCATCTCTTGACCATCAGAGGGTCTCTAGGAATGACCCATCTGTAATTAATATACTAATGACATTGTAAATACTGTTCTGATACTGAGTTCTACAATATGCAGGATAATGTAGGTGCACTGTCAGTTTTAATCCCCACAATAGTACTGCGTGGGAAATGTGAAGTTCTTTTGAAGGGTATGTGTTTTGTTGTTGTTTATGCTAGGAATGGAGCCCTGGGCCTTGTACATGGTTGAAGGGACACTAGCCCACTGGAGCATGTGGCTCTGGTAGGCCTTGCCCTTCTCCCCAAATCCCTCTGCTATGCTAAAAACCATTAGATTACGTTCCTGAAGCTAGCCCCCAAGGTCTATTCCTTTATTTGGCCACTTCCTCCTCCTGAGGCAAACTACCGAGGTCCAGCTATCAAAGCATTGAAATCCAGCAATCAAAAGCTCACTTTGGCTCACCTAATTAACATGCTCAATTAAATTTAAACACCTCATGCCAACACGGGATTTCCCCTTGTACCTTTATAAATTGCCATTTTCTCATGTGCCATGTCTATCTCCTCTCTGTCCAGAGGGAGTTCTTTGTCCCTCCAGGGACAGGAACTCTGCCCCCTTTCCCTGGTTCCCTTCCCCTTCCCCTTCTCTCTCTCTCTCTGTCTCTCTGTCTCTCTGTCTCTCTCTCTCTCTCTCTCTCTCTCTCTCTCTCTCTCTCTCTCTCTCCTCCCTCCCTCCCTCCCTCCCTCCCTCCCTCCTGTCTTTGTCCCTTACCCCTCCCCTCCATCCCTCAGGCAAATAAATCTCCTTTGTGCTTAGAACTTGGTCTGAGAACTTGGCCTTGGGGGTCTTGAGACCACATTTTTCCTTTCAGTTATAAAGGTCTAATACTAGTAAAGGTTCATTCAAATCCAGTCTATTAGACTAAGAAAACCTCATTATTCACTCCTTGTTTTTTTTCCAGTGAAATTTATTTATTTATTTACTTACTTACTTACTTGCTTTATGTGAATGAGCTTTCTTGTCTGCCTGTATGTGTGCACCATGTATGTCTAAAGTGCCCATGGAGGCCAGAAGAGGATATAGACCTCTTGAAACTGGACTTAAAGATGGTTGTAAGCTGCCATATGGGAGCTGGGAATTGAACCTAGATCCTCTGGAAGAGTAGCCAATGCTCTTAACCTTTGAGCCTCTCTCCCAGCATCTACTCTTTCCCCGTCACAGTGGCTCAGGGCTTCCCTCAGCTCTCCTCCTGCCCCATGTACTTTTCCTTCCTGTTGGATGCTCTTTCCAGTATGGGTGTCTGGCTTTTGTCTGGCTGCCCTGCCTCACGCTGGACATTTTAAAGAAGACTTACACTTCCCACCTACTCTTGGCCCCAGACTCTATCCCTGATGCTTAGGACAGGGAGCAAAAGAGTGGGCTGCCGAGTGATGCCTGTGGCTCGTCATTGCTGGGAGGTCTGCACTGATAGACCATCACCACCATCGCAAAGACTCATCCCCAGGCCTGGCGCTGTCTGGACAGCTGAGATCTTGACAGGCTCTGCAGTCAAACATACCTGGGTTTCAACTCTACCTCCTCATTTTGTGTCTGTGGAATCTTGAACAAGTGAATTCACCTTAGTAAACTTCCACTTCCTCATCTGTAAATGTTCATTTTAAACACACATAAGTGCCCAGCACCTCCAATAAATAGCAGCCATCTTTTCATTGGCATCAGAAGGAAGTTTAGGACCAGATGTGATCCCATCCAGTTTCTGTGTTACAGCCTGTTCTCAAGGATGAATGAGCTGTTAAGTAGCGGCAACATAGGCAAAAACATTGGGGAGCCAGTGATATGCTCATAGGTGGACCGTGGAAGGCAGACTCCAAGGGCTTCTTAAAGGGCTTTTTCAGTGTTCTTTCAGCACTTTGGTTTATAAGTGAAGAAAGCCAGGTGCCTGCCATAACCTGCACAGCTTTGAAGTAGACCCTTACTGGGGTGATGAAGGAATGAATAAAAGACAGAAACACCTAAGGAAAGCTGGGATAGGGTGGGCTGTGCACTGTGCTGGGCCTCTGATGAAGCTGCACCAGCAGCGGCCCCGAAATTCAGTGTTTGTTCTAACCGCCTGAGCTGCATCTGTTGTATATAGCTAATCTCCATAGGAGGTCTCTCTAGGGGAGCAGTCTCAGACTGTAAACGGAAGAGGACAAAGCTGTGGTCAATACTTTCTGCACATGGACTAAGAGAAGGCTTGGGGTCCCTGACAGGGCTGTGCTCACTGTCAACAATACATTCACTGAGGACTTCATTCCCCACAGGTGCCACACTAGAGGTGAAGAGACTTCCAGGGTCACACAGTAACTAAATAAATGCCAGTACTAGGAGCTGAGATAGACCTCAGTAGTAGAGAATTTCTCTAGCCTGAGTGAGGCCTGGCAGTCAGTACTAAACACCACAAAAAAGAAGCCTCTGCTGGGATTCACACTTTCTCACCAGCAAGATGGCTCATTAGGGGAAGGCACTTGCCATGCAGGTGTTTGCAACCTGAGTTCTACCCTTGGAGCCCCCTAAAGGTGGAAAGAGAGAGAATTGACTCCACAAGGTGACAGCCATCCTCTGACTTCTGAACGTGCTCGTACGTGCACATACATACAAAAAAAATCATTTTTTTCTATGTTGAATTTCTTTTGCAACTTTTAAAGAAATTGTTTTATTGATGTGTGTGTACACTTGGGTATGTGTATGTGCACCATATGCATGCAGGAGCCTGTCGAGTCAGAAGAGGCTTGGGTTCCATAGACCTGGAGTTACATGCAGTTAGAAGCCACCATGTGGGTCCTGGAAACCAAACCTAAGTCTTCCATAAGAGCAACAAATGCTCTTAACCACAGGGCCATCTTTCCAGCCTCCCCCCACCCCCAATTTTTAAATTAAAATTTATAATTACATCATTTCTCTCCTCCCTCTCCAACCAACCCCTCCTATATTTCCCCCTCTCTTGCAAATTAATGGCCTCTTTTTAAAAAATTATTATTACATAGTATGTAATATATACACTTAAAATACAAATACAATCTTGAAATCCATTTAGTGTCGCTTGTATGTGTATGATTTCAGGGCTGACCACGTGGTACTGGATAACCAAGTAGGGAACAACTCCCTGGAGAAGACTAGTTCTCCTTTTCTCAGCAGGGTTTCCCATGGTTCTTTATCTAGGGTTGGATTTCCCCTTCCATGTTAGCGTGTCCATTGGTGTTGTTAGCTGGGTCTTATTTAGGCAGCCATGTTGTTTGAGGTATCATGAGTGCAGCTGCCCTGTCATTTCTAGGTGACACACTCGTGAGGCAGAGTTCTTGGTCCTCTGGCCCTTCAAATCTTTCCATACCCTCTTTTTACAGCATTCTCTAAGCCTTAGGTGTGAGGGTTGTGTTGTAGATGTATCAGTTGAAGCTGGCACCCAGGTCAGTTGTCCCCCACACTTGGAGCAGCTATGGCTTTCTGTAGTGATCTCCCATCTTCTCAAACAAGAAGTGTCAGTGATGAGAAGCGAGAGCTGCACTTAGCTATAAGAATGAGGAGAAGTGTTCAGAGTGCAGTTAGGAATTATCCTGGTGCAGTGAAGTGGTGGTGGTAGGGTCTTCTCTAATGTTCGTGAGTTCAGTGGCTCCAGATAGAATTTAAAAATAAGTGAGTAAAAGAAAGGCAGACCTCAGTCTCTTTCCGTCCATTCCACTGCTTCCTTGAGGGAAGCAGGATTTTCAGAGAAGAGTCATAGGGCTTTGGAACCCAGAGTGATAAGTCACCTGCTGAGGTGAAGAACGCCCACTCAGTTGAGACAACGGTGTCCAGGGAGCGAGCGCCATGCTAGAACAAGAGGAAACCCATGTCTCCTGACCTTTCCACAAACCAGACTTGGGCAGCTTTTTTTTCTAGGCAGAATCTAAGACAGCCCAGGTTGGCCCCCTAGTTTGCCTTGTAGCTGAAAATGACCTTCGGTTTCTGGTCTCCTACCTCCACCTCCCAAGTGCTCGGGTCACAGGTGGACCTTGCCATTCCTGGCCAGAACTCTTAAATTGTGTGGGGTTTTTTTCTGGGTTGGGTTTTTTTTTTTGTTGTTTGTTTTTATTTTTTCCTGTGAAAAACTAAAGCCTCCTCCAAGTGCCAGTGGTTTGTAAGAAAAGCAACTGTTCCACTTGGGGACTTTTTTCCAAATGAATCATTGAACTACCTGGGGGGAGTCGGGGGAGAGTGTTAGTTTTCTCAGTAAAGATAATATACTAGAAGAAGTAAGCTTTAGTGGAGGACCTCGGTAGAAGGAAGATTCTCATCTCTGAAACCTGTACAAGTCCCCAAAGCTGCAGCCTGCTTTGGAGGCCAGTCATCTTGCCTTTACTCTTGACAGGCTCTCCAGAAGCCCAGGCTTCCCTGAACCAGCTGCATCTCGTGAGCGCTAACGGAAAGGCCTGGTATTTTCTTTCATGCAACCAAGCATGGAGATGTAGGTCAGGCACTGCTGGCCTGGCAGTTACAGCAACTCTGACTTTGCCTCTGCACCTGCAGCCATGTTCACAGAGACCCATGGGGCAGGGAAGGGATGCCCCCTTTAAACAGGGATAGGATCTTCAAGGGCTTGCGGGTGGAGCTGGCTGGATCAAGCCCAGGGTCGGAAAAGACCATCTGGAATGTGGGGACTGAGAAGATGGTTCTGCCCAGGCATGTCTATGGCTTCTGTTCATCTTAGTGTCATTGTCACTGATGGAGGAGGCTGGGGAGGTCCCATCCTCCTGCTGAGCTCAGCTGGGTCCCCAGACCTGCACCTGAACCCGCCACTTGTCTGGTGTTTACAAAGCTGAAGCTGCCGCCCTTTGGGACCCAGCCTGTTTTCGTCTCTGCCCTCAGCTGTCTGATCTCCATGGACCTCACCTACACGTTTGTGCGTGCCCGTCCCCCACGATCGTGCCCCACTAGGCCCCTCAAGCCTGGCACACTCTGGTCTTTGTCCTCGACAGAACTGCCAGCTCCGTGCCTGGCACAAGGAGGGCTTTTCTAGCCTGAAGCAGGCTTTGCTGCCCTGCCTAGCCACACCTTCCCTGAGACTTCGCTTCTTTCTTTAGCTACACTCTGGGGGCAAAGCTTTGCCCCAGGCTGCCCTTTATGTATCACCTCTAGTTATCTTGTTTGTTTGTTTGAGACAGGGTCTCTCTATGTTGTCCTGGCTGGCCTGGAACTTACCACACCCAGCACCTCTAATGATCTTAAAGCCCATGCATAATCTTGGTCCAGCATCTTTTCAGTGGCTATATATTAGACTTCAGCAGAGGAAACTCAGGGCTCAGGCACAGTAGACTTTGACTGGCTCTGGCCTCACTTGTTTCCTCTGAAAAGATGTTGAGCCAGAATCCATATGCAGTCCTTTGGAGAACTTAGAGATGACATCAAATGGGTAGTTTTTTGTTCCAGTAATCAATGTATTTACTTTATATTTCCATCTGTGGTAAGTGATGGTGATCTTTATTTCAGAGTATTGATAAGTTGCCTTTTCATTTCTTCATTAATTTCCTGAATACTGAATATCTACCAAGTACCATTCCACCTACTGTGAAAGCCTTTCTGCCAGACCTTTACAGGCCAAAAGGACAAAGAATAATGGTTGGGGGCTGGGCAGTCTTAAAGGTTAATTAGGAAAGACTCTGAGGTAGGGACAGTAAGTAGAGGTCTCGGTAGCTGGAGGGAGTAAACTATTAAACAATCTGAAAAGAACATTCCAGACAGGAGGAACAAGTGCAGAAATCTGGCTAGAAGGTGTGGCACATTTGAGGAAGGGCATGAGAGATGTCAAGGCTAGAACAGGGAGAAAGTGGGAACCAGCAAAGGGGTGAACCATGCTGGGCCGCCCTGCGCTATCTTATTTCTCTGGATAATGGACAGGTTAGTGAGTTTTAAGTAGACAGGGACCTACTGTCTGGATTTTTCTGGCTGCTGCTTGGGGACTATAGGGTAGCCCAGGAAGCCATTGCAACAAGACCTGGACCAGGGGCCTGGAGAGATGGCTCAGCAGTTAAGAGCACACACTGTTCTTCCAGAGGACCGGGGGTCAATTTACAGCACCCACATGGGAGCTCACAACAGTCTGTAACTCCAGTACCAGGGGATCCAACTCCCTTTTCTGGCTTTTGTGGACACCAGGCACACACATAATGCATACATATAACATGCAGGCTGAAAGACTTCTGGGTATATCTAAATGTGAATCTGTTGGAACATGCTGAATTGTGAGCGCTGGAGAGAACTCAGGTGACAGGAAGGTTTGCTATCTACTGCATTTCCCATTAGGATGTAAATCCATACAGCTAGGAATTTTCAGCTGATTTAGGTGCTGCATTGTCCCCAGATCATCAGTGCTCAACACCTGATACAACACAGACTGAATAAATGAAGGCCCAGAGATACAGGGCAGCTTGGACCTTCCTGCAACTAACTCCAGGCAGCCTGGCTTACAAAGAGCCTCTGTAATGTTCACCTTGGGTGGTGGGTAGGTGAGTTGGAACAGAGCACAATCATTATACCCTTCCTTTACTGTCTCTTGAGATGCCCAGGGAACCAGAGGGCATATGGCATCCCTGCCTGGAGGTCATCTCCGATTTCCAGAGCCTAAGAGTATCAGGTGTGGCAAGGGTAGTAGGACTTCCAGCTTGTGGTGGTGCCTACTTGTACTTTAAGCACTTGAAGCTGAGGGAGTAGGATCACTGGAGTTCAAGCTAGCCTGGGTAATATAGCAAGACTTGGCAGGGCAGAGGGGAACTTTTTTTAGCTGTTGTAAATAAAGCTAAAACTAACAGACTCTATGAGAAGTGCCACTCATCTTAGCTGGAGTCAAATCATTTATTGGGCATATACCATGGACCGTTTAATTCTGTTGTCATGCCTGTGGAGTAGGTACAGCTGTTCCTGTATAGCACCAGGCTCAGCAAAGTAAAGATCTTTGCCCCAGAAGTCAGGAAGCCTGAGACCAGGCTTTGTCTTATGTCTGGTAGTCTTTGGGGATGTCCCTGGATCTCAGTGTCTATCTGTTGAGACAGAAATTGACCTAGATAGGAGCCACACATCATAACACTAAGGTTTTTTTTTTTTTTTTTTTTTTTCAAAACAGTTTCTCTGTGTAGCCCTAGCTGTTCTGAAACTAGCTCTGTAGACTAGGCTGACCTCAAATTCACAAAGATCCTCCTGCCTCTGCCTCCCGAGTGCTAGAATTAAAGGTGGTATGCCACCACTGCCCAGCAACACTAAGATTTTTGAGCAGTTGGTATGTCGTAGCAGATAGTTAGCTGCTCCTGGACTTCATGGTGGTGGTGTATAGTTTCTCAGTTGCTTGAACACTGTACCTCGAGCAGCATACCTCTGGATGTCCCTTCCTTGAGTGTCTGTAGCCCAAGTTCCCTGTCCTAGGCACCCTGTAGCTCTGCATGATGAGGGCTGATGAGCCTGGACTGTGGTAGATGTGGCCCACAAGGCCCTCTAAGGTTCCAGTTACTTGGAGGGTGGAGTGCATGCATATGTAGCAGAGGGAAGGGAACACAGGAGGGAAGGGCGTTCTAGAGATTTGTACCCATTGCAGAATCCTCTAGATCAGTTGCATTCAACCGGTAGAATTCCGAACATTTCTGATCAGATAAAAGGTGGCTGAAAATGCCCGGACTTGTCTGGACTAGCTGGAGGCGGTTCTGGGGTGAAGAGGTTGACACTCCAGTGCTTGAGCAAGGTCTGACTACTTGGGAGCTTGCCCTGGGTCATAGTTGTGTCACTGTCCTCTTACCCTGAATTCCTCAGGATGGGGAGCAGAGCCTGTTACCATGCCTATGGAGTGGGCTTTGAGGTAGAAGAGTGACAGACCCTTTTGTAGCAACACATCATCCCAAAATGTTGCTTCTCACGATGCCCCTGAAAGAATCCAAGTAGTGCTCAGTTGCCCTAGTGCGTTACTTTCTTCCTCTTTCCAGTAGCCCCTGAAGAATCCCTGTGATGTGATTGCCTTCACTTTGTTTGTTTGTTTGAGGTTTATTCATTTTTATGTGTATGAGTGTTTTGCCTGTATGTATGTCTGTGCACCTTGGGGGTCAGAGGAAGGTGTTGGAGTTAGAGTCCCTGGAACTGGAGTTATGGATTGCTGGGAGCCACCATGTAGGTGCTAGGAACTGAGCCCGTGCCTCCTGCAAGAGCAAGTGCTCTTAACTGCTGGGCCATCTCCAGCCCCTCCTTCCCTTTCAGGTGGGGAAACACCAGACAGGAGAAGGGACTTAATCAAGCAGACTGTTGATGAAGCTGGGAAGAAAAGCCCACCCTGCCCTGTGTTGTTCTTCCCCAGCAGCCAGGACTAAGCACCCTCAGGACACAGGCTGGCCATGATTGTGGAGAAGGAGGCCGGAGAGGCTGCTTTGGACCCCAGTTGTCCCAGCACAGTGCAAAAGACATCTTTTTTATTGTCACATTTGTTTAGTTTGTTTTGTTTTGGTGGTGGTGGTTGTTTTGTTTTTTGTTTGTTTGTTTGTTTGTTTTGGGTTTTGGGTTTTGGTTTTTCGAGACAGGGTTTCTCTGTGTAGCTTTGCGCCTTTCCTGGAGCTCACTCTCTAGACCAGTCTGGCCTTGAACTCACAAAGATCTGCCTGCCTCTGCCTCCCGAGTGCTGGGATTAAAGGTGTGTGTCATCACTGCCTGGCTACATTTATTTATTTGGTGGGGTACATATGCCACAGCACATGTGTGGAAGTTGGTTCTCTCCTTCCACATGCAGGTTCTGGGTATCAAGAATAACACACCTGAGGGTTGTCAGATTCGGGCAGCAAGCACTTTACCTGCTGAACCACCATCTCACTGCCCCACAGAAAAAATGATTGTTTGATAGTTTGCTTGATTGTTTTGAGACAAGGTCTTACTATGTAGTCTTGGCTAGCCTGGAACTCACTATGTAGCCCAGGCTGCTCTCCAACTCAGGAATCACCTGCTTCTGTTTCTCAAGTGCTTCAACTAAAGGTGTGTGCTCACAGATGCCTTTTCTAGTACTTTCCCATAAGCTTCCCGTTTTTCTGCATGAACCTCTGAGGACTTGGCATCTGGAGAGTGCCAGGTTCCTGCCTCATTGCTTGATATTGCAAGGCCTTCTTTGAGTAGTGTCAAGAAAGATAGGAATAAAGAGGGAGACAACTGACTTTTATTCTTTCCAGCACCTTCTCTGGGCCAAGCACAAGCCTAGGCCCAGAAATCAGAACTCATGGGCTAATGGAGAAAGTAAGCAGATGGCTTCCTTGAAGATGTGCCTGTAAGCCTAAGAAGGGTAGGAGAAAGCTGGGCCCAAAGACCAGCGTGCCAAATAACCTGAGGCAGAACAGAATGTGGATATGAGGAGAGAAGCATCCTGGCCCTGGTTGAGGCTGAGGAAACCCCACTGGCCCTTGCAAGCCGTGGGAAGACCCAGACTCAAACTGTGCCTTGGCTAGTGGTGAGCACAGTAGTTGTATCTAACATTTCCTCCGAGTTCACTGTGTTTCATGATTTGCATGTGTTATGATGATGAATCCTTGTAGTAATCTGAATTGAGGTCACTTTTTAATCCCATTTCATGGATAAGGCCTAAAACTAAACATCTTAGTCTGCTTCTGCTTGCCAGACTTGCTGGCTGCCTGCACACTCTGTGCTCTGACAGCCCGGCGTGGTGGGAACTAAGTCAGCCCTGTCAGTACCCGGCTGCACCTCCAGTTCCCATGGGAAGAAACGCTCCGAGAGGAAACTGGCCAGGCCAAGGGAGGCTGGCAGAACTACTTCTACCCACAGTTGCCTTCCTTGGTATCTGGAACAGCAGAGAAGAGACCAGGTCTAAGACCAGCCTTGGATAGTAGAAGCACTTGCTCCCTGAAAGATGGTTTTCCAGTGGGGCTGCCCAAAAAGAAAGTGCTCTCTCCACGGAGTCTGCCGTGGAGTGACTGTAACCTCCTCTTGATATAGACCATCGACACAGGACAAGCTGTGTGACCAAGACAGTCCATCCTAAGTCCCCCGGGGAGTAGGTAGTGTTAGGGTCTGGTGGAAAGAGGATAGAAATGTTAGGACACCACTCTTGGCTGGAGCGGCGGTGTCTCAGCAGTCGCTCGCCGCTCTTGCAGAGGACCAGTGCTCTGTTCCCAGCACCCACACTGGGCAGCTCACAGCACCTGCAACTCCAGCTCTAGGGGATTCAACGCCTTTTTCTGGCCTTACCAGGCACTTGCAAGTGTGCATACATAGATGTGGGCATGTGTGCACCCACACACTCGTGCATGTACACACTCTTTCTTGACTCTTGAGTGTCCTGGCCTGGGACATTGGGAGAATAGAAACTGTTATCTTCTAGTTGACAGTGGATAGGAAGTCACCATGCTTGAAATGAGAGGGCTGAGGTGAGAAGAGAAGAGGCCTCATGGAGCGTGCTGCACTGCCCAGAGCAGTGAATTGCTGGGCTCTGGAACCAGGCTGCTAGATTTCAGCTGTATCTCAGATGTGTGAGATGACCTGGGGGAGACCGTGCTTTTTTAACTCTTGTGTTCTCATCTGTAACATACGTGTCCTTGTCTGTGACATGAAGAGTAAGAATAGCACTTGCTCTTCAGGATTTTGTTTGGTTTTACTGTTAGTGTTTTTTTTTTTTTTTTTTTTTTTTTTTGATTTTTCGAGACAGGGTTTCTTTGTGTAGCTTTGTGCCTTTCCTGGATCTCGCTCTGTAGACCAGGCTGGCCTCGAACTCACAAAGATCCACCTGCCTCTGCCTCCCGAGTGCTGGGATTAAAGGCGTGCGCCACCACCGCCCGGCCCTGTTAGTGTTTTTGAGCGTGTCCTATGTAGGCCTGGCTGGCTGGAGCTCACTATGTAGACCAGCCTGTCCTCAAACTCCTGGCAGTCCTGACTCCGCCTCCTGTGAGTGCTGGGGTACAACACGCCCTGCACTCCTGTTGGCTATTGTGAGAACTGGGCGATTTCCTACTGGCCTATGAATACTGGTTGTCATGTCACCCGCCCTCTGGGAGCAGGTGGTTGCAAACTCCACTGAGCAGTCTGCCCCAGAGAGTGTGCCTGTGATGCTCTCCGGGTGCCCAGTTGAGTGGCCTGCTTCAGAGCTGGGCAGATGGAAGGCCTCGCTGCTAGGCCGGATACTTCTCGATTCCCCAGCGAGGTGTTATCTCCTCCCTGCACAGTCGCTTCCTGTTCTGAGAAATGAGCACATCTGTCAGGCTTTGCTTCTTAGAACTAATGGTGGGGGAAGGGCAAGGAGAGGAGAGGCTGACAGATGACCAGCCGGTTAGAGGAAGATGTGAAAATGTCCCCAGAGATTCCCTGAAGCTCACGTGGCCTAGACCCTCAGCCAGGAAACCCTCAAAAGATCACCTTGCTTTACTGAGCATTTGCACCCCTAATCTCAACACTGCCCAGCATACCAGAGCTAACTGCTTCTGCTCCCACCCCACCCCCACTAGTCTGCCTGTCTAGGGTGCCCACTCTTCTCCAGATAGAGGAGAGCTCATTCCTCTCACATCACACAGGTCAACAGCTCCCCCAGGAAAGCCAAGGGAAGTGGATTCCAGCCACAAACCTCACTCCTTCCTAGCTGCTGCCTGCACTCCTGCCAAGAAAGAGATAAGGCCTCTGCGTGCCCTCACCCCACCCCCACCCCGCCTGATGCCTCCCAGGGATCTCCTAACAAGGCCTTGTTTGTCTACTCAGCTGGCATTTATCAGCTTCTCTCTGGGAGAAACTGAGGCTAGGAACAGAAGGTGACGCTACATGTGACTCACAACCTGTCCATACAGGGCCATGCCAAGGCCAGGGGAAGGCAGACTGCCACCGATTCTGGCACGGTGTCACTTCTAGGAGCCCCTTCCTCTTCTCCACCCACATCTTTCCTGAAATAACTGAACAGGAAGGAAGCAGTGGGCACAGGCCTGGTGCCTTTCCAAAGTCCCCCAGGAGGAAGGAAGCACCGTCTGGCACAGGAGCTTGCTCGTTCCTCCCTGAAGCTGACGGGATGGAAGGGTTTCACTTTCCCTGGTTTTCGTCACATCCTTTCCCTGGGGCACCTCTCAACTGGCTGGGTGGGACTCATTCATTTGGTTGATGCCTTTAGACCACCTTACTCTCTTTGAAGGGCCCAGAGCCTGGCCCTGGCCTAGAATGTGGGGTTTGCTGCCTGACACATTGGGCTTAAACTGCCTTACCCACTTTGACAAAGTCTCTTAATGGCTCTGAGCCACAATTTATTTGAGCTCAGAATGCAGACCTCCTTCCTTCACAGAGGTACACGAGCATGATCCATTATCTGAGCAGGAGAAGGTCTGTTCTTTGGAAATTGAGCAGAAGAGCCCAGCCTAACTGTTGCTACAGATCTGTAGGCCTCAAGCAGGCAGCAGTGGTACCCGGTGACAGCATGAGGAGACAGCTGATGAGCTGACCCGTAGAAAGGGCAAATCAGAGCACTCCACAAGGTGGCCGTGGAAGAAAGTCCCAGCTACTGCCACTGCCAGTGCTGGTGAGGTCAGGCTTTCTTGGGGTAGATATCGCAGACACTGAGATGGCAAGAATGGGACACCAGAAAGAATAAGAATCCCAAACCCAGCCGGGTGGCAGTGGTGACGCCTTTAATCCCAGCACTCAGGAGGCAGAGCCAGATGCATCTCTGTGAGTTTGAGGCCAGCCTGGTCTACAGAGCGAGATCCAGGATAGGCACCAAAACTACACAGAGAAACCCTGTCTAGAAAAACAAACAAACAAAAAATCCCAAACCCCTTACTGCTTAGATAGGGATCTTGAGTGGCCCAGAGTCTCTACATTAACATTTGTAAAACAGGGTTAGTAAGAAGTGTTCATTCATTCATCTACAGTAGGGTCCTTTAGAACACCTATTCTATTCCAGATGCAGTGCCAGGCTCTCGAGATAATGGGAGAAACAGGTGGGGAAGACAGGGCAGAGAATCATCTTTCAAGTGAATGGGAGCATAAATGGATTAGGAAATATGCTCTACTGGAAGAAAGTGCTTTAGTCAGCCTGGCACATATCCAAAAAGGGGCCAGAACTGGTGGCACAGGTCACCTTGACTTCTTGAGTGTTGTAGTTGGTTGTGGAGGGGTTGACTCATTCAGTTAGCTGCCTCTGGGCAGAGATCTGTCTAAAGTCGATCTACGCCTGATTAGGTGAGCTAGGTTTCAGGTCTGGCTTAGGCTTGGTCTTGCTTGCACTGAACCCCAAGACTGTTAGGGGAGACCAGATCATAGACAGAGGCTTCCCTTTTTCCTCCATCCTGCCACGATCTTTGTACCGTTAGAACCTCTTGTGAGATGTGATTTTTTTTTTTTAAATTGGTGCTAGGCATAAGATCCAAGACATCAAGTACGCTAGGCAAGAGTGCTCTGTGACTGAGCAACACCCAAGGCCCTGGGAGCATGATCTTTTGCACCTAAGGTATTTTAATCCTTCCATGGCTGCCACTGGCTCATCATTGAGACCTCTTCAGCCTAAACCTCACTTCCTCAGAGACTTTACTAACAAGTATACCCACACCAGGTACTCTCACTTCTTGTCTTCAAAGCCCTGTCATCTATGGAGTTATCTTACTGTTTTTGTGAGACTTTCTCTCCTTGGGTGTTTTTCTTTTTTCTTTTTTATATTATTTTATGTGTATGGGTGTTTTGCTTGAATATATGTTTCTGCACCACATGCATGTAGTACCAACAGAGGTCAGAAGAGAGCATTAGATCCTCTGGAACTAGAGTTACCTTACCTTACATACATGGTTGTGAACTACCATGTGGCTGCTAGGAATCAAACCCATGTCCTTTGGAAGGACAGCCAGTGCTCTTAACCCCTAAGCCATCTCTCCAGCCCCTCCAACCCTTGCCTCTCCACCTCCCTTTTCTTTCAAACTTTCCCTCAAGAATCTCTCTAGAAACTGGGTGGTGGTGCTGCATGCTTTTAATCCCAGCACTCGGGGTAGGGGGTGGGGGGCAGAGCCAGATGGGTCTCTGTGAGTTCGAGGCTAGCCTGGTCTACAGAGTGAGTTCCAGGACAGGCACCAAAGCACCAAAACTACATAGAGAAACCGAGAGAGAGAGAGAGAGAGAGAGAGAGAGAGAGAGAGAGAGAGAGGGAGGGAGGGAGGGAGGGAGGGAGGGAGGGAGGGAGGGAGGGAGGGAGGGAGGGAGGGAGGGAGGGAGGGAGGGAGGGAGGGAGGGAGGGAGGGAGGGAGGGAGGGGGGAGAGAGAGAGAGAGAAAGAAGAATCTCTAGACATTTTTGTGCTACCTATGAAATTGGAACACCATAGTGAAACACTTTTTTGTTTGTTTGTTTGTTGTTTTGTTTTGTTTTCTGGAGCTGAGGACCGAACCCAGGGCCTTGCACTTGCTAGGCAAGCGCTCTACCACTGAGCTAAATCCCCAATCCAAAACACTGTTTTTATGCATTATAGATAACCACAAACAATTGGAGTATCTTAAGAATTTTTCACAGTACCTCTTTGGAGGTAATCTCACTACTGCTAAGAATGTACTAGAACATAAAACATTTCCTGGAAGCCCTGTTCACTGCCTATCTCCAGTGAAGAATGGTATGTGGTTCGTGAGCATTGGTGATGTGATTGAGAGTGCAGAGACCCTGGAGCACAAAAGAGATGTTCATTGCAGAGTTGGGGAGGGGAACAGGGAAGAGGGGACTCCACAGTGGTCTCGTGGGTGGGTTGAGGAAGAAAGGCGTGAGGAGGAGTGAAGCCTGTAGCATGTGAATCCCCTCGATGTGCGTGGCCGTGACTGCTGGAAGCCCGCCCGGCAGTGTGGGAGGGAAACGCCTTTAAAGGGGTCCTAGACTGGACTTCTGGGGTGAGAGCTGGGAGAACTGGAGTCTTGGTCTAGGCTCTGCTTCAAAGCAGCTGTGGGTTGACGCTCCAACCTTACTTACCTGCTCGGATAGGAGTTCATGACTGTTGTGGAGGGCACTAGCCATTGTGTCCCCAGCTACCCTAAAACCTGCACGTGCATCTCCAAGGAGCAGTCAATTCCAAAAGGAGACTTCTGTCACTTAACTCGACCCTCAGGCCTGGGTTTCCTGGGAGCAGCCGTGACTTCAGTCCCCTACCTGCTATGTAGTAAAACCAGTGGGCGCCCTGAGGAGCAGTGAGGGCTTATCTCTGCTTTTCCAGACCTGGGAGCTCAGCAGTCCTGTTTATTTACCCAGAGCAGCCGCCCGCTGAGAAAATGGCTGTTTGTTTCCAAGTGTGTCGTGTGAACCATGGGCTAAATATACCCACACCACAGCCTCTCCAGCCCCCGCCTGGGAACAGCACGCCCCATTCTGCTCAGCTCCCTGCAAAAGCCATTGCCAGAATCCACGCCCTTGAAAGCCCTGCTCCCCCACCCCAGGAGAAGGAGCTCTGAGCAAGATCACCCTGGCCAAGAATGCAGCCTAGGAACAGAGACAGGAGTGGTCAGTGCCTTGTGTTCTGTGTCCCCTCCACCCTGGAATGACTGTTCCTGGACAGTGAACGCTTTGTGCCCTTGTGGGGACAGGGCCTGTTTACTACAGCCCAGCCCCAGAGCCAAAATTTCCTGTGGCTATCAGCCCTCTACTTCAGGAAAGTTCCAGTGTAGAAGGCTCTCTAATTTGGTGACCACCCCATTATCCCTGGTTCCTTGTGGGACATTTGGCACCTTGAGATAACTGAGACTTCTCTAGCTGTGGCATTTTTTCTCCTGTTCTTCCCACAGCACAGGATTCTCATCTTTATTTTGCTTTACCTGGGCCTTTTACTGGCTGGCCTCAAACTCCCTATATATCTGAGGATGACCTTCTTGATCTTCTGATCAACTTCTGATCTTCTTGCCTCCATCTCCCTCATGCTGGGGTTGTAGCGTGCACCACCATACCAGTTTTCTGGGTACCGAGGGCCCAAGGCTTCATGCGTGCTAGCCTGACACCCTTCCAACTTCGCTAGCCTCAGTCTTCCTAACAGTTTTCTTTTCTGCCAAGATGCGCAGAGGCTGGCCAGGATGGATGAGACAGGAAGACCCACCCAAGCACTGCTTTCTCCTGCCCAGGTCCTGGGCTCCCCTCAGCTCCACTGTCACAGTTCCCTTGCCCCCAAGCCCCATGGCACGGCAATACAACAGGTTTCCCCTACCAACAGGTGGAAACTGAACAGCGGTCCCTCGGATTTGCTAAAGATGGACCTCATACATGCCACGTGCTCTCTAGACCCAACAGCCACTGTCCTGCGCTCTGTCTGATGACTCTGCTACCTGTTAATTAACTTGTTCCATGCCTTAAGCCTCACCTACTTCTGAGGGCCTGAAGAGAAGAAAGAACAGTACCTGGAACTTATTTTACTGTGTGCAGTATATCTGTTCTCTCTGTATGGAGTCTTGTGTTGCTTAACTTCCCAGGGAAGAACTCAGAAATGTGTTGTGTATCAGCGTGTACTTAACAAAGCGGGAAGAGAATATGATGCAATGCCGAACTTGCCCATCCTTGAGCAGGGCACTCAAAAATAACAGTGACAAAAGTTGTTACCACTACCGCATACTGCACATGGCACAGAACTGTGTGTTCCGTTTGTTTGTCTGTCTGTCTGTCTGGTTTTGGTTTTTTGATTTTTTGAGACAGGGTCTCGCTAAGTGGATCAGGCTGGTCTCAAACTCGTAGAGATCCTCCTGCCTCTACCTCTTAATACTGGAGTAAAGGTGTGTGCCCAGCTGTGCCTCATTGCTGTGCTTCACTGTTAGGTGACTAGCAGCCCAGGTAGGCTTGTTTTCACCAATGTCACAAACACATGAGGAAAACATCTCATTAAAAGAGCTAAAACCTTACAGGCTCTGTTTTAATGTTACAGGTCTGTGTGCACATGCACAAATGTGTTGTGTATGTGTGTGAAACATTGTTATGCAACACATGACAGTTTATAGAGCATCAGCTCTGTGCCAGACCCTATTCTGAGCACAAGACAGGATCTCAGCCCTTGACTAAACAGATCTAGTACAGAAGGCAAATCACAGCAAAACATAGTGTACCGTGTGGTCATGAGAAGCTGAGATGGGGTGGCCACCCATAACCTCAGTGTTCCCAATACCCAAGAGGCTGAGGCAGGAGGATTGAGAATTCAAGGCTAGCTCCTGTCTCTGGAAAAAGGGGTGGAGGAGGAGAGGAGAGGAGAAAGAAGATAGTATGCTGAGAAAAAGACGTACAGCAAGGTTGGGGTGGACACTGCCCTAGACAGTGTGGTCAGACGGATCCACAGAGACCATATGGCCAGCGTAGGGGTAAGAGAGACTCTGGACTACAGCTGTGGGGAGGAAAGCAGACTTCTCTGATGTGAGGAAGCCTTGGGAAAATGAGAGTTGAGGCACTGTGGTTGGAAAGGATTTTCCCATCTGCCTGCTGCTTCCGATTCTTTGCCCTAAGTGGATAGGGAGCTCTGTCCTAGGGCTCATGGCTCACTGCTGCCTGCCCAACAGCATCATAAATACTGATCTTTACAGGTCAGTCTGCTCAGAGCCTGTGCCATTCTGCTGCTAGGTAGCAGGGATGCATAGATGCTCTGCTAAGTACAGGGGAAGCTGCTAGAGCAGAGGACTGCATGCAGCGGCAGTAATCTGGTCAGTGGTTTTAAGCAGTCTTCTCGCAAAGCATGGCCTTGAAGGTGTGTGGTAGTGGTGAGGGCTGGCAGTAGATAAGAAAAAGACCAGGCTGCATCCCGAGTGAGCGCACTGGGAGGTGGGGCCCAGAGCCACCTGGGACCAGATGGAGACATTATCATTCTACAGAACACATCAAACACTATTTCTAGGGGCCAAGCACCAAGTTTGGATTCTGGTTCTATCAGTGTCCAAGTAGGGGTGACCTTAGTTGGGTCCCTTGCCTTCCAGAGTCCCAGCTGCCTGGTCTAAACGTGAGGAAGAGACGGCCTGTGGTAGTCTGCTGGATGCAAGGCTATGACCTCCATGTGCTGGCTTGTCCCACTGACTCATGTGCCCCCCCCATGACTAAGCGCCATGGCAGAAAGCTGTTGCTTACCTCCTCCTGGGCCCAGACTGACAGCCCTGGGATAGGGACAGGAATGGACTCCCCCGTGTCCATGTTAAGTGTTCTGCTCTGTTGTTCCCAGCTACCAGCCAGCGATGGCTGAGGCCCCTCTACAGGGAGAAGGATCCTTGGTCTGAAAGTTCCAAGACCACTAGCTGAGTGCCCCAGTAGAACTGCTCTGAGAACCTCCCTTCCCTGACAAGCCAGAGCCTGGCATTCCTCTTGGCTTCCACAGTCTCTAGGGTTGTGTGATAACGCCCATCTACCTCATCCCACCTCCTGCGCTCCCCTTTCTCCTAGTAGTCTGTCTGGTGTTCCCTCCAAGCTGTCTGTTGCTTATTTATTTGTTTGATTGATTGATTTTTCGAGACAGGGTTTCTCTGTGTATCCCTGGCTGTCTCTGGAACTCACAGAGACCCGTTTGCCTCTGCCTTCCAAGTGCCCCACCACTGTCCGTCCTTTACTGTTACTGGTTGGTTGGTTGGTTGGTTGGTTGGTTGGTTGGTTGGTTGGTTGGTTGGCTGGTTGGTTGGTTGGTTGGTTGGATGGTTGGTTGGTTGGTTGGATGGTTGGATGGTTGGTTGCTTGGTTGCTTGGTTGCTTGGTTGGATGGTTGCTTGGTTGGTTGCTTGGTTGGTTGCTTGGTTGGTTGCTTGGTTGGTTGCTTGATTGGTTTTGTCTGTTGCCTCTTGAAGCAACACCCATGCCCTCTGTACCTGTGTTCTCAGCAGTGAATTAGGCTGGCCTTCCCCAGCTGGGGCTCAGAAGGGCAGCCATTGACCTTTCTCTGGCCATGGTGGGCACTAATGCTGTGGCCTTCGAACTCACCAAGGCCATTGTTTGCAGGCGGCCCTTTCTCCTACCCCATTCTGTGCACGGATTCACACAGTGTCTACCTTTCCTTCTCTGCCCCTACAGGACACTTTTGTGGAACTCTACGGGAACAACGCAGCCGCTGAGAGCCGAAAAGGCCAGGAGCGCTTCAACCGCTGGTTCCTGACGGGCATGACCGTGGCTGGTGTGGTTCTGCTGGGCTCACTCTTCAGTCGGAAGTGACCAGACACTGACCACCCACTCACCTCTCGCCTCCCACCCTGTCTCCACCACAACTCTCTCTTCAGCCACCATTGCTACCAGGAGAACCACTACATGCAACTCACGCCCTCCCCCCATCACAGGGTTGGGCCTAGACAAAGTCCCTTTGCAGTTAGCTTTCTAGAACCTACCACGCTTCTGTGAGAGCCACCTTCCCCCCACATCTCAGTTCACTTGGCCTCAAAATTCACAAGATTCTCCCCCAAAACAGCCCCTTGGAGGCTGGCAGGAGTGGGAAGGGATGTGCTAGAGAGAGGAGAGGAGCCTGCCTGGCTGGTGGGAACCCCTATTACCCCTGAGCCTCCTGGGAATGCTTTCCTGGCAGGGAACCGGAAAGCTTCCTAACCCTTTTCCCCAGAAAGAGACTAGATTGCCTTGGTTTTGATGTGTGTGGCCTCAGAATTGATCGTTTCCCACCCCACTGTGTTCCTGACCCCCGTCTTCCCTTCTCCACCCCCAAGAGCCATTGAGAAGCCCTTTTATTTTTTGTTTTTTGGTTTTCTCAAGACAGGGTTTCTCTGTGTAGATTTGGAGCCTGTCCTGGAACTAGCTCTGTAGACCATGCTGGCCTCGAACTCACGGAGATCCGCCTGCCTCTGCCTCCCGAGTGCTGGGATTAAAGGCGTGTACCAGTATCACCCAGCAAGAGGCCCCTTTTGACTAGTTAGAAATTCAGGCTGCTTGGGATAAAGGGGCAAGTACCAGACCTCCTCCTGGTCTGAATGTTCTCCTGAGGCCGCTGGCTAAAGGCCAGCCCCACCCGGGAGGAGGGCCTTAGTAGCAGAAAGTCCTCCATCCTAGGGCTAGCGTGGCTCTCAAAGCTTAGCAGCACCCTAGACCCTTCACCCTCCCTTGGCTCTCGGGACCATGACTGAGGGACCAACTGGGCCCAAGATGGGTGCCCCAAAGCTGTTAATGACTTCAGCTGCCTCACTTCCTGCAGGATCAGCCTGTGGCATCTTTGCCTTGGGTGCTGACCACAGGGTCCAGGGACACTGGCCTCAGCCCAGAAGTGAAGGGGAGCTGTACAGAGAGCTGTGGGAGCCCCAGGGGCTTCCCTACCTCAGGCAGGAAGAGCAAGAAGGAGAGCCTGGCGCACAGGCGAGGAGGATTGCAAAGGCCTGTCCTACCCAGTCTTTGTGCCCTGCCCCCACCCAGCCTGGGCAGCAGGGCTGCCAAGGTCAGAGTGGCTTGGCCAGGAGCCCTTCAGGCCTCTCCTCTGCTCCACCCTTGGCCTGTCTCATCCCTGGGGGTCCCAGCTCAGCTTTGGCTACCCCGGGCGGGCTCTCTGCTGTACATATTCAAGACTAGTTTTTATTCCTCGTGAAGATGATATACTATTTTTGTTAAGCGTGTCTGTATTTATGTGTGAGGGGCTGCTGGCTTGCTGTGCGCGTGCACGTGGAGAGCTGGTGCCCAGAGACTGACAGCCTGACGCTCCCTCCTCGCCCTTGCCTGGGGAAGCCCACCGGGGGTCCTGGCTTCTGAGGGGCACCTGTCCCTCCCCTCCCCTCCCCCTACACTTGTTCCAGCTCTTTGAAATAGTTTGTGTGAAGGTGAAAGTGCAGTTCAGTGATAAACGGTGTCGACTCTGTGAACCAGTCTTGGCTCTGTGCCTCTCGGGTAAGGGAAAACTGGTGGGTTCTGGCTCTGCCGCCCTGGGGATGGGGTGGCTCACCAATTCCTTCCGTCCCAAAGTTCTGTTCTTCACATTTCTGTACATTCACGAGAGTAGGGGTGTGAGCTGAGCACCTGCTGGTCCTGTGTGTGAACATGACCAAGTCCTCCCCATGGGGAGCCCGGCAGTCACATGGTCACTGCACAGGTGTTTACTGAGCCCTGCTCCAGTCCAAGCCTGCCTTCTTGAGGACTGCACACTCTAGAGAAGATGGGTGTGGAAGTGCGCTACGGGGACCTGAGGGCTCCCATGAGAAAGCCGCTGTCTTCTGGAAAGGCATGAGAGACTTGGGAGTCGATAAAGTGACCAGATCTGAGGTGACATTATTAAGGCAGGTCTTAGAGTTTCACATGAATTAGAGATGGCTCTAGAGAGAAGGTGACATGGGGCTGGAGAGGTGGCTGGGAGGTTGAGTGCTTGCTGCCCAATCCTGAGGACCAGAATTGAGATCCAGCACCACTTAGAGTGTTCCCCAAATACCCGGAATTCCAGCTCCAAAGGATAGGATACCCTCTCTGGCTCCTGCCCATGCACAAGCATGTGTACCCTCACACGTGTGCACATATATTAGACACAAACATTTTTTGTTGTTGGTTTTTCTATGTAGTCCTGGCTGGCCTAGAACTCGCTCTATAAACCAGGCTGGCCTCGAACTCAGAGATCTGCCTGCCCCTGCCTCCTGAGTGATGGGATTAAAGGCATGCGCCACCACTGCCCTCCCACCTTGATTTTTTTTTAAGATGACATAAGCCAGGCATAGTGACACACTTCCTTAACTCAAGCATTTGGGAGGCAGAGGCAGGTTGATCTCTAAATTTAAGGCCAGCCTGGTCTACAGAGCAAGTTCCAGGATAGCCAGAGCTACATAGAGAGACCTTGTCTCAAAAAAAGGAAATGACAGGTTTGGGGATTAGTGAAACATCATAAATAGCAAGCACTGGGCTCTTCATGATGGCACATAACTTTGACCCCAACACTCTGTGAGGCAGAGGCAGATGAATCTCTTGAGTTTAAGGCCAATCTGCTCTGCATAGAGTTCCAGGCCATTTTGGACTGAATAGTCAGACCTGTCTCAGAAGACACGCACTGATTAGAGTCTTCACAACTCAAGAGGCTGATGGGACACATGGGCTCCCAGGAGACAAGGCTTGAAGAGTGAGGAAGAGTCCCTCTTTGGGCTGATGGAAAGCTAGTGTGTCTGGCACTGATTTGGACATGGATTTGGCCCTGGTCAGGAAGCATATGATCCTGAGAGCTCTGAAAATATCTCTAGCTGCTATGAGAACATTCTAGAAGGGAGCTTGGAGAAACCCCAGAGCCCAGTAAGAAGCCATTGATTACAGCTTTGGATTATGGAGGAGATTATGTAACCTGGGTCACTGTAGACTTCGTGACATTGCCCACTGCTCCTGAAATCCCTTTGACAACCTTTTCAGAGAACCCCTACATACCATTGGTCCAGATTGAATGGGGACCCCTCCATCAGGCAGCCATCCTCCAGGGCAAAGAAGTGCTACTTTCAAGTTCTGTGTTGGTATGGCTGGAGGTGGGAGGGACTCCCATACTGGATGGTTTTCTGAGCAGGCTTGACTACCTCTGGTGGCCGCCTTATGGATCCTGAAAGCCATCCCGAACCATGGGACTGGGTGCCACTGACTTCTGACTCATGCAGGACAGCTTTGCCCAGTGTCCTCCCACCTTGCTCTGCTCACTAAAGGACTTCTGCACTCCCGTCATTTGGGTGTGGAGCTACCCAACTCTCCTAGGGCTGTCAGCATTCTCCCGCCACAGCCTCCGCCCTCCACCCACCTCTCCCTCTCAGCTGCAGGGCTGTCAGTCAGTGCCATCATTGACTGCCCACCCCTGCCTCCCAGGAGTACAGCTGCTTCCTACCCTCGCTATTCCAGAACCCCTGCGCCAGATTCTCCATATGCTTCTAGAAAGATCTTTCACATAGACAAATACACACATATAAAATATGCTTTGATTGTACATCCTAATTTTTTGAGCATATTTTGGGTTTGTTATTTTTGAGACAGGGTCTCACTATGTAGCCCAGGCTGTTCTAGAATAGAGTCTCCACCCTAAGTGCTGGGACTAAAGGCAAATGGTTGGTACAAGTAACCTATTTTCCTCTGTGTAACCTGTGGAGGTTTCAGTATCCACGCATAAATGCCCATGCACTCATTGGCAGCTCCAGTCATTTGCAACTTGGAGCATATTCATCTTTTTTTTTTTTTTTTTTAAGCTATGTAGTATTCTTCAAAATTTGGGAGGTTGAAGTATGGTCTGTGTCTGTCTCTGTCTCTTTGGCTGGCCTGGAACTGGCAATCATTCTCCTGCCTCTGTCTTGCAAGTACGAAGATTAAACATGTGAGCCACCACATCTGGCTTTCACAAAACTTTTATGTGTGAGTCCTCCAGCCAGACATGTCATCACGCTGTCTGTCGGAGTTGTCACACTGACTGAAGGCCCTGGGCTCCCTTTTAAAAGGGGGCAGGGACAACTTGGTTTGGGCTCTGTAGCTGCAACTTTTTAAAAAAGATTTATTTTTAGGGGCTGGAGAGATGGCTCAGTGGTTAAGAGCACTGCATGCTTTTCCAGAGGACCTGGTTTCAATTCCCACTACCCACATGGCCCCTTACATCCACCTGTAACTCAGTCCCAGGGGATCCCACACCCTCTTCTGGCCTCCATGGGCACCAGGCATACATGTGGTATGCAAAAGGCCCTTCTTCATTCAATCCCCAGCACCACACAAACTGGGCATAGGAGCACATCTCTATAATCCCAGCACTCAGAAGTGGAGGCCAGAAGATCAGAAATTCAAGGTACTCCTCAGCTACATAGCAAGTCTGAGGCCAACACATGAGACCCTGTCTTAAAAAGAACAAGAACAACCAAGAATAATGGTTTTGGATTTTGAGACAGTCTCACTATGTAACCCTGACTGGCCTGGAACTGTGTAGACCAGGCTGACCAGGAAATCACAGTGATTGATTGGCCTTGCCTCTGCCTCCCTGAGTACTAGAATTAAAGGTGTATGAAGCCAACTAGAGCTACATAGACTCTGTCTCATAAATAAATTAAATAAATAAATAAATAAGTAGCTCTTTGGGAGAGTAGGGGAGGTGGGATGGGGATGTGATGTTGAAGATCAAGTCCAGAGCCTTGCAGGTGCTAGGCCAACATTCTCTCACCGAGGGATACACCCCAGCCTTAATTGTAATGTTTATTTCTCAATGTCTTCAATGAGGTAATTGTAATATAAACCCAGACTTGTCCTCCATTAAATTGTGCCCTGTCTGCATGTGAACAACTACCTGTAACTGCAGTTTCACAGGATCTGACACCTTCTTCTGACCTTCGAGAGCACCAGGCACACATATGATGCACATAAATACATGCAAACAAAACATACATACATACACACTCCAAGACAAGGTCTCTTGTAGCCCAGAATACTTTCCTGAAGCAAGAATGACCTCCTACCTCCACCTCATAGTCATGAACCATCACGCCCAACTCCAAATCTACTTCTCAGTGGCATTTGAGAAACAGTGAAGCACACATACAAAGAGCAAGTCTGCAGCTGTCCGCCAGGGCCCAGATTTGGGAGTATTTTGTGATCAGAATGGCTAGCTACCTAAAGGTCTCGATGTAGCTGTGCCCGGAACTCTGTGTTAGAGCCTTCTTTCCCTCCTCTCTGCTGAGACTGCATGGGCATCCATGAGGAACAGTGCTCCTCATGCATCTGTCCCCACAGCTCCCCAGTGTCAGCAGCAGCACACCCACAGCATGCCTGCACCACCATATGGAGCTGCGAGCAAGAGCTGAGAGCATGCCTGTGTGCTTGCCTGTTTCTCTGGTTGGTTAGTTATTCTTTTCTGGTGTGCTGATACTCCAGCCCAGAGCCTGGAACATGCTGAGTGATGCTAGGTCACTAGCCACACCCTCAGCTCTTTCTTGATTGCTTATTTGTGACTGGATCTCACTCTGAAGTTTAGGTTGTTCTAGAATTCACTGTGTCATCCAGGCTAGCCTCTAACTTGTGGCAACCCTTCTGTGTCAGTCTCCTGGATGCTGGGATTATAGGTGTCAGCCACTGTGGCAAACTACTTAAAAAGGTTTTCAGAATTGGCAAATCATGCGGGGAACCCAGTAACTAATGATCAAATTCATTAGAAGGGCCAGAGAGATGTCTCTGTGAGTAAAGTTGTGTTTCTGCTAAAGCTGGTAACTCAGGTTCAATCCCAGGACCACAAAGGAGGGGACCTGAAGACTAGCTGGTGGGCCTCTGGCTTTTACATGCATGTTGTGGCACACACACCCTTGAAAAAATATTTTTAAAAAGTTTAATTGCCAGGCGGTGGCGACGCACGCCTTTAACCCCAGCACTTGGGAGGCAGAGGCGGGCAGATCCCTATGAATTCAAGGCCAGCCTGGTCTACAGCATGAATTCCAGGATAGCTATTTGGACATGGATTTGTTACACAGAGAAAGCCTGAAACCCTGTCTAAAGAAAAAAAACAAAACTTTTTATTATAAAGCATTTTACTCTGGACTTTGCTGTCTTCACATGACAGCTGTGTCATGAGGTTAAAAACGAATTTTTCTTTCGTATAAAGAAAATAGGAGGATTGGGGATGTAGCCCAGTGGGTAGAATGCTTGCCTGGCGGGCACAAAGCTCTAATTTCAAATCCTAGCACCACACTGTGAGTGATGGGATGTGCCTGTAATCCCAACATTCAGACGCTAAAGGCAGGAGGATCAGAAGTTCAAGGTCATCCTCAGCTACATAGTTCTAGGCTACATGAGAGCAAAGAAAGGTGTCTGTTATTGGTCTATTGCTGTGAAGAGACACCATGACCAAGGCAACTCTTATTTTTTTTTTAAGTTTTTTAATTTTTTTTTTAGATTTATTTTGTGTGTATGAGTGTTTTGCCTGCATGTATGTATGTGCACACATATATCCCTGAGGAAGTGGTGAACCTCTGGGTAGGTGCTGGGAATTGAATCCAGGTCCTTTGGAAGAACAAGTGCTCTTAACCACTGATTAAACTCTCCAGTCCTACCCCCCCTCCAAAAAGTGCATTTTATTGGGGGCTTGCTTACAACTTTAGAGGGTTAGTCCATTATTATCATGGCTGGGAGCAGGCAGGCATGGTAATGGAGCAGTAGCTGAGAGCCTTACATCCTGATCTCCATGTAACAGGCAGAGGGAGAGACACTGGACCTTCTGTGTGCTTTTGAAACTTCAGAGTCCACCCCCAGTGACATGCCTCCTCCAACAAGGCCACACCTCCTCATCCTTCTCAAATGGTTCAGCAACTGGGGACCAAGCATTCAAACATGAGTTTATGGGAGCCGTTCTCATTCACACCACCACAGAAGGAAAGGGGAAGAGAGATACGAAAGATGACTAAGATGCAGGATAGCGCTGGTGCAGAGAGAGCACTTGCTTAGATACTTGCAATGCCCTAGGTTCTTTTTTTTTTCCCCTCATTTTCATTTTCCTGACAAGGTCTCACTATGGTAACCATGGCTGTTCTGGAACTCACTCTGTGACCAGGCTGGCCTCTAAATCACAGACATCCCCTGCCTCTGTCCCCCAAGTGCTGGAATTAAAGGTGTGGCCATTACACCCAGGACCCTAGGTTCAATACCACAACAAAAAGAAAGAAATGAATATATGTAAACTAAGTTTATGTGTTCTTTGCTTTTTACTAAATATCCACACATTGATGTTTGAGAGCTGAGCACACACATAAAGTATTTATTCTTGCCTAAATTATACAAGCCATCTCATTTCAGTAGGCTCACACGTGAATAATTAGCTTGAATAATCATAATATAAAAGTCCTTGTGAAATCTTAAGGAATTTAAAGGACCATATTACAAAATTTTAGCAAGATGATCTTCAATTTGAAAACATCATCCTTAAAATACTGAGGTACTAAGAATGCGGATGTAAAGTTAGAATAGGGTTTTCTGAGAATAAATAGAAAATAATATAAACTTAATGTAGTGGCCTGTCGATTGCAGGGCTTTTGCACTTACTGCTCAAGAGGAAGTGGCCCTCCTCAGGAAGTTCCCAGGTTAGGCTCAAGTTGAACTAATGTAAAAAGCAAATATCCTGGAAAAAGCTGTAACAACTGCATTGCAACAATAACGATCGCATCAAATCCAAATAACAATGGGGAATAGTAACAAGATGGCCCATCCAGTAAGGAAGCTTGCTGCCATGCCCGACAACCTGAGTTCGGTGGAGGGAGGGAACACTCCTGCAAAGTTGTCTTCTGACCCCAGCACGTGAACCCTGGCACTTGCACACCCTCACACATAAATAAATAGATGTCAGCCGGGTGTCATGGAGCACACCTTTAATCCAAGCACTCAGGAGGCAGAGGCAGGCAGATTTCTGTGAGTTTGAAGCCAGCCTGGTCTACAGAGTGAGTTCCAGGACAGCCAAGACTGTTTGTTATACAGAGAAACCTTGTCTCAAAACACCAACCAAAAGTGTGGGCTCTTCAAGAGACTGTGGCTTTACAGGGATTTTGTGCACTCGGGGAAAGAGCTGTCTCCATATGATGGGACCTGAACACTCTGCCCGAGGCCAACCTGGGGCCCAGCTGCCCATCCTGCAAAGCCCAACAACTTGGAGGCGTTGGTGAGATTGCCCTACTGAACAACTGTTCAGCTGAGATCCATTTGGGAGAGGTTTCAGAAGGCCACAGCCTTCAGTCTGAGCAAACAAGATCAGCTGAGGAGTTGACGAGCGAGCAAAAACGGCACCTGAGAACACAAGAGAAGGAGCCGTCCAGCCACCAAACCAGATCACCAGACTCATAAGCCCACCCTACGCCGACTAGGAATAGATAAGGCCTCATCTCTGACGGCAGACCAGGTCTCTAGCCCCTAGGCCCCAGCCATTGGAGCTCCAGGGAACAGGCAGCTACCTTTCTCTGCTCCCTCACCAAAAAAAAAAAAAAAAAAAACAGCTCCTGTGAACCCAACAACTACTGGAGCCATAAGCCCACCCTGCACCAATTGGGAATAACTGCTCCCTGAGAAAGAACCCACTAACACTGATTAGACTAAGCTGCTCCCAGAGAAACAAAGCCCAACAGCACTGATTCGACCAAGAACTCCTAGTGGACCAAGACTATCAATTAGAACGAGAGGCACCTCCAGACACAGACACCACCTGCACCGAGCAGAGGAAGAGATGAGTAGACGCCAGTGCAAAAATACAGGCAACAACATACAGACCTATATGACAACATCAGAACCTAGCAATTCTACACCATGCAGAAGCAGAAGAAATCAATCCTAAAAATGACTTTAAGAAGATGATAGAGGCCTTTAAAGAGGAAATGAAAAACTCCCTTAAAGAGGAAACAAAATTAGAAAGACAGTCATGGTATGTACTCACTCATAAGTGGATTCTAGATATAAAATAAAGAACAATCAGACCACAACCCATAGAACCATGGAGGCTATATATATAGCATGGAGGTCCCTAGGACAACTGTGGCTTATAATAAATTTCGGTTTTACTCAATTATTTTAAAAAAAAATAGCCAGATGAATGGAAACACATGAACTATGAACCAAAGGCTGAGGGGCCCCCAGCTGGATCAGGCCCTCTGAATAGGTGTGACAGTTGATAGGCTTAATCAGTTTGGGAGGCAACTAGGCAGTGGGACCGAGTCCTGTGCTCATTGCATGAGTTGGCTGTTTGAAACCTGGAGCTTATGCAGGGACACTTGGCTCAGTCTGGGAGGAGGGCACTGGACCTGCCTGGACTGAGTCTACCAAGTTGATCGCAGTCCTCGGGGGAGGATTTGCCCTGGAGGAGGTGGGAATGGGGGGTGGGCTGGGGGTAAGGGAAGGGGGTGGGAGGGGGAGAACAGGGGAACCCATGGCTGATATGTAGAACTGAATGGTATTGTAAAAGAAAAGAAAAGAAAAAAAAAAGGAAACAAAAAATTCCCTTAAAGAAATGGAAGAAAAAACAAACACAAAATTGGAAGAAATCAAAGAAAGCCAAGGAAAAGTAATTAAACAGATGAAGGAAACAGTTCAAGATTTGAAAATTGAAATTGAGACAATAAAGAAGACACAAACTGAGGGAATGCAGGAAATAGAAATTCTGACTAAACGAACAGGAACTACAGATGCAAGCATAACCAACTGAATGCAAGAGATGGAACAGAGAATCTCTGATGTTGAAGACACAATAGAGAAAATAGATTTGTCAGTCAGAAAACACTAAAGCTAACAAAGCCATAACACAAAACGCCCAACCTAAGGAAATCAAACATACCCATGAAAACTCAAGCAATAGATAATCCCACAACAACAAATACCAAAAAAGGGAAACACGGTACTACCACAAAAAAATAACAGGAATTAACAATCACTGGTCATTAATATCCATCAGTATCAATGGTCTCAACTCACCTATAAAAAGACACAGGCTAACAGAATGGATACGAAAACAGGATCCATCCTTCTTCTGCATGCAAGAAACACACCTAAACTTCAAAGACAGATACTACCTCAGAGTAAAAGGCTGGGAAAAGGCTTTCCAATCAAATGGACTTAAGAAGCAAGCTGGTGTAGCTATCCTAATATCTATAAAATAGACTCCAAACTAAAATCAATTGAAAGGAATCAGGAAAGACATTATATATTTATCACAGGGAAAATTCACCAAGATGAAATCTCAATTCTGAACATTTATACCCCAAATACAAAAGCACCCACATTTGTAAAAGAAACATTACTAAAGCTTAAATCACACATCAAACCCCACACACTAGTAGTGGGAGATTTCAACACACCACTCTCACCAAAAGACTACAAGACTGAAACTTGGACAGTGGTGGCGCATGCCTTTAATCCCAGAGCCAGGTGGATATCTGTGAGTTCGAGGCCAGCCTGGGCTACCAAGTGAGTTCCAGGAAAGGCGCAAAGCTGCACAGAGAAACCCTGTCTCGAAACACACACACACACACACACACACACACACACACACACACACACACACACACAAAGACTGAAACTTAACAAAGAAATAAAGGACCTAACAGATTTATGACTCAAATGGACTTAATAGATATCTACAGAACATTTCACCCTAACACAAAAGAATATATCTTCTTCTCAGTACCCCGTGGAACCTTCTCAAAAATTGACCACATGCTCGGTCACAAAGCAAATCTCAAAAGATACAAAAACATTGGAATAACCTCCTGTATCTTATCAGACCACCATGACTTAAAGTTAGATTTCAACAACAACAAAAACTATAGAAAGCCTACAATCTCATAGAAACTGAATAATGCCCACCTGAAGTACCAATGGGTCAAGGAAGAAATAGAAATTAAAGATTCCCTTGAATTCAATGAAAATGAAAGTACAACATACCCAAACTTATTGGACACTATGAAAGCAGTGCTAAGAGGAAAATTCATAGCACTAAATGCCCACATAAAGAAGAGAAATCTCACACTAGTGACTTAACAGCACACCTGAAAGCTCTAGAACAAAAAGAAACAAACACCCAGGGGAATAGATGCCAGGAAATAACCAAATTGAGGCCAAATCAATGAAATAGAAACAAAGAGAACAATACAAAGAATCAATGAAACAAAGAATTGGTTCTTTGAAAAAATTAACAAGATAGACAAATCCCTAGCCAAATTAACCAAAAGGCAAAGAGAGAGCACCCAAATTAACAAAATCAGAAATGAAAAGGGAGACATAACAACAGACAACAAGGAAATCCAAAGAATCATCAGGTCATACTTCAAACACCTGTACTCCACAAAATTGGAAAATCTGAAAGAAATGGACAATTTTCTGGATTGATACCACATACCAAAGTTAAATCAAGACCAGATAAACTATTTAAATAGACCAATAACCCCTAAGGAAATAGAAATGGTCATTAAAAGTCTCCCAACCAAAAAAAAAAAAAGCCCAGGACCAGATGGTTTCAGTGCAGAATTCTACCAGATTTTCAAAGAAGAGCTAATTCCAATACTCTTCAAATTATTCGTTCACATAATAGAAACAGAAGGAACATTACCAAACTCTTTTTATGAGGCTATAGTTACCCTGATACCCAAACCACACAAAGATGCAACAAAGAAAGAGAAATACAGACCAGTCTCCCTCATGAACATTGATGCAAAAATACTCAACAAAATATTGGCAAACCGAATCCAAGAACACATCAAAAAAATTATCCACCTTGATAAAGTAGGTTTCATCCCAGGGATGCAAGGATGGTTCAACATACAAAAATCTGTCAATGTAATACACCATATAAACAAACTGAAAGAAAAAAAATCACATGATTGTCTCATTAGATGCAGAAAAAGCCTTTGACAAAATCCAACACCCCTTCATGATAAAGGTTCTAGAGAGATCAGGAATACAAGGAACATACCTAAACATAATAAAGGCAATTTACACCACCAAAGCCACCATCAAATTTAATGGAGAGAAACTCAAAGCGATTCCACTAAATTCAGGAACAAGACAAGGCTGTCCACTCTCCCCATACTTATTCAACATAGTACTTGAAGTTCTAGCTAGAGCAATAAGACAACAAAAGGAGATCAAGGGGATACAAATCGGAAAGAAGTCAAACTTTCACTATTTGCAGACGATATGATAATATACATAAGTGACCCAAAAAATTCTACCAGGGAACTCCTACAGCTGATAAACTCCTTCAGTAAAGTGGCAGGATACAAGATCAACTCAAAAAAATCAGTAGCCCTCCTATATACAAATGATAAAAGGGCTGAGAAAGAAATCAGAGAAACATCACCCTTTACAATAGCCACAAATAATATAAAATACCTTGGGGTAACACTTTAACACTTACTAAACAAATGAAGGACCTGTTTGATAAGAACTTTAAATCTCTAAAGAAAGAAATTGAAGAAGATATCAGAAAATGGAAAGATCTCCCATGCTCATTTATAGGTAGGATTAACATAGTAAAAATGGCAATCTTACCAAAAGCAATCTACAGATTCAATGCAATCCCCATCAAAATCCCAACACAATTCTTCACAGACTTGGAAAGAATAATACTCAAATTCAGATGAAAAAACAAAAAACCCAGGATAGCTAAAAGAATCCTGTATAATAAAGCAACCTCTGGAGGCATCACCATCCCTGACCTCAAGCTCTGTTATAGAGCTATAGTAATAAAAACAAATAACCTAGCTGTCATCTTAGAGTCCAGTGACTGATGGAGGCAGATGCAGAGATCCATGGCCAGGCACCAGGCTGAGCTCCGGGAATCCAATTGATGAGAGAGAGGAGAGATTCTGCAGGCGAGGGACGTCGAGATCATGATGGGAGGACATGCAGAGATGACCGGCCATACTAGTGGAAGTCCATGAACTGTGCACTGGTGGCTGTGGAGCCCCCATGATACGTATCTCTCTGGATACGGAAGACGGTTGTTTGGCTCGAACTGTTTGGGGGGCACCCAGGCAGGGGAATCAGGATCTGTCCCTGGCTTATGGGCAGGCTTCTGGGAATCCGGTGCCTGTGGTGTGACGCCTTGCACAGCCTTGGTGCAGTGGGAAGGGACTTGGACCTGCCTAGGCTCAGTGTGCTGGGCTCTGCTGACTCCCCATGGGAGACCTCAATTTGGGGGATGTGGGGATGCAGGGTGGCTTGGGAAAGAGGGCTGGGGGGTGGGAAGAGGGAGGAGGGGGGACCTGTGGATGGTATGTGGAGTGAATAGAAAATTTCTTAATAAAGAAAAATGAAAAAGCTTGGTACTGGCATAAAAGTGGACATAAGGACCAATGGAATCAAATTGAAAACCCTGACATTAATCCACACACATATGAACACCTGATTTTTGACAAAGAAGCCAAAACTATACAATGGAAAAAAGAAAGTATCTTCAACAAATGGTGCTGGCATAACTGGATGTTAACATGTAAAAGATTGCAAATAGATCCACATCTGTCACTGTGCACAAAACTCAAGTCCACATGAATCAAAGACTTCAACATAAATCCAGTTACACTGAACTTGATAGAAGAGAAAGTAGGAAGTACTCTTGAACGCATGGGCACAGGAGATCACTCCCTAAATATAATACTAGTAGCACAGACACTGAGAGCAATAATTAATAAATGGGACCTCTTGAAACTGAGAAGCTTTTGTAGGGCAAAAGACATGGTCAATAAGACAAAAAGACAGCCTACAGAATGGGAAAAGATCTTCACCAACCCCACATCTGACAGAGGACTGATCTCCAAAGTATATAAAGAACTCAAGAAACTAGACATCAAAATACTGAACAATTCAATTAAAAAATGGGCTAAAGAGCTAAATAGAGAATTCTCAAAAGAAGAATCTCAAATGGCTGAAAGACATTTAAGGAAATGCTCAACATCCTTAGTCATCAGAGAAATGCAAATCAAAACAACTCTGAGATACCACCTTACACCTGTCAGAATGGCTATGATCAAAAACACTAATGACAGTCTATGTTGGAGAGGATGTGGAGCAAGGGGAACACTCCTCCACTGTTGGTGGGAGTGCAAACTTGCACAACCGCTGTGGAAATCAGTATGGCGGTTTCTCAGAAAATTGGGAATTGATCTACCTCAAGACCCAGCCACACCACTCTTGGGCATATACCCAAGGAATGCTCAATCATACCACAAAGATACATGCTCAACTATGTTCATAGCAGCACTATTTGTAATAGCCAGAACCTGGAAACAACCTATGTAGATGTAACCAATCGTATTATTAAAATAAGAAACACAGAGCCAAGGTAAAAGAGAAAAGCCGAGAGGTCAGAGCTCAGAGATAAAATCTTACCTCCTGCAGTGCTCCTAGCTTCCCCGAGAGAGGGAGGTACTTCCTGTGTGCCTGTTTAAATAATCTTTCTGTTCTGCCTTCTCATTGGTTGTAAACCCAACCACATGACTGCCTCATCACTGCCTGTAAGTACCGCCCTCCAGGTCTTAAAGGCGTATGTCTCCAATACTGGCTGTATCCCTGAACACACAGAAATCTACCTAGCTCTTCTAACCACCACGCTCTCACTATGGCTCTAATAGCTCTGACCCCAGGGCAACTTTATTTATTAACATAAAATTAAAATAACATTTCAGTACAAATAAAATATCACCACAAACCTAGATGCCCGTCAACTGAAAATGGATTAAGAAAATGTGGTACATATACACAATGGAGTACTACTCAGCAGAGAAAAACAATGACAGCATGAAATTTGCAGGCAAATGGATGGAACTAGAAAATATCATCCTGGGTGAGGCAACCCAGACTCAGAGGGACAAATATGGTATGTACTCACTCATAAGTGGATACTAGATTTTAAGCAAAGGACAATCAGACTGCAACCCACAGATCCAGGGAGGCTACCTAGCAGGGGGACCCTAGGATGACTGAGGCTTATAATAAGTTTTAGTTTTACCCAATCACTGGGCAAGCTTTAGTGAAACATTTCATTATTAGTATAAGAATTTGTACTGTATCAAGCTGATGAAAGAAAATGCTGGCCGTACTTTCAGGAGGGGAGGCTAAAATCTTTTTAGACTATGGATTAGCCTATAGAAAAATATCTGCCGTAAATCAAACAGTGAAGGGGAGGATGAATAGGAATCTCACTTACACAACTTAAATAAAACATAGCTCTCTGAACAGATGAAAATAAAAAAAAATGTGTGTACCCCCCCAAAAAAAAATCAACCAACCAAATAAATAAATAGATGTAATAAAAATATTTTAAAGAAATAACTAGGGGTTGGGGATTTAGCTCAGTGGTAGAGCACTTGCCTAGCAAGCACGAGGCCCTGGGTTCGGTCCTCGGCTCTGTTAAAAAAAAAAAAAAAAAAGACAAAATAAAATGGGCTGGAGAGATGGCTCAGAGGTTAAGAGCACCAACTGCTCTTCCAGAGGTCCTGAGTTCAATTCCCAGCAACCACATGGTGGCTCAAAACCATTTGTAATGAGATCTGGCGCCCTCCTCTGTATACATAATAAATAAATAAATCTTTTAAAAAAAAAAAAAAAGAAAGAAAGAAATAACTATGTAGGAGAGGTCTGGGAAATGATCCAGCAGTGGGTTGGAGAGTTTGCTATGTGAACAATCCTAGCACCAACCTAAACATTTGGGTGTGAAATCCATTTTTTTGGAATAATTTATTTTTATTTCATTTGCATTGGTATTTTGCCTGCGTGTGTGTCTGTGTGAAGGTGTCACATCTTGGAGTTAGAGACAGTTGTTAGCTGTCATGTGGGTGCTGGGAATTGAACCCAAGTCCTCTGGAAGAGCAATAATCAGTGCTCTTAACCGCTGAGCCATCTCTCCAGCCCGTGAAATAAATCTTTTTTTTTAAAAAAAAAAAATGGGCCTGGAGAGATGCCTCAGCGGTTAAGAGCACTAGCTGCTCTTCCAGAGGTCATGAGTTCAATTCCCAGCAACCACATGATGGCTCACAACCATCTATAATGAGATATGGTACCCTCTTCTGGCATGCTGGCATACATGCAGACAGAACACTGTATACATAATAAATAAATCTTAAAAAAAAAAATCTTAGAGGCAGGTGAATCTCTGTGAGTTTAAGGCCATCCTGGTCTGTAGAGCAAGATCCAGGACAGGCTCCAAAACTGCACAGAGAAACCCCGTCTCGAAAAACCAAAAACAAACAAATCTGGGTGTGTGTAGTCAGGTGGTGGTGGAGCATGCCTGTTCCAGGACAGTGGAACTGTTACCCTGAGAAACCCTTGTCTTGGGGCTGGAGAGATGGCTTAGTGGTTAAGAGCACTGACTGCTCTTCAGGAGGATTCGGGTTCAATTCCCCGCACCCACATGGCAACTCACAACTGTCTGTAGCTCTAATCTAGGGAACCTGACACCCATGGCAAAACATCAATGCACATAAAATAAAAATAATAATTTTTAAAAAAGAAACCCTGTCTTGAAACAAACAAACAAACAAAACAAATCTGAGAGTGTCTGTACCCCTGTTAATGTCCTCCTCTGGCCTCAGCACAGCACACACAGATACAGATATGAATACACATCCCACAAACATAAAATAACTTTTTAATTTTTATTTTATTTTATGTGTATGGGTGTATTGCCTGCATGCATGTCTGTGTACTCCATGTGTGCAGTAGCTGAAGGGACCAGAAGAAGGGATGAGATCCCCTGGGACTGGAGTTACAAATGAATGTGATAGGTATGTGGGCACTGGGAATTGAACCTGTGTCTTCTGTAAGGGCAGCCAGTGCTGTTAACCACTGAGCCATCTCTACAGCCCAGGCAGGTTAGTTTTACACTGGACTTTGTGCCAAGCTACCTGTAAACAAATTACAAAGAATGAGTGGTCCTCATGGACGGCCACACTGCACAGCTAACCACTGAGGGCATGGGCAGAAGAGAAGAACCCATCTTTGGTTGTGCCCAAGGACAGAAGAACAATGTGGTGTTTGGGAGAAAGACTGACCACGGAGAGCCTGAGGTGAGTGATTTTAGGTGCCGAGGTTCCTTTACTAGATAAATGGAGGGCGTGGCATGGTGGTGTATGGCTATAATATTGGCTCTTGGGAGGCTGAGGGAAAAGGATTGCAAATTTAAGGCTAGCCTAGCAAATTCAAGACCTTGCCTCCCCCTGTAAAGTAGGAATGCAGCTGGAAATAGAGCTCAATAATAGAGTGCTTGTTGGCATGTGCAAGGCCCTGGGTTCATCCCCAGGAGAGAAACAGCCAAAGAGGGTAGACCGTGATGGTCCCGCACACCATGTGTGGTGGTATCACAGATGTAACGCTTATTAAACGCTCAAGAACCTGCCTGGCAAATAACCACCCCATCAGATTGTCAGGTGACCTATCAAACCACCAAGTTCTACCTTAATGTGGATCCCCCCAAGTGGACTAAGTGGTAAAGTGAGGCAGGGAGACTGTGGCCAATGGCTGTGCTTCTGATGTTGAATCTCTGAAAAGGTCCAGGTATCAAAGGATCCATCCCCAGGGTGGTACTACTTGGAGGTAATTGAGCTTTTAGGAGGTGGGGCTTATCAGGATATCCTTAGGTCTTTGGGGGTGTAACCTCAAGGGGTTATGGAATTCCTGACCTCCTCTTCCTCTCCTTTCTTCCTTCCTTCTTTCTTGTTGTTGTTTGTTTTGTTTTGAGATAGAGTCTCATGTAGCCTAGGCTAGCCTCCAACGTCCTGTGCATCTGAGAGTGACCTTGAATTTCTGGCTCTCTTGCCTGAGCCCCTGAGCGTTGTGATTGCAGGAGTACACCACCACTTCCAGATCTGAGAGGTGCTGCGGATCGAAACCGGGGTCTCACGCACGCTGGACAAGAACTCTACCACCTGAGCTGCACCCAGCCCCTCTTCTGCCCTTGTGCTTCTTGGCTGAGGAGATGAGCGGGTTAGTTGGTTTTGTTTTAACATAGGGTCTCACTGTGTAGCTCAATCTGACGTAGAACTTGCTATGTAGACCAGGGAATTCACAGAGATCCTCTTTTTTGTTTGTTTGTTTGTTTGTTGTTTTTTGTTTTTCGAGACAGGGTTTCTCTGTGTAGCTTTGCACCTTTCCTGGAATTCGCTTTGTAGACCAGGCTGGCCTCGAACTCACAGAGATCTGCCTGCCTCTGCCTCCCGAGTGCTGGGATTAAAGGCGTGTGCCGCCGCCGCCGCCGCCGCCCAGCCACAGAGATCCTCTTACCTCTGCTTCCTGAGTGTTGGGATTAAAAGCTTGTGCCGCCACTCACTCGTCGCTAACAACACACCTCTAGGAGAGCCTGTAGAGAGCTGAGAGACAAGTGAGATGGAGGCAAAGGCTGGACCACTGTCTTCACATCCTGGTTCCTTTGCTGTCCACCCAGTGAGTCAGACTCTGCCTGGCTCTTATGTGGACACAGTTGATCATCTCAGAAATGTTTTTCCCAAGACAGTAACACAAGGTTAACTTGACCTGTTGTTATGCTCACTGGAGCGATGTGTTTCTTTTATCTTGCTCTTGGTAACCTTGTGCTTTCTTGGCATTTTAAGCTGCAATTAGTCCTTCAGCCTTGTTGCAAGGCTCAGACCAAACCCTGACCCATGCCTGCAGCCACAGGAGGGTGGACAGCTCCTGAATTAAGTCACCACCTGTTAGTCCAACAAGTAGAAGGCCAAATTCGTTTGTTTTTATTATTATTTTGTATATATGGATTTATTTCCTGAATGTATGTCTCTATGCACTGTGTGTCTGCGCCTAGTGCCTGTAGAGGTCTAAAGAGGGTATCAGGTCCCCTGCAACTGGAGTTACACATAGTTGTGAGTTGCAACATGGGTGCTGGGAATCGAACCTAGGTCTTCTTGAAGAGCAGCCAGGACTCTTAACTACTGATCCATCTCTCCATACCCAAGGCCATTCTTGATCACAAGAAGAAAAACTTCATTAGAAATCACACTGGCCACAACTAAACAATTTTCAGATTTTTGCCTAATCCCAGGGGTCAAGCGAAAGCCTGCTGCTACCTCCACAAAGGACACCTCTGTGATAGAGCCCTCCTCTGCCCAGTAAGGCAGGTTTGGCAGCTGAGAGGTGGCACTCACCTGACTTGTACAGGGTCCTGGCTTCCACCTCAGCTTTGCATAAAAATAAGTAGATACATAATAAAGAAGTGTCGCAGCAACTTCACCTGTCTTACTCATTAGTGTCCTGGTCTGAGTTCTACCATTTCCACGCCACAGATCCTACTGTGTTTGGGGCTGGTTTGTTGGCTGCAGGAATCTACACATTGAGACCTTGTCTCAGAAAAAGCAAAAACCAAAAAACCAAAAAGTTCCACATCTGTTTCCACAAAACTCTTCCAGTAGTTTCCTCCTCATGCCTCTGCCTCCTCGAGCCTCCTGCTGTGATCAGATACCTGAGGCGCTCACATGGAATAAATCTGAACCCAGCTATGGATCATAGTCCTCAAATCCATGTATTCACCTTACTAACCCTCAGCACCTCAGAATGTGACTGTATTTGTAGATAAGGAAAGCTCAGTTGTAGAAGCACTTGCCTTTGGCCAGCAAGATGGCTCAGCAGGTAAAGGTCCCTACCTCCAAGCGTGACCTGGAACTCATAGGTGGGAGAAGAGGACCACTTCCCACAAGTTGTCCTCTGACCTGCACACAGGAGCCATGGCACATGTAACAACCCTCTTCCCCCATAGATGATAGATAGATAGATAGATAGATAGATAGATAGATAGATAGATAGATAGATAGATAGAGTGATGCGGAAATTCCACAGAGTCTGTCTGATAATCAAAGGGATTTATTTTGGGTTAACTCAAAACAAGCATGAAGGAGTTGGTCGAAAGATCCAGGAGGGGTGGGGTGCGGTCCAACACGGTTCTCTGGAGAACTCTGCCTTGATCTGCAGCACCAGCCTCCAGCATCCAAGACCACGAGGTAGCCAAGAGAGCAACATGTAAGCATCCCAGGTCTTAAGGGGTCCCCCTTCAGCCATGCCCTGGGAAGGCAGGTGGTACCTAGCAGTTACCTGCTGCCTACTAAGGACAGTGCTTTAGGGGTAAAGCACAGACAAACACCCCTACAATAGAAAGAGAGAGAGAAAGATTAGATGATAGATAATAGGTAGGAGAGAGAGAGACAAAACAGACAGACAGACAGACAGACAGGCAGGCAGGCAGATAAAAGGAGTGCTTACCTCATATGCACAGTGCCGTGGGCTCCAGCCCCAGTACCACATGTACTAACGTCATGGTGTAGACCTGTAATTCCAGCACTTGGGAGGCAGAGGCAGGAGGATCAAAAGTTCAAGGTCATCCTCAACTACACAATGAGTTCCAGGTTCCAGGTCAGCCTATATGAGACTTGTCTCAACAATGACAAAACAAACCAACAACAATAACAAAACCCACAGCCAGGTTCCTTAGGAGAGAGATGGCAGCGGCGCTCTTCCAGGGGACCAGAGTTTGGTTCCCAGCACCCACCTCAAGAAAAGCTCAGCCGGGCAGCAGTGGTAGCGCACACCTTTAATCCCAGCACTCGGGAGGCAGAGACAGGCGGATCTTTGTGAGTTCAAGGCCAGCCTAGTCTACAGAGCAAGATCCAGGACAGGCACAAAGCTACAGAGAAACCCTGTCTGGGGAGGAGGGATGGGGGGGGGAGCCCACAGCATCTGTAACTCCAGCTCCAGTGGATCCAATGCCCTCCTGAGGCCTCCTCAGACCTCTTCAGGCATCTGCACTCATATGTAACAGACATGTCAAGTACACATATATAAAAATTCATTTAAAAAAAAAAGGTTTCCAAGTACCTAAGCAACTGAGCATGGTGACACATGCCTGTAGTCTCAGCACTCAGATGGCTGAGGCAGGAGGATGGTGTCCAGCTAGTCTGGACAATGCAGCAAGACCCTAAATTCAAATGAAGTGGCTGAGGAGAGCCCTGAGGGCTACAGTCCAATCTATCCAGTCTGCCCGGTGTTCTTGTGAGAAATGGAGACTAAGAATCCTGGAAGCAGCAGAGCTTCTCACATAACATATCACAGCAAGGACGCCCCTGTGCAAGCCACAGAGCTGGACCGGGGGAGGGGGGGGGGAGCCAGCCTTGACACCCCTGTGCAAGCCACGGAGCTGGACCGGGGGAGAAGCCAGCCTGGACGCCCCTGTGCAAGCCACGGAGCTGGACCTGGGGGGAAGCCAGCCTTGACACCCCTGTGCAAGCCACAGAGCTGGACCTGGGAAGAAGCCAGCCTTGACACCCCTGTGCAAGCCACGGAGCTGGACCTGGGGGGAAGCCAGCCTGGATGCCCCTGTGCAAGCCACGGAGCTGGACCGGGGTAGAAGCCAGCCTGGATGCCCCTGTGCAAGCCACGGAGCTGGACCTGGGGGGAAGCCAACCCTGCCGACTCCATGATTCCCGGCTTCTGGCCTCAAGAACAGTGAGAATATAAACTTCTGTTGTTTAAACCTAGCCTGTGGATTACTGTCTTGGCTGCCCCCACAAACCAATACAGTGAGACCCATAACTGTGGCCTCAGAGATCCTCAGCAGCCACAAGAGGAGGAAAATGGAGACAAGAGCTAGAAGATGTTGGTTGTCTGTTCATAGACTTGCTCTTTCTTTTTGGCGTGTGTGTGTGTGTGTGTGTGTGTGTGTGTGTGTGTGTGTGTGTGTGTGTGTGTTTCTAATTCAGGCTCCACTGCTGAGCCACACACCCAACATTACCATAGGGACAAGACTGATATCAGGGGTTGGGGATTTAGCTTAGTGGTAGAGTGCTTGCCTAGCAAGCACAAGGCCCTGGGTTTGATCCTCAGCTCAAAAAATAAATAAATAAATAAAAAGACTGATATCAGGCATTCAGTTTTCCCTGAACCGATTTTGACAGTTTACTGCCCAGTAACACCACTCCTTTGTATTTTACTAAACAAACCAGTTTTACAGCCTGCACATTAAACCTGTTCAGCTATGTCCACACGGCTGCCTGAGAAGCAGGGTCCAAACTGGCCTGAAAATATACCGTACCACCAAACCAGCTTTCTTTTTCTTTCTTCCTTGTCTGTGTGAGACAGGGTCTCACCATGAAGGCCCTGCTGACTGTGAACTTTCTGTCCTCCTGCCTCAACCTCCCGAATGCCCAGATCACAGTCGGACACCACCATGCCAGCGGCCACAGGGCATTTCTAGAATTCCTACCTCATTGCTCCCACCTGTGGGTTCCACCCGACAGGCCAGCAGGCGTTGAGGGTGGGGCCCCATCTACCCGTCCTCTCTACTCTGGCACTGATGGCCCGAAGGCAGTGATGGATCGGGGAAGCCGCTGAGCTCTGGACACCCTCCTCTGACGGCTCTTCCCACGCTTTCCTCCAAACTCCCTCTTCAGCCGAAGCAGCAGAACCTGTACCGCTCTGGAGGACTGTCTGTCCCTCCTCCCCCACCTCGCTTGTCCCATCTCTTTCCCTCTGGCTGTCTCTATCTCCCTAACGTGTTCTAGCCCTCACCACTGCGGGACCTTTGCACACAGCTCTCCCTACCTAGCCTCTTTCACCGAGCTTACATCTGGTCATCTTCTGTGATGGAGGACACTTCCTCAGGGAAGCCCTCCAGGCTAAGCCCCTGATTGGCCATCCACATAGGGCTTGGCTTCTCTTTTGGCACTCCCTTGTGCTCTGATTTACTAGACTGGCCGTCTGATTAGTGTTCCTTTTCCCGTTCCCGACTTTCAGATTCACAGTGCCAGAATTAATGGCCCTGGGACAAGACCTCATTCACTGTGCCCCCAGAGCCTGGGATATAGTTGCTATGCAAATTTGGTGGTTGAATGAATATTGTTGCTGTTACTGTTCCCCTAAATCCTTCCTTCGATATGGGAGGGTGTGTGTGGAGGTACACCGCTCAGATCTGTTTTCAGAAGGGTAGTCATAAAGCCAGGGGTAGTGGAGCACATCTGTAATCCCAGCACTTGGGAGGTTGAGGCAGAAGGATCAGAAGTTCAAGGCCATCCTCAGGTACATAGTCTAGCTAGGCTAGAATTTCATAAAACCTTGTCTGGGACTGGCATGGTGGTGCAAGCCTTTGATCTTAGCACCCGGGAAGCCAAAGCAGGAGGATTCTGAGTTCAAGGCCAGCCTGGTCTACATGATAAGCTACAGGCCAGCCAAGGCTACATGGTAAGACAAAACAACAAAACAAAACAAGAAAAAAAAAACTGTCTGGAGGAGGTGGGCAGGAAAAGAAGGGCAGTGTTCAGACCTGTGCTTTCAAATCACTGCAGCATTCCTGGTCGCATCTGCCTGGGCTGCCCCCAGCTAAGGACCCATGGGTTTGCTGGTGGGACAATGTTGTCCAAGGCAAATGACATTAGAGGCAGGATTCTTCTACCGGTCACTGTGTGCTCTGGGGGCTCCCTCCCATTGGTCTCCCCAAGACTGTCTACTGATGCTTGCACTCTGCCGCCTCTCAGCTGCAAGTTCACTCCCTCAGAAGACTGAGTCAGGGGCCTCATGAGTTCGAGGCCAGCATGGCCTATATAGCAAGACTCTGCTGAAGTAGACAGACCAAAGTGGGGAGGGAAAGAAGGGGAGGCAGGAAGGGTGGAAGACGGGGCGGGGTGTGCCGGGAATAGGACAGACATTCATTTCATGTCATGCCTGTAATCTCAGTATTAGGCAAATGGAACAGAAAGATTACCATGAGTTCAAGGCCAACCAGAATCACATAGGGAACCCGTATGTCGAACTAATGAACAGATGAACGAACGGGAGAACAAATATTGACCGGGGGAAGGGAGTGCCAGGAACAGGGTACTGTCCTCAGTACTAGCTGGACCTCCTGGAATTCACGTCGGACCTGCACTCAAGAGATGAGGCAGAGCTTTGCCGGTAGAGGGCGCCGGAGGGAGCACCGTGGGCAGAAAGTGTCCTCTAGTGATCATCACCCCAGCCACAGGGCGGAGTAGCTGTCAGCGCCCCCGAGGCCCCCTGCAGCCCTCCCGAGGTGGAGGCCGCCCACGTTGGACCTCACATCCGCAGATGCCCTCACCGGCCACCAGCCTCAGCCCCTGCAGGGGCAGTGGAGCGGCCCATGACTATACAACAGCTGTAGCCGGGCACCCTCCAAACTTCCCACATCCACACTCCTAAGAGATCTGGACCACAGCATGCGGGAGCACCCTGCTTCCTTGGGGTTCCTTTTGTGTCCTTGTTACCTTCTGGTGTAAGCTTGATCTCTTTCTGTATTAATCAGACCCTGATTTTTTTTTTCTTTTTGATAATGCTGGAAGTTGAACCCAGGGCCTTGCACTCCATCACTGAGCCATATGCCCAGTCCAGTCGGTCCATTTTAACCACGGTGTCGTTTCTCCGGATTGGACACAGCCGGCTCCAGACCACCCCACCTCCTGCGCTCCGGCTCTCCTTCCCAGATGTCAGACTAAGGGGCTCTCATCCCCCTTCCCCCTCCATCCCCACAGCACAGTCATTGCCTCAAATCTCTTCACGTGACTAATTCCTTCTTGACATCTGTCCCTCAGAGACCCCAAACACGGAAGCCCCCCCCCCATCACCTGCTCCCCAGCCCAAGACCAGCTAGCTCTCTTCCGACACACGCCTCCCCCTCCCCCCACTCCGGGATTTCTGCAGTCGCTGTGGCCTCCTTGAAGTTCAGATTAGCAAATCAGATCCCACCTCAAGGTTTTTGCACTTGTTAGTCTATATCTTTTCTTTTGCAATGCCGGAGATAAAGCTCGGGGCCTCACACACGAGTAAGAAAGGTACCACAAGACTGCGAGCTCAGAAGTGCCACTTCCCTTAAGAGGCCCTCCACCTGCTTCCCAGGCTCCTTTTATCCTGTTTTCTTTGTGGCACTCATCTCCTGCAATTTATCCCACCATTATTTATTATTCGCTTTGGTACTGGCCTCCACAGGAGGAAAGTCTCCTCCCCGGAGCCAAGCACTGTCCGTGTACCGCAGCATCCCCAGAGCCCAGACTCTTACTACTAGGTGCACCATGGTGCGCAGTACAGACTGGTTAACTGACCGAGGAAAAGAGTGTTTGCAGTCTCTTGACTACCTTCTGCCCTCCCTCCATTCTGCCTCAGGCCCAACCCTGGCAGACTTCTCCAGGAAACCCTCCGGGACTTGTTCCTGCCCCCATCTCACTGGGTAAGTTTAGATGTCAGATACAGTCCAAGGGGAGTTTGCAGGCAGAAGAAATCAAGCTGCTTTTATTGGAGCAGAGGAGGGGAGGGGAGGGGAGGGGAGGGGAGGGGAGGGGAGGGGAGGGGAGGGGAGGGGAGGGGAGGGGAGGGGAGGAGAAGGGAGGGGCCTCTGGGCCTCGGGCTCTGCACCAGGGTGGTCTCGCAAGGGCAAGCAGTGGATGAGTGATGCTGGTCACTTTTTCCATTCTTTCTTCTCGTAATCCCACTGGGCAGCCAGGCCCTGGATGGGGTTGCTCTTCATGTCCAGGAGGCGCTGGAGCTGCTGGGCTTTCCGTTCATCCGTCAGGGTGACAACCTTCTCAGGGAAGACTGCAAGGGCACCAAGGGTGAGCCAGGGCAGCAGCCCAGGTCCCCATAGCCACACTCAGGGTCCCCTGCACTGGGGGGGGGGGGTACTCCCTGCCATCTCCAGGCCCTCCCTCGGCCCTCTGTTTCTGCTGTCTCTCTTTGTGAATAAGGGTTTTACTATGTAGCTCCTGCTGTCCTAGAACTCACTATACAGACCAGGCTGGCTCCGAACTCACAGAGATCCAGCTGCCTCTGCCTCCCCAGTGCTGGGATTAATGGTGTGCACCGCCAGGCTTTCCACTCTTTTTAAAAGCTCGTCCACAGCAGGGTGGTGGTGGCTCACGCCTTTAATCCCAGCACTTGGGAGGCAGAAGTAGGTGGATCTCTGTGAGTTTGAGGTCATCCTGGTCTACATAGTGAGTTCCAGGACAGCCAAGGCTGTTATACAGAGAAACCCTATCTCAAAAAACGGAGAAAAAAAAAAAAAAAAAAGCCAGGTCCAGGGCTTTGCTCCCAGCCTTGCCTTGGGTTTACCCCTCCCCTCAGGGAATCTATTTCCTCGCTTGTCTCTGTGATCAATGGCAGGCAGGCTGCTTTGAGGACTACATGTGCCACTCCCAGCCCCACCATTTCTCTGCTGTGTAGCTTTGAACAAGTTACTTCACCTCTCTGAGCCTCACCCTCCTCCCCTCTCAGGAGTAGGTCCTGTCTGGAGGGTTATGGGAATGGAGTATGAGTATTTGTGAGGTTCTGGGCTTCTCTCTGGCTGGCCAGAGAGGAAGTACTGGCTATGGCCCACTAGACAGGAACGGTAAGGGAGCTCCTTCTGCATCCTACAGCTGGGTGGGGGGTAGGAGGATTAGGAGGAAAAGGGTGGTAGACATTGTTCCCCTTACACACCAGGAAAGGAGCTAGATGGTGGTGTAGGCCTGTAATCCCAGACTTGGAAAGCTGGGCCAGGAGGAGAGAGAGCTCAAAGCCAGCCTGGGCTACATAGTGATAATAAATACCAGAGAACCGCATTTAACCCAAAGACTGGACCCCTGGGGAGGGACGTGAGAGACGCCTTAACTGTGGACCCTCTTAGCCTCGCCTCTATCTTTGATACTTAATTTCCCCTCTTCATTCATTTATTTGTGGGGGTGGGGTGGTGTGTGCACAATGGAGTACTCCTGTGAGCTATGGCGCATGTGTGGAGATCTGAGGAGGTGGTTCTCTCCCTCCGCCACGTGGCTCCTGGGAATTTAACTCAAGTTGTAGGCATGCATGGTGGCATGCACCATTAGCCACCGAGCCAGGCCCACCTTAGTTTTTGAGGCAGGTTTTCTCACTGACCCTGGCGCTCACTGCTCAGCTAGACTGGCTGCAGGGATCCGACTGTCTCTGCCTCCCCAGTGCTGGAATTATGGAAGTGCCCCACCATCCCAGCTTCAAAATATGTATTAGTATTACTATTATTTCATGTGTGTGGGTGTCCTGCCTGCACGTATGTCTGTGCACCACGTGCGTGTCTAGTACCTGCGCAGGCCAGAAGAGAGTGTCATATCCCCTGTTATAGACAGCTGTGAGCTGTCATGTTGGTCCTGGGAATGAATCCAGGTCCTCTGAAGAGCAGCCAGTGTAATTGCTGAGCCATCTCTCTGGCCTAACACACCCGCTTTTCATGCGGGTGCTGGGGATCCGAACTCAAGACTCATGCCTGCATGGCAAGTGCTTTTCCGAGTGAGCCGTCTCCCAACTTCGTCATTGATCTCTATCCAGGGGCGGACACAAAGAGCTGTGACACAGGAAACCCTGAGCTAGCCTTTCCCTAAAGACTGTCCCTTTTCATGATTGTACAAGACAGGAATGCCCAGCGAATTTTATGGACAAAAATAAATAAATAAATAAATAAATAAATAAATAAATCACAGCAGGCCACTCCCAGCATTTGGGAGGCAGAGGGTGAGGCAGGCATATCTCTGTCAATTCAAGATCAGCCTGGTCTACACAGAGAGTTCCAAGCCAGCCAGGAGCATGTAATAAAACACTGTCTAAAATAAATAAATACTCAAAGGGCTGGCAAAATGGCTTAATGGGTGAATGCGCTTGCCACCAGGCCTGACAGCTGACTCCCAGAAGCTGTCCTCTGACCGCCACATTCAATACAATTTTGAAAGAAAGAAAGAAAGAAATGACACACCTACAAAACAAACAAATGAACAAACAAACAAACAACCCACAACCCGGGCATGGTGACTCACATCTATAATGCCAGGACTCGAAATTTCAAAGCAAGATGACTGCTACAGGTTTGAAGCCAACCTAGGCTCCTTAGTGAGTTTCACATCAGCCTGGGTGTGGCGGTCTGAATGCAGGCTCTTATATATGAATGCTGAGTCATGAGGGAGTGCCACTATTTGAAAAGGATGAAGAGGCGTGGCCTTGTTGGAGGAAGTGTGTCACTGTGGGCAGACTTTGAGGTTTCAGAAGCCCAAGCCAAGCCTGGTGTCCCCTCTCTCTTCCTGCTGCCTGCTGATCTGGATGTAGAGCTCTCAGCTACCTCTCCAGCACCATGTCTGCCTGCATGCCACCCTGACAATGGACTAGACCTCTGGAACTGTAAGCAAGCCTCAGTTAAATGCTTTCTTTTATTAGAGTTGCCGTGGTCAAGGTGTCTCTCACAGCAACAGAACAGTGACTAAGACACTGGGCTAAACCGTAAGATCTTGCATTCGTTCATTGATTTGGTTGGTTGGTTTTTTGAGACAGGGTTTCTCTGTGTAGCCCTGGCTGTCCTGGAACTAACTCGGTAGACCGGGCTGTCCTCAAACTCAGAGACCCATCCACTTGCCTTTGCCTCCTGAGGGCTGAGTGCTGGGACTAAAGGTGTGTGCCACCACTGCTCAGCGAGTTCTTGCATTAAAAAAAAGAAACAAAAAACAAAAAACAAAAAACAAACAAAAAAAAAAACAGTATCTGGTATGGCAGTACATGCTTTTAATCTCAGCATGTGAGTTTCAAGCCAAACAAAAGTACTTAGTGAGACCCTGTCTCAAAAAATATAGAGATATAGATATAGATGGATATAGATATATAGATAGAGATAGAGGATTCCCAGGAAAACGACATTTCCCAGCTTCTCCTGTAGCTAAACTAAGCAAGGACATATTATCATCGGTAGCCAATAACAGAGGAACAAAAGAGGCTGGACATGGAGAGCCCATCTTGTACATCAAATGAAAGCTTCCCTTTCTGTTAAATGTAACAGAGCAGAGGGTCTGTGAGTGCCCATCCTGGCCTGGATCGTTTCACTGGCCTTTTATTGTGAGAGAGGACTAACCCTAGCTAGGAGTGGTCATGCACACCTAACCTCAACTATCAGGAAGGGGAATCCCAAGTCTGAGGTCAGCCTGGCCTGCACAGTAAACCCTACTTTTAAAAAAAGAAAAAAGAAAAAGAGAAAAGGAGCTGATCACAGTGGTGCACACCTTTAGTCCCAACACTTGGGAGGTGGATGGGTCTCTGTGAGTTTGAGGCCAGCCTGGTCTACATAGTAAGTTCCAGGACAGTCAAGGCTACATAGTGAGACCCTGTCCAAAAAAAAAAAAAAAAAGGAAAAAGACAATAGATTCATGTCTTCCAACTGTTGAAAAGTATGCTAAGGGGCTAGAGAGATGGCTCAGTGGTTAAGAGCACTGGCTGCTCTTCCAGAGGATTTGAGTTCAATTCCCAGCACCCACATGAAGGCTCAACATTGCCTGTAATTCTAGTTCCAAGAGTTCCTAGGCCCTCATGTATGCATACTCCCACATAAGATAACATACACAATTAAGAGATAATAAAAGTAAATATTTTAAAAAAGAAAAGTATGCTAAGAAACACATGGTTAATATGCAGCAATCAGAAACGCCACTATTCATACACCCACTTGGAGCTATAGCCTTCTCATTAAATACTCACAAGAGCCCAGAGAGTTGGATGTTACTATTCCCATTTTGCAGATGAGAAAACTCATACCCAGAGAGCTAACCTCCCTACATTCCCCCTAGGTAGATCTTTTTTTTTTTCTTTTGAGACAGGGTTTCTCTGTGTAGCTTTGCATCTTTCCTGGGTCTTGCTCTGTAGACCAGGCTAGCCTCCAACTCACAAAGATCTGCCTGCCTCTGCCTCCCGAGTGCTGGGATTAAAGGCGTGCGCCACCACCTCCTGGTTTCATTTTCTCTTCTTGACGCTCCCTCTGTGGACACTTCGGAACCCTTCAGGAGAATCCTGAATACGGACCCCTTGAGAGCTCACCAGTGGCTTATGGGCACAAGAGCCTACAGTCAAGTTACTCATCCACTCACCATAGATCCGCTGCCACCAAATCATCAGAGCCGTGAATCCAATGAAAAAGAAGACACAGCCCATCACGGTCTTCCATTCATTGGAGCGACGGTTCATCTCTGCGAAGGTTTCTTGGAACTGGAGCCGGTACACTGGAGGCAGGCAGTGTGTGGAAGGGGACTCATGCAGATCCATGCCCAGGACCCTGGAGCCAGCTGTTGACCCCTGAAACCCTGGGCTGCCCCTTCCTGCACCATAGGCTGTTCACTCAGCCTCTGTGTTGTAGAATATTATTTTCACTGGGCAAAGATGTGTTACATTTGTTCATGTTGCAGAATCTTACTTTAACTGTGGAAAGGTGGGTTGCTTCTGTTTATGCTGCATTTGTTTAATTATGCAAAAATATGCTGCATCTGTTTCACCTTGCCTGCCTACGACGCCTGGTTGGTCTAATAAAAAGCTGAATGGCCAATAGCTAGGCAGAAGAAAGGATAGGTGGGGCTGGCAGGCAGAGAGAATAAATAAATAAATCTAGGCTCGAGAAAGAAGAAAAAAATGAACGAGAGAAGGAAGAGGAGAGAATGAGAGAGACACCCTGAGCCAGAAGCCAGGCAGACACCAGTCAGCCAGACAAGAGAAAGTAAGATATACAGATGTAAGAAAGGTAAAAAGCCCCAAGGCAAAAGGTAGATAAAGAGAAACAGGATAATTTAAGTTAAAAGAGCTAGCCAGAAACCTGCCTGAGCTAGGCCAAGCATTCAAAACTAATGATAAGTCTCTGTGTCATGATTTGAGGGCTGGTTTGTGGCCTAAGAGAAAAAGCCTGGTACACCTACCTCTGCGTGTGCATGACATACATGTGTGTGAGTGTGAAGGCTAGAAATCACCATCCGGTGTCTCCCTTGATTTCATTCTACCTTGCGTTTTGAGGGATCTCTCACTGACCCTGAGGCTCACTGATTGGTCTCTACTAGCTGGCCAGGGAGCTCCTCCTGTCTTGGCCTCCCCAGGACTGGGGCTACAGGCAAATGCTGCTAAAGCCGGCCTTGTTCTGAACTCAGGTTCTCTCACTTGCATGGCAGGTTCTTCACTGAGCCATCTCCATCTCCCCAGTACACCAGCCCATTCTTGTTTGCTTGTGTGTTTTGAGCGAGGATCCCACTCTGCTGTCCTGCCTGCTTCCCGAATGCTGCACCCCATAGGCTGCTCAAGCAGCAGACTCTTAAGCACGTACTGCATAAGAAAGCATGGTAACTGTACACAGCGGCTCTTACCCTCCTGGAACTTAGGAGGGGAGGGACCAAATGTTTCAGAAAACATGTCAGGGGTGGGCGTGGGGGAGCTGCCTTCACTAGGGAGACTGAGAAGGCCTCTCTGAGGAGAGGAGACCTAGGGACCCAGGTTTAGGAACTCAAACAGAGAAAGCCAAGTTGAGATGAAAACAAACTCAGCATGGTGTGGTGGCTCGCACCTTCGGTCCAACACTGCTGAAGTAGAGGCCGCAAATCTCAGGGCATTCAAGGTCAGCCTTGGCTGTCTGTTGGATTCCAGGACAGCCAAGCTACATACATGAAACCCTTTGTCCCCAAAATTAAAATAAGGCTGGGCTGTGGTGGCCCACGCCTTTAATCCCAGCATTCGGGAGGCAGAGGCAGGCGGATCTCTGCGAGTTCGAGGCTAGCCTGGTCTACAAAGCGAGTTCCAGGAAAGGCACAAAGCTACACAGAGCAACTCTGTCTCAAAAAACAAAACCAAAAAAACAAAAAAAAAAAGAAAGAAAGAAAGAAAAGAAAAGGAAAAAAAACTAAAACATAAATAAAATCTATTAATTAAATTAAATGGCCCAAGACAGGAACAGATGGGGAAGGGGCGAGGTAGGGCAGTATGGCTGAGGAGGTAGTGTCAGGAGGCAGATCCCACAGGACCTGGCTAGCCCCAGGGAAGGTGGATTTGGGTCCATTCTAACAGAATAGGGATGGCGGACTTCTGACAGAGAAGGACAAAAACAAGCTTTTATGTGGCACTTTTTTATCAGGACTTGCCTGCCCTCCCTCCTCCCACTGAGAACTTTATCATCTGCTCTGTAGCGCTCACCTTCGCCAAGCCTCAGAAGAACAAGGGCTCCGGTCATCAAAGCAGCCCAGCCCCTAGACCGCTGGCTGTACGCAGAGGCTCTGTTTTCTATCGTTATGTATTTAAAACGATAAAACATTGATTTATTTTGGGAAAGCATCTCACTACACAGACTAGGCTGTCCTTGAACCCACAATCCTCCTGCCTCAGCCATTCCCAGGGCTGGTATTACAGATATATGTCGCCATGCCAGCTTAAACTTTTTTTTTTTTTTTGAGGCTTTTGGTTTTTGGAGACAGGGTTTCTCTGTGTATCCTTGGTTGTGCTATAACTCACTCTGTAGACCAGGCTGGCCTTGAACTCACAGAGTTTCACCTGCCTCTGCCTCCCAAGCGCTGGGATTAAAGGCTTGCGCCACCACCGCCCAGCTTTCATGCCAGCTTAAAGCTATATTTTTGCTTAAGTTGTGTGCCTTCTAGTAATTATCAAAATATAGCCACAGCTAGATGCCTACCTAGGCTCTGGCATGGCTATCAGGAGATGTGTGGACCAGGCCCGTGGCCCACTACCCAGCATGATGCCTAAGCTCAGATCGAGTCATAGACTGAAAAGTCAGTAGAGGTGACAGGGAATGTCTGTGTGCCAAGGACCTGGTCTCAGGAGGACTTCGGGAAGGATGCTGACCTTCCTTCCTTCCTTCCTTCCTTCCTTCCTTCCTTCCTTCCTCCCTCCCTCCCTCCCTCCCTCCCTCCCTCCCTCCCTCCCTCCCTCCCTCCACTTTGTCCTCTTTTTTTCCTGCTTGCTTCCCCCCTTTTCTTTCTACCTTTCTGCCTTCCCTGCCTCTCCCTTCTTGTAGCCCTTTAAGAGCGTCGCCTGTGTGAACAATGCGTCTCTGTACCTTAAATAGCTCCGAAATGGTGTGTGAAGGAAAATGCGTGCTGGCCTGGGTGCCTGGGCAGGACCGTCTGGGGTTGGGCAGTTTGGCTGCCGCAGTGAATCTCCAACCAGGCAGGAGCAGAGAGAAGGAAGGAGGTGGGGTGAAGGTGAGGGAGGGGGGACCCAGTGGCTGCTGGGAGCACTGGCGCCCTCCTCTAGCTCACCAACCCTCCCAGAGTATGTGGTGTGGCAGTGGTGTGGTCCTGGTGCCTTCTGTGTGGGTCCGAGTCCCGACCGATATCTAGTGACTCTAAGTCATGTGGCCTGGCCAGTGACTTCATCTCCCTGAGTTTCAGTTTCCTATGACTGTGGGACCAGCTGCCAGGTAGTTAATGGTGGGTACAGGGACTAACTTAATATGGTGACATTTGGGTACAGAAGGAAAGAGTGGCCTTCCCTTTCTGATATAGAGGGGAGATGGGTGGAATCAATAGAAGGGAAAGGAGGGAGGAGAAGAGAGGAGAGGGAGATGGGGGAGGGAGGTGAGGGATGTGGGAGAAAGGAAAAGGAGCCAGGCAGAGCATTAAGCATGTAGGTTTAGAGGGCCAGGATGCAGCCTGGCTTGTTCCCACCCAGGCCGGGGCCTGCCTTTGTAGTCGATGCCAGTGAGATGCCGAGTGAGGAAAGAAAGAGTGGGCGAGCAGTGTGAGCTTCTGCCCCCCAGTACCCCCTGAAGTAAGAGACCTCCTGACCCCAGCTGTGAAAGGAGGCAAAGAGGCTCCAGAGAGCCCGGGTCAGCGGAGGGCCACACGGCTCACCCCCCTTCTTCCCTACTTCCCTCTGCCCCACTTGGTGACATAAAGACCCTGCACACCTGCTCCTGGGACACCCTTCTCCATGTCACTCTTAGTCTTCCCCAGACAGACCTCCTGGAGACCCCCCCTTGTCTTTTGGGTCTGCGGCCCCTGGGACACATCCCACCCTGGCCACACACCCCGGCTCTCAGTGTCCGATCAGTCCAGGTGATTCTCCTCATGTCCCCAGGGTCACTAGCTCCAGACATGGGGGTTCGGTGGATAAAGGGTGAGCTGAACTCCACCCCCACCTCCCACCCCACCCCCCTGTGCCTTCCCCTTCCGTCCTGCCAGACCGCCTGCCCGGCCCAGTACTTACAGGCCACCTTCTCTGCTTGGCTCAGCTGGGCCCAGCTGCTCTTCTCTCTCTCCTTCAGGGCCCTCTGCTCCTCGCTGAGCTCGGTGCAGAAGGGTTCGTCTGGCATGGGGTAGGAGCGCTGGGCATAGCAGTCAACATAGGGACTCAGCCTCCGCTGACCGCCGGCTGTGGGGACAAGGGAGGAAGCTGAGTCCCGCGGCCCCGGAACCGCCGATCTCTGACCACGACAGTCCCTGCTCACTGTGTGTCGGCTGAAGGCTTTCAGGTGAGTTGGCTCATGGGCCACATGTCGCTCGGAGCCAGATGTGGTCATCTCCATTTGACAGATGAACACACTGAGCCTTCAAGCCAGGAGCACGGTCAGGAACGCAGGTCACCACCTCTCGGCTGCAAACCCTGTGTTCTCTGGGAAGGTCTAAGCCTGAGTGGAGGTCCAGTAAGGCAAAGGCTAGAGGTGAGGAGGGGCTTGAGGAGGGAACTGAGATCCAAGCAAAACTGCCATGCAAACTATAAAGCACCCTGTGCGTGCATGTCTTTACGCATGCTTCATGGGGCCTCGGAGGCAGCTGGGGTTGACTGCAGCTTGACATTCAACTCATACTGTGCACAGCTGCATCTGAACGGCCTCGTCTAGAAAGCATGGGTGATAGGTTGCCTCACACCTCAGTGGAAGCTTCCAGATAACACATCCAGAGGTCCTCTGGGGGAAGAAGCATTGAGAATGTATCTCAGTGGGTGGAGTGCTTGCCCAGTATGTAGAAAGCTTGGGATGTGAGAAGATCTGGGAAGAGCTGAGATCTTGATTCCCAGCACCACTGAGCTGGGGGGAGCATGCCTGTCTGCTCATCACTTGAGAGGACTTGGGAGGTCGAGGCAGGAGGATTAAGAATTCAAGGTTATCCTCGGCTACATAGCAAGTCCCAGGCCAGCCTGGTACATGAGAGCCTGTGTCCAAAAAATAAAATAAAGCAAGATGAAAGGAGAAGGCCTGAGCGATGACTCGGTGGGTAAAGACAGTTGTGGTTGGAGGGCCCGAGTCCAGTCCCTAGAGCCCACACACGGGTGGGAGGAGAGAAGATGCCACAAAGCTGTCCTCTGACCCCCAGAACCATGGTGTAGCATGACCCCCCCATACATCTTGCATACAAACAATAATAAATTTAAGTGACGCCTATACGTCATGTATACAAGCAATAATACATTTTTAAAACACCAAAGGCCTGGCACACGGCAGTGTTCAGTGATCCTAGGTCCAGAAAGGACGGTTTTCTTCCCGGCCTTCTTCCAGAGGCTTTCCTTGGTAACAGGGCCTCAACTTTGTGCAGATGGCCAGGTTGTCCTGAGCGTGATCAGAAAGTGAGGGTCTCCCTGCAGGCTCTCCTGTTTGTTGACACCAGAGGCAGAGAGCATCAGAGCAGTCCTAGTACTGAGTCTCTCTCTCTGCGGCTGTTTTTTTTTTTTTTTTTTTTTTTGTTTTTAAACAGTCTGTCCCTGTAGGCCGGTCTCTCACCCAGAGCTCTCCTGCCTCGCTCGGTCTTCCAAGAGCTGGGGTTGGAAACATGAACCGCCATGCCCAGCTTTGTTGTTGTTTTTTTGTTTGTTTGTGACAGGGAGTCAGCCTGCAGGCTGGTTTGGGATGTGTGTGTGGCAGCCCTCCACCTCAGCCTCCCGAGTTCCCGGATGGAGGTGTGAGCCACCGTCCGCGCGGGGCCTTGGGTGCTGCCCTGTCTCATATCTAGAACTCTGACGTCTAGTTGTTCATCTGAGAAGCAGAGCTAGCGCCGCCTCTAACTGTGGTTGCAAAATCTAAAGGGAAGTGATTAGCATAGTTGGGGGGGGGGGGTCCCGGTAATGGATCAACAAATGTTATCTTTGACATTATTCGCCTGAGCGTCTGGAGATCCCTTCTGCTATCTGGCTGAAATCTCTCCTGCTTTAGACCTCTTCTTCTGACTAGTCCTGGCACCAGGTCTGGAAAGGAGAATTCAGGGTCCCCATCCTTGTAGCACCCTCCTTGGGGGTGCTACAGAGGGCTAAGGTGTGGGAGCTGGGCTCTAATGAAACCTGGAATGAAGGGGTCCTATTCTCTTCCTCGGTGGGCTCCAGTTTGCTGCTGGAGGAACATGGTCCAGGACCTAGGGGCAGGATCAGAGGAGGTGATGAGAGGCAGTTCACGGGGCTCTCTGCTGGAGTTCTGGAGCAGGGCTGGACCCTGGGTCTGAGCCTTACCAGTACTTCCTGGGCTGTGTGTCCCCCGAGTTCCGAGTCCTCCGGTCCTCATCAGCAGACTCCAGGCAGCTCTGGAAAGCATCTTTGGGGCGGGAGACAGGTGTGGTTCTGCACCGCGGGACTGGCTGGCTGGCCCTCAAGGCCAGATGCTGATTTGCTGGTGGGGTGGAGGTGACCCCTTTCCGCGTTGTCTAATACGTGGGAGGGGCTGGGGGCACTCCAGATCTTTAGGGCCCTCTTGGGTTCTCCATCGTTTGAGAAGTGGAAATTCAAGCCTCTGGATAAAGTCTGAAAAGTTTGGGACTCGGGCACGCAAGCTCGTATCAGCCAGGTTGGGAGCCCCACTAAACTGTCTGCCCCAGAGGAAAGTCCTGAGCCTCCTCCCTGCAGGGCAGTTGGCCCAGGTCTCAGAGCAGATGCTCGGGCGGCTTGCTCCAAGGTCTCCTTAATTGACTGCCTACGTGCGTTCTGCCTGCTCCGCTGCAGGAGGAGGGGGCAGGCTGAGCCCGGCCATCACTCGGACACGCAGGGTCTGGCATCCCAGCCGCTCTGGAGGCCAAGGACCAAACTAGGTCAGCGGGTGGGAGAGGCAGCAGCAGTCCTCTGGAAAGAGGAGACCCCACTTCGTGGGAAAGGGGCAATGCCCAGGACTAGGACCCCAGTGAGGGACCCCAGGAAGGGAGAGTTGTGCGGTGATGGGGCAAAGGCTCAGGGTGGCCACCACGAACACCCACCCACCCACACCCACCCCCGCGCGCGACCCTTCCCTCGGGCGGGACTCACCTTTCCAGGCGGAAGGCAGCAGACCGATCCAGAGCTGCCCCGCTGAGTGACTGGCAGGGAACCGCAGACGGGACCGAGGGGACCAGAGCGCGCCCCGCCTCCGCCCGCCACCCCCACGTGGGAACATCCCGCCTCTGTCGCTTGTGCTGGGCCACGTCCCCAGGGAGAAGAGGGAGGGCTGTAGCTGCCCGCCCTGTCTCCACCGGTGCGGGGACCTCTGCAGACCCCCGGCTGGCAGAGGAGCAGGAGGAGGTCCCTGCTACTTCAACTTTCTCCTGGTCATCCCACCAGGAATGCTCTCTGATTTTGTTTTGAGTGAGGGTTCCGTGTAGCCCAGGCTGGCCTGGAACTCACTACATAGCAGAGACTTGGCTACTTCCTGCCTCCATTGCCGGGGCTCTGGGGTTACAGGTGCGACTGCATTGTCTTGTCAGCCTTCCAGCCTCCTACTCCAAGCAGCCTTCAAGTACCATTGTGGGAGCTCCTTCCGGCCCTCTACCCCCCTCTACCCCGAGGGCGGTGAGGTTGGGGAGAGGGGAAAGCCTCCTTCAGCCGCAGGCTGCCAGCCGTCCCAGGATTCCAGAGGTGGAGGCAGGAGGACCACAAAGTTCAAGGACAGGCTTTGCTACAAACCCTGTCTCTAAGGAAAGAGAGATGAAGCCTCCCCTGGATTTCTCATCTGTGCTGTGTGACTCTCAACAATTGGCCTAGTGTCTCTGAGCTCCAGTCTTCTCTCCCATGAGAGAGATCTACAGTTAGTTCCCACCACATGTATTGTGCCTCTCTGGCTTCAGTACCAGAAAAAACCTCAGGAACATTTAATAAATAATTACCCATCGACCCAGCACTCCGGAGAAAGAGACAGACAACTCTATGAGCTGGAGGCCAGCCTGGTCTACATAGCTAGTTCCAGGCCAGCCAAGGCTACATACATAGTGAGGCACCACCTCAAAAACAAAAACAAACAGAATTATTATTTATTGATACTGTGCCAGTGAAGCAGTTTAATCCCAGCACTTGGGAAGCAGAGGCAGGTGGATCTCTGTGAGTTCGAGGACCGTCTGATCTACATAATTCCAGGACAGCCAGGGCTATGTAGAGAGACCCTGTTTCAAAAAGAGATAAATAAATAAATTTATTATTATTATTTGTGTGTGTGTGTGTGTGAGAGAGAGAGAGAGAGAGAGACAGACAGAGAGAGACAGACAGAGAGAGACAGACAGAGAGAGACAGAGAGAAGGGGGACATGCATATGCCATAGTGAGCAGGTGGAGGTCAGAGGGTAATTTTTTTCAGCAAATGTTTCTACCTGCTGATGGGTTCAAGGCCAACCTGAGCTACAAAGTCAGACCTCTCTTGCCAGTGGAGCTAGGTGTGGTGACAAATGCTTATAAGCCCAGCACTCAGAAGGCTGAGGCCGGAGAATCACATTGAGTTCAAGGCCAGCCTGGACTACCTTTGATTACCAGGCCAACAAGGGCTATATGGAAAAGTCCTGCCTCAAAAAAAAAAAAAAGAAAAGAAAAAAAGAAAGAAAAAGAAAAAAAGGGGAGTGGGGAGTGGGGAGCAGGGAGATGTAGTTCAGATGAAAAATGCGTGCCCAAAGCAAAACGAAACATTTCTTTTTTCTTTTTCCTTCCTTCCTTCTTTCTTTTTCTTTTTTTCTTCTTTCTTTTTAAAGAAAAGAGTGTATTGAGACCCAGTGCACATTCATTACCAGTCTACAGTGACAAGACCAGACATAGTTCCTGCTCCTAAGGCTCACAGTCAAGTCCCAGGCTCCGGAACAACCTGTCAGAGCCCAGAGGCAGAAAGACCCAGGGTGTGTGGCAGACCAGAAGGAAGGCCAAGGCGTACAGGGAGGCACGCAGGAGGAGGGCTAGATGAGGGGAAGAGAGGGTTGAGGCACCGAGCCGGGGCCACACTGAGGATCTTGAATTTGTTCTAAAGAGGGGAAGAGGGCTCAGCGGTAAGTGCATGGCCAACATGTCCAAGGCCCTGTGTGTTCAATTTCCAGTACCCATAAAAAACAATGAGAAGCACCCAAAGGCCAGAAGTGAAGCGCTGCGGAAATGAGGAGATCATGGATTCGGTTAGGAAGGCAGAGGATTGTCAGGTGGCCGGGGGCCGTGGTTCTACAGTGAACTGGAGTCACGGCATCCTGTTTGTGTCCATGGGGAATGCCCATTCCCAGCTCACACACTAGAGTTCCAGTAGCCTGCCCGGGCCCGTTCACTGGAAGGAAGGGGCGTACTCCTCAAGGAAAGGCACGCTTGCAAGGGCAGACCTTCAAGACAAGATGCTGGAACTCACAGGGAGGATGCATATCACCTCCATTCTGCATCAGAGTAGCAGGGCCCGGGGGAAGGCAAATATGGGGTCCTGGGATTCTAATAGCCCCCTCCTCTGCCCAGTGCCAAAGGCAGGCCTTGCCGAGCTCTCTAGTGGTCACCCCTGGAAGCTGCCCTCCCCTTCCAACTAAGCTGACTCCAGATTTGAGAGACAGACACCAAAGGACTACTCTCCTTGAAGACTAACAAGGTGTGTTGTGGAGTAGCTCCCTGGAGACGCACCTTGCATCTTCAATGCCACAGCCCCGTCCCCCCACCCTACCGCACCCCGGTGCTCTGCACACACCCTCAATGATTGAACCCAGCGTCTTGCCAGCATCCCCAGCATGCCTTCCCAGATGGTGGGTGGCTGCCCTGGGAAGAGCCGCTTATGTTGTGGGCTCCGCTGCGGCCACACTGCGTGGGTGAGCAGTGGCACTTCTGGGTCTCAGTTTCCAGGCCCTCACGGGGCCTCCCAAGGGAAGGCTTATGGGGAACATGACCCTCTGTTCTTCCCTATCCCTTCCCACCAGGCTCTGTGGGAACTCCAGGCTCCCGATGTGGGGTGAGGCTGTGATGAGGAACATCTGTTTGGGAGCTCTGTCCAGGACTGAGGAAAAGAGTGAAGACAGGATCCTCATCCTCCTCCTCCTCCTCCTCCTCCGCCGCCGCCGCCACCGCCCAGCATGGTGGGTCTGGTGGCTCACTGTGCTTGGAGGACCATTGAAGACCATCATCCTCTATGGGTCTTGGACATGGGACAGACTCTCTGTCACTTGAGGAACCCTGGGCCTAGGAGTGAGTCTGCCCCTGAAGTCCCTGGTGAGACCGGTCCTCGTGGTGTCCTCCTGTAACCTGGGCACTCGGGGGTGGAGACAGTAGGAGAAGGGGTTAAAGGTCATCCTCGGTCACACAGCAAGTTCAAGGCCAGCCTGGGCTACAAGAGACTTCAAAGCAAAACAAAATCTGCGCTTGGCACCAGAGTAGGGAACAGTCCTTGTGGGTGTTGCACTCATGCCAGGGGCCCTAGGGCTGCACCTGTGGAGGAAGGGAGACATTTGTCCTTTTTCTGTGGGCACTAATTTTTGGTCTTGGGGACACCTATAGAAAGATGCAGCTAAGCCCAAAGTGGTGGCACACGCCTTTGATCCCAGCATTCCAGAGACAGAGGCAGGTGAAGCGCTGTGAGTTCAAGGCCAGCCTGGTCTACAAAGCAAGATCCACGAGAGGCACAGAGAAACCCTGTCTTAAAAACAAAACAAAAAAGATTTATTTATTGGGGCTGGAGAGATGGCTCAGCATTAAGAGCACTGGCTGCTCATCCAGAGGACCCAGGTTCCATTCCCAGCACCCACATGGCAGCTAACAATACACCCACATGTAACTCTAGGAACTGACACCCTCACACATACATGTAGGCAGAAACACTAATGCACATAAAATAAATAAATTTTTAAAAAAACAAACCAAGCCGGGTGGTGGCAGTACATGCCTTTAATCCTAGCACTTGGGAGACAGAGCCAGGTGGATCTCTGTGAGTTGGAGGCCAGCCTGGTCTACAGAGCGAGATCCAGGTCAGGCACCAAAACTACACAGAGAAACCCTGTGTTAAAAAACAAAACAACAACAAAAAAAAAATTTATTTTCAATTGCATGTGTGGGCTTATATGAGCGCAGGTGCCCAAGGAAGCCAGAGAGGGTGTCAGATCCCCTAGAGCTGGAGTTTCAGGTAGATGTGAACTGCCTGATATGCATGCTGAGAGTGTAATTCAGGTCCTCCACAAGAGCAGTAAGGCACATTCTCATCCATCTCCCTAGCACAGTTTCTACACTTTCTATTTCTTTGGTTTTTTTTTCTTTCTTTCCTTCTTTTTTTTCCCTATAGACCAGACTAGCCTTGAACTCATAGAGATCCGCCTGCCTCTGCCTCCCAAGTGCAGAGATTAAAGGTATATGCCACCACTCCCTGGCTGCTTTTCTTTTTTTAACTCTCTTGAAGTAGGAGCCTGTATTATTTATGTGAGACATTTCTTTCTCTTTTCCGTATAAGCATTTGATACTATAAAACTAAAACTGTTATATAAATTTTGATGTTGTTTTATGTAATTAATTCATTTTAAATTATTTTCTAATTTCTTTTTCTTTCCTTTCGTTGTTTTTTTTTTTTTTTTTTTTTTTTTTTTTGGTTTTTCGAGACAGGGTTTCTCTGTGCAGCTTTGTACCTTTCCTGGATCTCACTCTGTAGACCAGGCTGGCCTCGAACTCACAGAGATCCACCTGCCTCTGCCTCCCGAGTGCTGGGATTAAAGGCATGCGCCACCACCACCCAGCTTTTCTAATTTCTTTAGAGACCTTTTGGCCCCTTTAAAAGTCACTTGTAGCCAGGCATGGTGGGGCACACCTTTAATCCCAGTACTTGGGAGGCAGAGACAGGTGGATCTCTGTAAGTTTGAGGCCAGCCTGGTCTACAGAGTTCCAGGACAGCCAAGGCTATACAGAGAAACCCTGACTCTTAAACAAAAAGTGAATTGTAATCCAGGATGAGGGGGTAGTGAGTTCCTTTAATCCTAGAACCTGGCAGGCAAAGGTAGGCAGAGCCCAGTGAGTCCAAGGCTAGCCTGATCTACATATCAAGTTACAGCCAGAGCTACATAGTGAGATCTTGTCTCCAAAAAACACCAAAAACATTCCCCTGTGTCAAACCCAGAAGAATTAAATCAGGAAGTAATTCCTCAGCAAATTCCACAATACTAGGTACAGCTTGTTCTACAAAAGTTGATCTCAACCAGGTGTTTTGGTGCACATCTCTAGTCCCAGCACTCAGGAGACAGAGGCAAGCGGATCTCTGTGAGTTCGAGGCTAGCCTGATCTATAGAGCTAGCTCTAGAACAACCAGGGCTACACAGAGAAACCCTGTCTTGAAAAACCAAAGAGAAAAGTGGGGGGGGGGGGGGAGAAGGAGGAAGAGAGGGGAAGGGGATGGAGGAGGGAGGGGAAGGAGGAGGAAGAGGCTCACTATTAACTCAGGTACAGAAGATCTGCGGGTTTCTCCTGTTTGCTGACTCTCATTCTTCTGTTCGTGTGATTCCATCCAGGGACCCGCGTTACACTGAATGTTATGTCTCCTCCATCTCACTGATCTGTGACAGTTCTTCAGGCCTTCCCGCTTCCCGCTTTTTTCATGGCCTGGACAACTTTGATTTTACTTTCCCGCTTTGAAGAGTTGGAGTCTGCTGTGTTTATAAGAACTGCCTGCCAGTTTGGATTCCCGAGGTTTTCTCATGATCCAATTAAAGTTACACATTGCTGGGGAAAACGTCGTAGAGGTGGGAAGTGGTGTCTTCCTTTTTCAGTGCGTTCCTACAAGAGGCATTTCATATTGAGTCACAACCCAGGGAAGTGAACCCTGACTGAGGCTAAGGTGGTCTCTACTGGGCTACTGGGCTGCTTCTTCTTCTTCTTTTTTTTTTTTGGTTTTTGGAGACAGGGTTTCAATGTGTAGTTTGGAGCCTGTCCTGGAACTAACTCAATAGACGAGGCTAGTATCGAACTCACAGAGATCCGCCTGCCTCTGCCTCCTGAGTGCTGGGATAAAAGGTGTGCGCCACCACTGCCTGACTCTACTGGGCTTCTTAAAACACTGTAGAATTATTTGTTTTTCTATTTTTAATTTTATGTGTATGAGTGTTGGTTTGTTTTTTTTTTTTTCTGCATGTGTGTATATATTTCTTTGGAGACATACATGCTTGGTGCCCTAGGAGGCCAGACAGAACTGGATTCCCTAGAACAGAAGTAACATAGTTGTAAGCTGCTGTGTGGGTGCTGGGAACTGATCTCAGGCCCTCTGCAAGGGCAGCAAGTGTTCTTAACCATTGAGCCATTGATCCAACCCTATTGTACAATTATTGTTATTTTTTGAGAGTCTCACTGTGTAGACTAGGCTGGTCTTGAACTCACAGAGGTCCACCTGCCTCTGCCTCCAATGCTGGAATTAAAGGCATGCATCAGCACACTTGGCCCATTATTAATTTTTATTGTTGTTTTGTTTTGTTTTTCTAGACAGAGTTTCTCTGTGTAGTTTTGGTACCTGTCCTGGATCTCGCTCTGTAGACCAGGCTGGCCTTGAACTCACAGAGATCTACCTGGCTCTGCCTCCCAAGTGCTGGGATTAAAGGCGTGTGCCACCACCACCCTGCCCCACATTGTTAATTTTTAAATCTTTACTTATATGTAGATGTCAATATGAGTGTATGCCACATGTGTGTGTGGGTGCCTGCAGAGGCCAGGAGAGGGCGTGGGATCCCCTGGAGCTAAAGTTATGGGTAGTTGTGTGCTGCTGTGCCATGTGCTTGCTGGTAACTGAACAGCAGTCCTCTGGAAGTGCTCTTAACCACTGAGCCATCTCTCTAGCCCCAAATAGTATTACTTTACTTTGTGAGGTATATGTATGTATTTGTGTGGGTATGTGCCCATGTGTGTGATATGTGTGAAGTATGCCAGATGTCAGCATCAGGTGTCTTGTCTATTACTTTCCACCTTATCTTATGAAACAAGGTCTCTCACGGAACCTGGAATTTGTTGATTGGCCTTGGCTGGCTAGCCACATATCACACACACACACACACACACACACACACACACACACACACACACACACCTCCCTTTCTCTCCTTGACTAGTGATTGACCCTAGGGCCTTGCACATGCTAGTGAGTGCTTGCCCACTGAGCTACATTCCCAGAACTTTTTAAAATTTATTTATTTTTTATTTTAAGACAGGGTTTCACTAAATGGCCCAGGCTACTCACTATGAAGCAAGATTGGGCAGCTACATGAGACCCTATCTCAAAAGATGAAAGGCTGGGGAGATGGCTCAGTGGTTAAAAGCACTGACTGCTCTTCCAGAGGACCTGGGTTCAATTCCCAGCACCCACATCCCATCAGCTCATGATCATCTATAACTCCCTGTTTCAGGGGTCTGACTCCCTCTTCTGCCTTCTTGGGTGTCAGGCATGTACAAGGTACACATGCATACTAAATACCCATCCATACACATAAGACAATTTTTTAAAATTTAATCATGAGCTGGGCAGTGGTGGTCACACATTTAATCTTAGCACTCAGGAGGCAGAGGGGCAGTCTGATCTCTGTGAGTTCAAGGCCAGCCTGATCTATAGAGCAAGTTCCAGGACAGCCGGGGCTACACAGAGAAACCTGTCTGAAAAAAACAAAAAACCAAAATATTTAATAATGAATCCACCCGCCAGTGACTCAATCTACAGATAAGCAGAAACCTCCTTCCTGATCTGGTCACCCTTGAGCATCGCCACTAGCTAGGGACCAAACCCTGAATACAGAAGCTTTCAGAAAGTCACTTCAGATCCAAACCGTAGCCCCAGGGGAGCCTGTGAGAGTCCCCAAACTGCACTTGGTTCCCTGAGGAGGCGAATTCAGATAAAGGAGATTTGGCAAACAGTGTTTGAAGTTTTTGTGCAAAGTCTACAGGTCAGAACAAGAAGAGGATGCAGGTGAGCACGTAAGGGCCTACATATCACCATAGGCTTTAGGAACCAGGACTGTTCTCGGTGCCTTTGTCCACAGCTGCGGGGTCGGATGTCCGAAGCTTACAGTACCCTCTCCTCAATGCCAAGGTCTCTTCAGGAGTGTTCCAAAGTCTACCCAGCTGGCTAAGGAGCTGGACACTAGTATGGCAGGTCTGAATCTCTCCGCCTTCTTTTATGGAACACGTGTTTACTGAGCAGCGACTTTTTGGCGGTCAGGGGACATAGAGCAGTAGGCAGAACGCTCAGGGAGATATAGAGAATTACAGTGAACAAGTAACACCAAAGTAACAAACAATATTAAACGTTATGTCCTAAAACAACTGGGAACAAGCCAGGTGGCGGCGGCGGCGGCGGCGGCGGCGGCGGCGGCGGCGGCGGCGGCGGCGGCGGCGGCGGCGGCGGCGGCGGCGGCGGCGGCGGCGGCGGCGGCGGCGGCGGCGGCGGCGGCGCACGCCTTTAATCCCAGCACTCGGGAGGCAGAGGCAGGAGGATCTCTGGGAGTTCAAGGCCAGCCTGGTCTCCAAAGTGAGTTCCAGGAAAGGTGCAAAGCTACACAGAGAAACCCTGTCTTGAAAAACCAAAAAAAAAAAAAAAAAAAAACAAAAAAAGCTGGGAAGAGACAGGCATGAGTTCAAGGCCACCTGGGCTATAGTGTGAATTCCAGGTCAGCCTGGGCCAGACTGAGACCCTATCTCAGCAACAACGAACAAAAACAAACTTTGGAGCCTGGCAGCCCACACCTTTAATTCCTGGAAGGGGAGGCAAGCGTAATCTATGCAAGTCTGCAGAGCAAATTCCTGGTTGCCCAGGGCTACAACGGTGAGACCTAGCCTCAAAAAACAACAAAAAACTGGAACCAGCTGGGCCATGGTGGCACAGGCCTTTAATCTTAGCATTGGAGAAGCAGAGGCAGATCTCTGAGTTCAAGGCCAGCCCGGTCTACAGTGCTAGTTCTAGAACAGCCAAGGCTACATAAAAAAATACTGTTTAGAAACATTCCTCCCCCCACCCCCACCCCACCAAAAAAAAAAAAAAAAAAAAAAACAAAAACAAAAAAAACAACAAAAAACCCTCGGGTCACTCAATGGGTTCATTCTTTGTGTGTGTCTGATCTGGTTTGTTTCTATGCTGGGCCTCATTCAAACCCAGGGCTTAGAACATGTAAAGCACATGCTCCACCCAAGATACACCATTAGCCCGACAGTTTGTATCATGAGACAAGGTCTGTGTTATGGTTTGAATATAAAGTGTCTCTCACAGGCTTGTGGTGTTAGCTCCTGGCCTCCAGGTGGTGGTACTATTTTGGAAGGTTCTGGAAACTTTAGGAGATGGGACCTAGCTTTAAGAAAGTAGGAGGTAGGTCCTTGGGAAAATATTGTCCCTGCCCCTTTCTGCTGTGGCCCTTCCTGCCGGCTTTCCCTCCATGCCCTCCCCACTGTGACAGAGTCAACCTTGGGAAACTATGAACCACAACACCCCCCCCCCCCAGAACTCTGTCAGTCAGCTGTATTTGTTTGTTCTCTTGAGAGAGGATTTCAGTGTACTTCAGTCTGGCCTGGATTCTGTAGTTGAGGATGATTTTAGGTTTTGTGTGGTGTTGCCTGCCTGTAATCCCAGCACTTGGGAGAAGGATCAAAAGTTCAAGGTCTTCCCCAGCTACATCAAGAGTTCAAGGCCAGCCTGAGATACTGGGTTTTCTTTTTAAAGGTGTATTTTAAGGCTGGGCGGTGGTAGCTCACACCTTTAATCCCAGCACTCGGGAGGCAGAGGCAGGCAGATCTCTGTGAGTTTGAGGCCAGCCTGGACTACAGAGTGAGTTCCAGGAAAGGTGCCAAGGCTACATAAAGAAATCCTGTCTGAAAAAACAAACAAACAAAAAGGTGTATTTTATTATTATTGTTATTCAGTTTTTTGGAGACAGGGTTTCTCTGTGTAACAGTCCTGGCTGTCCTGGAACTCACTCTGTAGCTCAGCGATATACAAGATCTTAATCAGAGCTCTGACGTGGGTGGAAGTTTCTGGATTGTGGTGTACAGTTATGTGAGTACCTGAATACATACTCATAAACGAAACAGGAACACACACACACACACACACACACACACACACACACACACTCACTCACTCACTCACTCACTCACTCACTCACTCACTCACTCACTCACTCACTCACTCACAATACTCTCACAGTCCATTAGAGGCCGCCAGGATTCAGGCTGTCACTAACCCTGGGACCCAAACAGGATTTTGCTCCCGTGGGGGCGCAGTTCCAGTTCCTCCCGAGAGGGGGCGCGAGTGGCCAGAGAAAAACCAGAGCCCACACAACTGGTGCCTGCTGGGTGAGGGCCACTGGGGGAGGCGGAGTCCACTGGTTCATCTCAGCAATTTTCCCCATCCCTCTCCTGGCTTAGAGATGCCGCGTCTTAAACCCAAGAATGGAACACAAACGTAAGCGTGATTCTTCTGTCTTGCCTCTCCTCATGTACAAGACACAACCCAGGTTTTGTGGAGCCTCTAACAAGAACACAACATACAAATTTTACGAACCTCACAAAAACCCCTGTGAACTCTAAGCTAGAACGCTTATGAGTGAGAGCCTTGACCTTTAAGCTTCTTGGGTCATTTCAGAGTAAATGAACCTCAGGTTGTATGTGTGTGTGTTTTTATATACCCACTGTCGGTCTCCAACTAAAAAAAACGGAAACTCCTAGATGGTACTGAGTCTTGTTGGAATTTAGTTCCGGTAGTCTGTTCCTAGTGCACGGGAAGAGCTTTCTAACTACACGGTGAATAACAGTTGGGACTCCTCTAAATTCGCAGGTAGAAGGGAAATCAGCTTAGCCTGGAGCTGACGGTGTATAGATTGGACTTCGCTGGAGCCTCAGCGCGGCGGGTAGAGCTGGCGATGCCCGAGAGCCAGGAAGAACATCCGATCAGAAATGGCACCGGGGCCGGCTTTCCTGCTTCCCTCTTGGCCCACAGCCATGCTCTCATCTCTCCTAACCGCTCCTTGCACAAGGCGCTGATGCAACCCTGTACCGGCCTGGGGCACCTCTCTTGGGGGAAGCTCTGGGAAGGAGGTTTTGCAAGAGTTGAGGGCAGGAAGCAGAGCCAGCCAGGGCGGGGTCAGAGAGATAAGGGAGCCGGGCCTGCTCCCCAGACCTGTGGTTCCTCCTAGGCCTGTTTCCTCTTCCCTTCCTTTTCCAGGAAAGTGGTGCCTGGTCCTCACCTCAGCCTCACCCAACTCCTGCCTGGCCCTGTGACTCACCTCCGTTCACTCCAGCAGCCAGGCAGGATCTGAGGTCTGCCTACCGCTCGGGAACCCAGCTATGTGACCCCAGGCATGGGGTAACCCTCTCCGGTTGGCGGGTCTGGTGTTCAATGAAGAGTCAATGCTGTTGCTGGGAGCAGTGGCTGGCTCATCCTTGACTCCTACCAATTGAAAGGCTGAGGCAGGAGGACTGCCTTGAGTTCAAGGGTAACAGGGTAAAACCTTGTCTCAAATGTGTGTGTGGTTGTAATGCCAGGTGTGGCTGTAATGATAGAAAACACAGAAAGGCAAAGTGGGTACTTTTCGTGGGGCCCCGACAAAGTGTGCCACTAAGCAGACACACGCCACGTGCGACCGAGTTAGTGCAAGAGGTTTATTGGGGGAGGGGAGAGAGTGAAAGCCCTGTCAGAGTGGGGACATGAGAGAGGCAGGCAGGCAGACAGACAGACAGAACAAGGAACAGACAAGAAGAAGAAGAAGAGGGCCAAGAGAGGAGCAAGAGGCAAGAGAGCGAGCTGTGCCTGGCGGGCACTTTCAGGGGGTGCACATGTCGTATGGCTGACGATGGAAGGTCCCCTGGCCAAAGGTGATGAGCTAACTGCTTTGGTGGCAGAGGCGGGCTGCTGCTGCTGTGGTGGCCAGGAACAGCAGCGGCGTACACCTTTGATCCCAGCACTTGGGAGGCAGAGGCAGGCAGATCTCTGTGAGTTCAAGGCCAGCCCAGTCTACATCGAGATCAAGAAAAAAAGAAGAAAGAAAGAAACCAAGCAAACAAAAAAGAAAAACAAATGTCATTTAAAAAGTCTAAGACCAGGCAGTGGTGGCACACACCTTTAATCTCAGCACTTGGGAGGCAGAGGCAGGTGGGTTCGAGTCCAGCCTGGGCTACAGAGTGAGTTCCAGGACAGTCACGGCCACACAGAGAAACCCTGTCTCAAAAACAAAGCAACAACATCAAAAACTCAAGGAGCACCACTAGCTGCTGGGTGGGGTTAAGGGTGCATGCAGATATCAGGCTTGATGACCCACCACTCTCCACACAGAGCCAGAACTTCCCATAGAATTTGGTTGGCTTCCACCTGGTTTTAAGACCTATGTCTAGCTATGGTGATCTATGTCTTCTCAAAGGCAGGTCACACAGAACTTGACCCAGGACATCTTAGATACAGAGGGAGCCTGGACTATCTCTATCTTTCCTGGTTCCAGTTAGATTTCATTCTTGTTGTTTGAGACAGGGTTTTATGTAGCCCAGGCTAGCCTCCAATTTGTTATGTAGGTGAGGATTACCTTGAACTCCCGATCATCCTGCCTCAGTGCCTCAGTTCTTAATCGAAGAGGCAGGAGGATGCCGTTCAAGCCAGCTTACATACTGGCGGGCTACAGAAGGAGATGCTGTCTCAAAAAAAGCAAGAGTTAGGGATGTGGTTGGTCACGGGGCACTTGTCTAGCATGTTTGGTTCTCCAGGAAGGAAGGAGAGAGAGAGAGAGAGAGAGAGAGAGAGAGAGAGAGAGAGAAAGAAGGAAAGCGAGAAAGAAAAAGATTAGCCAGCCGCTACTATTGTTGCTATTAAAATGAGCTTAAGTAGGTGGAGAGATGGTTGAACACACTACAGGCTAGGCTTGTAACCAAAAGAAGATTGCATTTGGGTCACTAAGGGGTTAAATATGTAGTGCCTATCGCATGTATATGAAGCCTCTAATCACTTCTTGGCCTTTTGTCTAAGACCCATTTTCGGATAAGGGCTAGCAAATACTAAGCACTCTGCATTTGTTAAATAAAGAGGACCCTGAGTCTTCAGTCTTCGCACCGGGTCTGGGAGGGTTTGACATGTTAATGATTTCCAAAGGAGGAAGGTTTGGCTTGTGCGGGAGCGCGGGAGCGCGCGCGCGCGCGCACACCCACCCACCCACCACGTTGGTGGCCTCTGACCCTGGGTTTGGGTCTCTCTGTCTCTGTCTCTGTCTCTGTCTCTGTCTCTCTCTCTCTCTCACACACACACACACACACACACACACACACACACACACACACACACACACAGAGGTGGCCTTTGGCCCCTGGTCTGGGGTACACACACAACTGGGATATGCACGCACATTGGTGGCCTCTGGCCCCCTCCCTCCTTGGTATCTCTTATGCAAGCTGCCGGCGCCCGCCCCGTTCCCAGGCCTGGCTGCAGCTGCGGGCGGAGGGGCAGGGCGGGGGCGGCCGCTGTTTGTCTAGCGCGGCCGTGCCAAAGTCGGCGGGCCCAGACAGCCAGGCGCCTCCGTACACCTGGGGATGCTCAGGTTAAATAGCTCCGCATTCCTCGGGCCCAGCTGATGGAAACGCTCCCAGGCTGCTGCGGAGCCGGCCTCCAGATGGGCTGGGTCCGGGCCAAAGAGGAAGAGAGGGAAACGTGGAAGCCAGAGTGTGCCTGGATGGCGGGGGAAGTGGCCAGGGGCGCCGTGGCCCCTTCCTGGGCTAGAAAAAGGCTCTGCAGGGTAGAGGTGCGCGCGGGGACACGCCCACGTCCCCGTGGGTGGGCTTGCGGGGCGGGGGACTCACATGGTGAGGAAGTGGGTGCACACGTGTGTGCCTCCGATTAATAATTTCTGTCTTATGTACTAGGCAGTGTGCTAAACTCTGTGCTGGATTTCATTTATTCTGGACAATTCTGTGAGGTTAGTACTATAAAACTGCCAGGTGGAGAGGGCTCAGCAAAGGGTTTAACCACCTACAAATACTGCGCTGTTTGGTAAAGTCCATCAAATGCTTGAGATCATTTTATGTACCTGGCTTAGTGTTAAAAGTTAACGTAACTTAGTCGAACTTAATGCAAGTGCTCTATAAATATTTCCCAATTTTATTGCTGTTCAGCTTATTTCTTCAGTGATATAACTGGGCTCAGAGTTCTGCCTTTAACCCCAGTGGGGATCCATGAAGTCCTTCAGGCAAAGGAGTAGTCTGGCTCCTGGCTCTAGGTGTTGTTTATTGGGTTTTAATCCTTATTTTGTAATTTGAGAAAGGGTCTCCCTGTGTAGCTCTGGGTTGCCTGGATCTTGCTACACACACCAGGCTGTTTAGCACCATGCTTTAGTACAACTGGTTGATACTGTTTAGTGCCAAATGATATCAGCCGTTCTTACTATTGGGGACAAGGTCTCTGCCTTTTCTGGCACTCCATTTCTCTATGGGAGTTAACCTGGCAGGGATACTTAAAGGACAGTATCCCCAAGGTCTAAGGCACAACTGGCCAGGGAGGTGGGAATTGTACTTTTGAGAAACGGTTTGCCTACACACGGCTGGACTGTTGCCCTAGACCCGCAGTGGCCTAGAAATGCCAAGCAATCTAGTTACAAAGGAGCCCAGTGTGGCTCTACAGCCCATAACATACACACTACCTACCAACCCAGAGCCAGGCAGGTATGAGCACAGTGCACGCAAGCAAAGCCCTGGAGGGCACACACTAGTCTGCAGAACCCATGTGCCCATTCACATGTGCCTTGCTACCTGCTTACACTACCAGACCCCAAGCCTGCACAGGAGAGATGCCCCAGTCGCCTAGAGTTCCTCAGGTCACACACAGGCAAGCTCAGATATCTGTGCACCCCCCTTGTGAGCACAAAGCTCCATGTCCAGGTAGGTAGAACCTGAGTAAAACCTTTTCCCTTCTCAGGGGTTAGGGACAAGACTCGCCCCCACACTAGCCTCGGGGGAAATGTTGATCTGCTAGCAGAGCCAGGCCAGGGTGAGGGGGCTGAGTTCAGACCCAGAGCAGGTGGCCCTGCAGCTGTACACAGCCTAACCCTGCCAATTTCATCACCCACTTGGACAAGGCAGGAGCCCTAAGGCAGCCTGCTGGCACCCAGAGACGGGTGGCCCAGCAGGCAAGAGAGGGCCACACAAGTCCTGCTTCGGGCAAGCTACGACCCTGTGCAGGCCCCTCTCACTCGGTCTCATCACACACACACACACACACACACACACACACACACACACACACCCCTGCCCTTGGCAAGGAAGTGAATGGTCCAGTGACCTGCTTTTCCAACTTGAATGGCTTGAATACGCCCCAGCCCAGAGCGGGCCGACCCAGCAGGTCCATCTGCATTTTAACAACCTCCTTGGGTGATCCAGATGGCCCAGAGACCACTTTGAGAGAAACCCTACTAGAGGTCTAGAGGATTTAATTTTATGACACTAGAGAACAGGGAAATGGCCAGGGATGAGGGAAAGAATAGACATTAAAGACACCGGAAACACTCATTCAGGTCGGTAGGAATGGCAGTCCAGATGTGGCCCTCCAATTCCTCGCTCTCAACACCAGCTGTGAAGATGGTCAGAGGTCACTCCTGCCCCAGGCCCCTCCCCCATCCAAGAAGTCACTGCAACGTTATCTAAAGTATTTGTTTAATAACAACAAAAAGCCCACCCCCATAGAACTATTGTAAAACAATATTCTCAGCCAGTGATCATTGTAATATACAATACAAAACATTTTCTCAGAAATCTGAGAAGCACGAAATGTGACCATTTAAAAAAAATGTCTGCTTTTCAAAAAATAGAAACACACGGGGTTGGTTAACCCCCTCCCCAAAGTCTCTGGGTGCTGAAAGGTGGAGAGAGGGTGAGCCTCCGCTGGTCAACCCTCTAGCCCCCTGGCCAGATCCGCCAAGAGTCCGGTGGCGGCGGTAGTCCTTCCCGGGCTCCCCTGGGGAACCTAGAGCACTTTATTCCTCTTGCCTCCTGAAGGGCTGGAGTCCATCTGGTCCCTCAGCGCGCCGCTTCAGCGACACAAGATGCGATCGTCGGCTGGAACACATGCCGCCTGTGAATACCAGAGCGAGATAAGGGATGAGACAGGATGGAAGGGACAAGGGGGGAGAGGTGTTCCCACTTCTCCACTCCAAGGGACACGAGAAAGGAGCCACCTTTTTCCTACTGGGGGCCCCTAAATCGCTATGCACCCGAAATGGAAGGCAGACATACTGCTAACCCCTCCCCATGACCTCAGTTTCCCCATCCACAGGAGAATAACGTAGTGTTCCGACTCGACCCTCACCTCGGCCGCCAAGGCACTGATCTCGCCATTCAGGGTGCTGAGCGGAGCCCGAACGGGCAGCCCCCGGCCTCCGGCTGTCCCGACTTCGGATTCCGAGTTCAGCTCCAGCTGCAGGTCCCTGATGTAGTCGATAACGTGCTGCAGGATCTCCACCTTGCTCACTTTGCGGTTCTGAGGCAGGGTGGGCACCAGTTCCTTGAGACGTGAGTAGCAGCCGTTCATGTCGTAGAGCAGGACGTTCACCTGCTGTTCGTCCAGCAGGGCCGGCAGGCGCGTCCCGGCGCAGCGCGAGATGGCTACGCTCTGCTCCGACAAGCCGAGCACAACCTCGCCCGCGCCGCCCGCGGTCCGGCCGGCCTTCAGCGAGCAGCTGGGGCCCGCGGTGGCCGCGGCGCTGCCACTGGCGACCTTCATGATCCTGAGGACAGGCGGAGGGGAGCAGAGGAGCCTACGAGGGAAGCGCAGGGAGAGAGCGCACAAGTTGGAGGAAGGTTGTACAATGAGAGGGCTGAGCGCTGGAGCCAGGCTTTTATAAGGGCGGACCCAGGGCGGGTTCAGAACGTTCAAAAGCAACCAATGGCTTGTCCGGAGGCGTGGCTTAGCGCGCCCTCGGGTCCCAGCTCCAGCAACCTTGGGATGGCGGAAAGGTGGTGGAGCTCAAGAACAGCGAGGGTGGGAGGGCATGGGCAGAGCAGCTAGTGGGCTCGTCCTTAAGGAAGCCAAAGAGGCTAAGCCAATTTTGCAGATAACAAAAAGAGGCTCAGGAATCAGCTTCTCGTGGTCTCTTTCTCGCTTCTCCAGGTCCATTTTGCAGATGTGATAAACAGGACCGGAGAAGTGGCTGGCTCTGGGGCAGTCAGTAGCTAAGGACTAGCCCAGGATGCTGTCAGAAGATTGGGCTATGATCTCCACTTCTCAAAGCCGAATTTTATTTTTATGTCTATTTATTTTTGAGGGTTTTGTTTTGCTTTGTTTGTCTTGAGACTGAGTCTCATGTAACCCAGGCTGGACTCAGAACTTGCAATGTAGCAGAGGAGGATGACCTTGAACTCATGATGCTCGTTGGTTGCTCCAGATCCCAGGTGCTGAGTTTACAGGAGTAAACATCTTGTTGAGACAGATTTTAAAGCAGGCTCTCTCTTACTCTGAACTCCGGGGCTGGTCTCAATGTCCAGAAAATGAACTGTAAAGTCCCTAGGACCAGGACCTAGGTCCATTGAACTGGGAGCATTACCGGGAACATCTTTATAAAGTAGAGGACAGAATCTGAGGCCTGAAGTAGAAATGAGACCTGGTCGCTGGAGAGTGAGACTACATTCCCCAATTCTACCTTGGATTTGCAGCCTCTTGCAGAAAGGTCCCAAATCTGCAGCAGCTGGCGATTTTTTTTTTTTTAATTTTTCTCTTCTTTTTGCTAGCTTTTTTCTTTTTTCTTTCTTTTCTTTTTTTTTTCCTTGTAGCCCTCGGAGCAAGCTCTCCCTCCCACAGAGCAGCAGCTGCGGAGATCGCCCCCTCCCTTTCCTTTCCCGGGCTGGTCTGTGTCAGCGTCTGAACAAGCGGCTCAGACCGTTAGACGCCAGGCCCGTGACGTCACCCATTCATAAAACCCGGACGGGCTGTCAAGCTGGCGCCGCGCGGGCGGTCGCCATGGAGACGGCAAACTGGGCTGGAGCATTCTCCGCTCGGCCCCCCCTCCCATGAGCCTGTCACCTGCAGACCTTGGGCGGGAGGCCTGGGAATGCGTTCCTCGTGGGCGCGGCCGCAGACCAAGGGTCAACTTACCTCCCCGCCCCACACCTGCGGAGTCTCCTCCCCCCAGCCCCACAGTTCGGGTGGTTTAGGAGGTTTCCTTGTGAGAAAACCTTCTCCCCGCTCAACTCCTCTGGGCCGAGGCCCCTCCCCAGCTGAGTTGGATTCCTACACTGAGATTACAGGTGTGCTCTGTCACGTCATGTTCTGTGACAGATTTTAAAGCAGGCCTTCTTTTATCCTGGACTCCGAGGCTGACTCAGTCTCCAGAAAAATGAACGTGAAGTTCCTAGGACCGGGACCTATCTAGGTCCGTTGAACTGGGAGCGATACCGGGAATGTTTTTCTTTAAGGTGGAGAAGAGTCTGAGACCTGAAGGAGATAGAAGGGTTTGAGGTGTTCGGTGTATGCTCTGCTCTGCTCTTCCTCATTTCTATAACAGCCACGACCAGTCCTGGAGCTCTTTCTCGGAACAAAAGCTGTGTGAAGTCTGCCTTCATCTGTCGTAGTTCTCTCCATAGCACTGAAAATGGATCTATTTAGTTTATTCACAAAAGAACAGGGGGGTTAAAAACCTCCCAGGAACCTTAGCTATTGTCCTGGAAACATTGTTATATCAAGACATAGAGTCACAGAGGATGTAGCTCAGCTGGTAGACTGCTGGCCTAGCATTCGGGAAGTCTTGGGTTCTGTCCCCAGCATGCCCTAAAACATGCCTGCAACCTCAGCACTCAGAAGGTAGAGTTAGGAGGACCAAGAGTTTATCCTAGCTGGGCAGTGGTTGGACTCAAGAGGCAGAGGCAGACAGATCTCTGAGTTCCAGGCCAACCTGGTTCCAGGACAGCCAGGGCTACACAGAGAAACCAAAAGCCAAAACAAAACAAAAAAAGTTTGTTCTAAACCACACATTGAGCTCAAGGCCAGGCTAGTATATGGTATATGTATGTGAGATCCTGTCCCTCACTCTCGCTCCCAAAGAGGACAGGCCACCTGACTCCAGAGCCCTAGACAACCAGAAGCAGGAAACTGAGGCTTGTCACTTGTCACCCCAGAATTACCTTGAGAAACAAGGGTAAAATACTGTATGCTCCCTAGGAGAGGGCAATATTATAGTCTCTCCTCCCCACAGCAATGAATTCATACAGATACTTGGTGGGACAATGCCCGCTGCACCTCAGAAAACCAGGAAAACTGGCATGTGAAACCAGCTTCAAAGGAGAGACTGTCACATCTGTAATCCAGCAATCCCCAAACAATGAGGCAGAAGGATCTGAAGGGTTAGGAATTTGAGGTCAACTTGTCCTAAAAAAAGAAAAAGCAACATATCAATAAGGAGCTGAATCCCCTCCTCCCCACATCCTTACATACCGTTCACCAAACAGCTAACAATCGTATCACAATAGGTTTGAACTTTGCACTGCTCAAAAGAATTGCTTGGGGTTGGCGGTTGGCAGTGATACGGCTCAGTAAGTAAAGGCCCTTGCTCCCAAGCCTAAAGGCAGGCGTTCAATCCCCAGAAGCCACATGGTGGATGTGAGCCCTGCAAGTTGTCCTCAGCCTTCCATATGCTCATCATCATGCATATGACACCTCCTCCTGTACACAAAATAAATAAAAACATAAAATTAAACAAGTAATTTTAAAAAGGAGAGACTTGCTAAAGGGACTAGAAAGGCACCGGGCAGCCAAAGAAGGGAATTGGAAAGTTAATTAATTACTAACAATTATTCATCGCCCCAGAGATTCTGCTGCAGTCAATTTTAGAGAAACCTACACTGACAGGCATAGAGCTCCCTGCCCAAAGATACTCACTGCAGTCTGCTGGCGCCAGCCCTGCCTAGCAGGATTCTTTGGGAGCTAAGGAAGACAGATTGCAAGTTGGAAGCCTGTCTAGGCTATACATTGAGTTCAAGGCTGGTCAGAGCAATCGAGGAAGATCCTGTCTCAAATTTTAAATTTTAGAATAAAAATACATACATTTAAAAAAAAAGTTTATTTGTTAATTTTTGACGGGGCTCACTCTGTAGCCCAGGCTGGCCTCGAACTCACAGAGATCCACTCTTCTTCACAAGGCCTGTGATTAAAGGCATGTACCACCATAGCTGGCCCCAAATTTAACCATGGTTAAAGGCTCAAGTCTTGGTGGTTGTAATCCCAAGCCCCCAGGAGGCAGAGGCAGAAAAATCACTGTAGGTGGGAGGCTGCAGGTAGGAGGCTGCTTTTGACTACACAGAGAGTTCCAGGCCAGTCTGGGGTGGGCGGTGGGGTAAATAAAAGGCTGGAGATGTAACTCGGTGGTCGAATGCTTGTCTAGCACGTGAAGACCTGGATTCAACTCCCTGTCCCACCAAAGGCTGAGGGAGGAAGACTCTAACTAGTAAGGATTGGCCCCGTGAGAAGGTTAAGAGGACTAGGAGAGAACAAGGCGGGCGGCAAAGCCTCATGTCTGGCCTCAAACACACCATGTAGGCAAAGTTTAAAGTTTAGCCATGAACTCCTGACCCTTGCCTCTGCATCTCCAGTCCCCAGTGCTGGGATTTTGGGTGTGAGCCACCACACCAGGTTCCGAATGCATGTGTGTGTTTGTGAGACAGGGTCTCTCACTATGTAGTCCTGACTGACCTGGAACTCTCGAACCAGGCTGGCTTCAAACTCATAGAAATTGGAATGATGAGATTAAAGGCATGTACCAGTATCCTGGCTACGAATGTGGTTTGGAACAGAAATGTCTATAAGGCTGTGTGTGTAGGTCGGTGGTGCAGTAAGTTTTCAGTGTGTTGAAGGCCCTGGATTCACTCTCAATAGAAACAGAGGTAAAAGAGGAAGAAACAGGGGGGAAGAGGGAAAAAAGAAAAAAGAAAAATATATTTCTATGCTCCTTTGTATAGAGGCCCACCTCACAGGCCTGACTGCTTGCTGAGATGAGGTCAGAGCCAAGAATATTTTGCACACAGTAGGGGAAACAGAAATGAGGTGACAATTGAATCCCAAAACTGAAGTATGTGAGGGTGTGGAAGCCCAGGTGTGTGCAAGCTCTGTGCATGTAGAGGCCAGAGGACAACTTGGAATTCGTTCTTTCCTTCCACCGTGGTCCCCTTCCTCCACCGTGGTCTCCTCCCTACACCGTGGTCCCTCCTTCCACCATGGTCCCCCCCCTCCACTGTGGTCCCTCCTTCCACCATGGTCCCCTCCCTCCACCGTGGTCTCTTTCTTCTACCATGGCTTCTGGGGATTGAACTCAGGATCTCAGGATTGCATGTTAGGTGCTCCACCTGCTCCTCTCTGTCTCCAGTCCTGAAACGGCCTCATCACCTGTTCGGCTGGCTCTGTGCTTGCCATTATTCCCCCAGCAGGACCACAAGATCAATGCATCTTAGCAGACGCCCAAGAAACACCAAAAGGAGTTCTTTTCTTTTGTTCTTCTCCTCCCTGAGACGGGGGTCTCATTTGCCCAAGCCGGACTCTGCTTAACTATGTAGCTCTTCCTGAGCTCTGGGGTTATAGATACGCCCCACCATGTCTGCTTTATGTGTTGCAGGGGATCAAACCCAGGGCTTTGTGCATGCCAGGAAAGCTCTCTACGAGCTGATACACCCCATCTCTCCTCTTATTTGACGTGTATGGATGTTTTTGCCTGCCTGTACGTCTGTGTACCATGTGAGGTCCTGGTGCCCTCTGAGGCCAGAAGAAGGTGTCAGATTCTCTGGAACTGGAGTTTCGGACAGTTGTGAGCCACCATGTAGGTGCGGGGAACTGAAGCCTACTCCTCTGGAAGAGCAGCCAGTGCTCTTAACCTCTGAGACATCTCTTTGGTCCCAGTATTTTTTTTTTTTTTTTTTTTTTTTAGGTACGATCCAGGTTGGTCTCAAATTTCTGGGCTCAAGCGATCCTTCTGGAGTGGCTGGCACTGCAGATGACACTGAGACTACCAATGTCATGGTGGAGGCTTCCTGGCCCGGGTGGTTTCTTGTATTAGTTATTTTTCAGTTATTTTTCTCATCACTGAGACAGAGTACCTGATGTAAGAACTCAGAGAAGAGCTGCTTTCTTTTGGCCCATCAGACAGTCCAGCAGAGTGGGAAGGCGGTGTGAGTGTGCTCATCATCAGAGTGGGAAGGCAGTGTGAGTGTGCTCCGTCGTCAGAGTGGGAAGGCGGTGTGAGTGTGCTCTGTTGTCAGAGTGGGAAGGCGGTGTGAGTGTGCTCCGTCGTCAGAGTGGGAAGGCGGTGTGAGTGTGCTCCGTCAGAGTGGGAAGGCAGTGTGAGTGTGCTCCGTCAGAGTGGGAAGGCAGTGTGAGTGTGCTCATCGTCAGAGTGGGAAGGCGGTGTGAGTGTGCTCATCGTCAGAGTGGGAAGGCGGTGTGAGTGTGCTCCGTCGTCAGAGTGGGGAGGCGGTGTGAGTGTGCTCCGTCGTCAGAGTGGGAAGGCAGTGTGAGCATGCTCCGTCAGAGTGGGAAGGCAGTGTGAGTGTGCTCCGTCAGAGTGGGAAGGCGGTGTGAGTGTGCTCCGTCGTCAGAGTGGGAAGGCGGTGTGAGTGTGCTCTGTCTTGTACTCTGTGAAGAGGCACAGGAGAAACGTGCTGAGTGAAGGCAGGGCACCATCACACCTGCTAAGGAAAGCTTCTCCAGGGTGATTTCCATCCCAGGGCCTCCCTTTCTGTGAGGCAAATGGCTCAGAATAACTTAGTGCTCCCTCAGTTTCGGGCATTGTTCTAAGTATTAGCCTAAGCCAGAGGGCAGGGGCCCAGTTGTCCCATCCAGTGCTCAGCTACAGGGCCTGTCGCATCAGGGAGGCCCTGGACCAGTCACTGAATGAGCGGTCACATCACGTCCTATCTGCAGGATGACTAGCTTCGGAGCACACAGTGTGACTAGCTTTGGGGCACACAGTGTGGAGGTGGCATTGCCTCTCAGTGTGGGCGTGTGGGGGTGTGGGGAGACTTTGTGTGGAAGTCCCCACTGCGGTGTGTCTCTGTGGACATGTGCACTTCCAGCTTATTCCTCAACTGCTCTTTCCCATAGTCTTGGCTCTGTAGGCTCCAGGGCGGGCCTGTTTGGTGCCCACGTGACCTGCTCTGGCCCTGGCCCGCCAGCTGCTCCCCAGATGTGCCCACAGCGAAGTCTTCCAGCAGCCAGGCCGGCGCCTCTGGGCTGGGACTGAGGGAGCTTTGGGGAAAGACCTTGGGCTCTGGCTGTCCCCACCCCTGCTTGTAACTAGAGACAACATAGTCCCCCATCCCACCCCAGGACTCGGGTCCAGCCAACACAGGGTCTGTGCCCATCTCACCAAGAACAGAACCCAAACTCCTCCCCTCCCCTCACCCCTCCCCCTCCCCCACCCATCCCATGTCCTGTCCTCTCTCCAGCCTCTTGACTTCCTCTAAACCAGCTCCATCCGGTCTTGAGGCTCTTTGCCCTGGATGTGCCCTCAGCCTAGAGCACTTACCAGCCAGATCTCTGCAGGTTTGTCACCCTGAGGTCCCAGGTCAAAGGTCTCCTCCTCACTGGAGACCTCAGAACACCCTTGGCTATTTTCCTTTACTATCTAAAGTGATCTTTGTCTTGTGCTCTGTTATCTGCTTCCTTTTCCCATCCTCCACTGACGGGGCTGTGAGCTCTGGAAAGCAAGTAGGATTTACAGGGCATGGTAAACCTGTAACCCCAGCGCCCAGGTGGAGGCAGCTGGAGAGCTGGCCTTCGGTGGCCATCCTGGATTGCATAGTAAACCTTATTGAGGGGGTCAGGGGAGCAGGATTAGAGACCCACTGAGGAAGTGCATAGCTCAGGAAAGGTGAGCAGTTTGCTCAATCAGCATAATACTTGCAACTGAGTAATTTTTTTAGATAATTTTAGTTAAATAGTGAATTGTTCCTCCAAGGCCCTCAGTTTCCTCATTTGCAAAACGAGGACAAGACTTGAACTTGGGCCTCTGCAGATGGCTCAGTGGAAGAGGGGAAAGGTGCTTGGGGCCAAGGCTGACAGTCGGCGCTCTGTTCTTGGGACCTACCCTCATGAGAGAAGGAGAGAACCAGCTTTTACAAGTTGTTCTCTGCCCTCCACACGAGTGCACACACACTAGATAAATAAATAAAATACAACAACAAGATACAATTTAAAAGTTGAACTTAACCCAGAATTAGGGTTAATGTTTAGCTCACAAGAAGTACTCTGAAATGGGAGCCAGGACAAGACAGTTTTGTATCTTTTTCTAGGATCCCGTTTATCTAGCCCCCAGATCCAGCAGGAGGTTGTGGTGGGGGGGGGGAGTTTGCACACGAGGTGTGTGTGTGAAGGCTGTGACCTTTCTAGCCTTATCACTCATAGAATCATCTCTTTCTGCTCTGGACTCAACTTCTCCATCTGCACAATGGGGTCCATAGTCAACCTTACCCTAAGGGTTCCGAGCTGGGTTTCTGGGTGGTTCTAGGGAGTGTGATGGTCCAGGCTTGGACCCACCTTTTGCTGTCCACCCCAGTTTCCCAAAGAGACCCTAGAACAATGGGCGGGAGTCTGGAGCCTGGTAGTCTGGGCCCCTCCCCAGGTCCCTGCAGATGGAGGGGGTGGGGCCTTCCTGTGGCTGGACAAAGGGCTGCTGCCCCCATCCCCCAGTGTCTCCAGTGACAAGGAGAAAGGGCAGAGCCTATGCCAGGGAGCTTCTATCTTAAGCAACCAAACCTTAAGGCAGCACACTGCTGTATACACCCACACAGCAGAATATAGGTGCACTGATCCAGCACCCCATGAGTGTGCAACAGACACAGCCAGCACGATAGCAGCACACTCACACACAACCAAAGGAGCAGCCTGCCAAGATGCACACGAACGTGCATGTGCAAACACAAATACAGAGTCTGCACAAAGCCAACACACTGGAAAAGACTAAAGAGGCGACATACAAACTACACAATGGTTGCCCTCCTCCCAGCCACTCACACAGCACATACAGCCATCCCGGGAACCCAAACCACACGCAGATGCACACAGCCTCCTGCCCCTGCACCATCCGGAACCACGAGGACAACACACACTTCCAACTGTGCTGTACTAGTCATACCAAAGCACCATCCACAGACTGGGTTGTAGCTGGGAGCGGAGCGTGGCTGGAGCACGCTGGAGACCCTAGGTTCCATTCCCAACACTGCAAAACCCAAAGGAACCAAGCCCAGGCCTCCCATCCCGTGGGGGAGGGTTCCGAAGGATCACTGAGAACTGGAGGCCAGCTCAGTCCACCCAGTAAGTTCCAGGCCAAGAGGGGCTACATGCTAAGTGAGATCCTGTCTCAAAAAAAAAAAAAAAAAAAAAAAAAAAAAAAAAGCCAAAGCAAAAATGAAAACATTAAAAAACAAAAGCCTCCCAGTCATACCAAGACCTGTAGCTGTACAAAAATGTCTCTTTTAGACATCTGTCACAGTGCTTAGGCCCAGCCACTGTCAGCCCATGCCAAGATGAAGACTCCATGTTGGCGGGTGATAGCATGCAGCCAGGATTCCAACTACTTGGGAAGATCACAAGTTTAAGGCCAGTCTAGACTATTTATGGAGACCCTGTCTCAAAATAACAATAAACAAAGATAAAGAACAGATCAATAGATTCTAAGGAGTTTAAAATTAAAACAAGGTAAAAATCCCACCAAGACCACCATACTGTCACCCAGCCCCGAGTATTTTTAATTGTACACAACCCCTTGACTCTCAACATGAACACATACTTCAGAAGGCTACCAAAGCCCCACAGACACACAGCTGTAAAGATCCAGACCTCAGGAGTCTCACACCCACGCATGCAGGCCTAGCCCTTTCCCAGGACTGTGGTGTAGGAGTTAGCCTGACCCTGGCGCACTCGGAGGCTCTCAGGCCACAGCCTAAGCAAAGGCCCGCAGAGGTGGGAGGGTGGGACAAGGAGATTGCACAAGACACCCCTGGGCGGGGCCTCGGTGGTTTCTGCATGCACCCACTGGGGATGGACAGGAGCCTCCAGAGATCCCATCGTGGAAGCAGCACCCCTCCCTCCCTAGCACGTGACCTGGTCTTCCTTTGACTCACCTACCTCCCATACACCTGGGTTCCCCCTCCTGCTGCTGCAGGGCCTGGAACCAGGGGAGGGGCTGAGGTGGAGGCTGTCATAGGACCCCACCCAGCTCCCTGCCCGTCAGTCCTTCAAAGCCTTGAGCACCCCCTTCCTGTCCGCTCCACCCAACCTTGAGTATCCTGTCACCAGGGGTGGCACCTCTAGCTCCTCCCTCATCTCAGGCCCCAAGGAAGGACAGCTGGATTCCGCCGCTGACACTATGTGTGACTCACCACGATGCCTTTCCTACTTTTCTTTTTAAAAGTATCATTATCATTTTACCGAGGCCAAAGCAGCGATGAGCTGGCTGAAAGGCAGTTCAGACATCCTGGAAGCTGGGCCTAATGGCTCACACCTGTAATCCTAGCACTTAGGAAGCTGAGGCAAGAGGGTTACCTTTAGTTCAAGGCTAGCCTAGGCTACATAGTGAGTCCTGGCCAGCCTAGACAACAATGGGAGAGCTTGTCACAAACACCACCACATAATAATAATAATAATAATAATAATAATAATAATAAAGACATCCAGGAACACTTGAAAAGGGAGCTTTTTTCTGGGTGTCTCAAAGGCCCCAAGAGTCTGGCTCCACAGGACTGAGCCACTTTATTTCATCATGTTTCTGTGTCATTATCTGTGAGAGCATAGACGGCAGATGCTCCCACCTCTGTGAGGGTGAAATGATATGTCAGTGAGGAGCTTGGAGCAACCTCAGCAAAGTCAGCCTTGAACAGACACTGCTTCTTCTTCTTTTCTTTTTTCTCCCAAGACAGTGTCTATGTAGCTTTGGAGACCAGGCTGGCCTCGAACTCACAGAGATCTGCCTGCCTCTGCTCCCGAGTGCTGGAATTAAAGGCATGCACCACCACTGCCCAGCTCAGACACTGCTTCTTAATTATTGTTCCCATAACTCTGCTCTCTCTCTTAGCGGCTCCACCATGGCCATTAATTCCATAGTAACTCCATGGTTCACACTCGCATCACAGAGAGTGACTTGACTTCATGACTTTAGGGACCCCATTCGTTCAGCTGGGAGTAAACCAAATGGGAGCAGTTTGCTTGGGACACACAGATGCTGTCTGGAGCTGGCGTTTGTCACCTCAATAGCACACTTCATAAAATAGTGAAAGCCCTACATTCTGAGTAGGGGCAACGTCTGCAAGAACACTATCTATAGTGCCTGTGTACCCTTCACAGCTGGTTCAGTAGCCGGAAACTCTGGTGCCTGCCTGGGGAACTCATAGTCTGGAGGGAGAGACAGGCTGGAATGAGGCCATCATCTCCCAAGTTCCCCAGGAGAGACACAGGGAACTAGAAGAAGTCAAGGGGGTCTTTCTGTCAGCGGAGGCTACTTCCCCGGCGGAGGCAGATGTTTCTAGCTCCAGCGTCTGCAGACCGATGGCCACATACACTGCAAAGGTAATTGAAAGCGCTGGTGATGGTGTGGGAGAAGGAAGCCCTGGTCCTCTGCCGGTGGGTGTGGAAACTGGTAGGATCGCTCCGAGCTCTGTGTGGCAACAAGGAGGAAAAGTGAACATCCAGACACCCTGTGACCCAGAGGCTTGCTCTCACTCCCACGGACAAACCCAGAGAGTCTTTCACACAACCCGCTGCGGATGTGGGCTGGAACCCTTGGCTAGCACTTGCCCAGCAGCCTCGAATGGGAAGCTCCTTGTCCTCCGCAGAACAGAAATGAAGTGACAATGGCCAACTGTGCAACATTTCACCTGGGTGAGCTGGAGGGATGAGAGCACTCGGCAGATACATGACAGACTTGCTAAGGGCAGATGCAGAACGACAGAAAAAAAACAAACACTCGAAAACCTCTCCAGCAAGACCAAGACGTTTATGTGGAGCAAAGTCTGAAGCATGGGGTTCTCAACCTGTGGGTCGCGCTCCCCAGGAGGTTGCAGGATTTTTTCACAGTGGTCGCCTAAGACCATCGGAAAACACAGCTATTTACATTAAGAGTCATTAGGAAGGTAGGGAACCACTGCAAAGAAAGAACCACGGCGGAGTAATTAAAAATAGAAGTATGGCCCAGGTATGGTGGCTCCCTGGTCAGAGTGTGTACTGTGCAATAGGAATCCCAGCTCCACATTGGCAGTTTAAAACCACCTGGAACTCTAGGGGAATCTGTTGCCTCCGGCTTTCACGGGCATTGGCATTATCCCTCCCCCACAGACACACACAAGCACATACACAATTAAAATAATAATAGATCTTGTTTAAAAAGAAAAGAAAAAGTCTGAGGTGGCTAAGGACGCAGCTTAGTTAGGCAGAGTGCTGGCCTAACATTTATGAGGGCCTGGGTTTGACCCCCAGGACTGCATAACCTCGGCATGGTGGTCCTTGTCTGTGACGTCAGCACTCGGGAGATAGAGGCAGGAGGATTGGAACTTCTGGAACTTCGAGAGAATCCCGGACTACTAAGGGAGCAAGTATTTGCTTATGCCTAATCTCTGGAGGTAGGGTGCCGGAGAGATCCAGGGCAGGGCAAGTTGACGACACCACCTCAAAACAACAACCAAAAAAACAAAACCCTCCACAACCAAGGCCGGTACCTTCTGGCCCAGGCCTGCAGTGTTCAGAACTGAGGCAGAGCTGGGCGTGCACCTTGGCCCCAGCTGCTCCTGCAGCGACTTAGGACTCAGTAGAACTGGGCCTGGAGGAGGCTCGTACCCCGGCTTTGTTCCGGGCGCGCACTGCTCGAAAGCATCCCCCGCCAGGGCACCCGCCCGGCAGATGGGAGCCCGGGCTGCGCGCGCTGGACCGTGGGAACCGACCGGCGGCCCGGGCAAGGCAGGGCACAGATGGGGCGGGCGCCGGGGGCGGCGGCAGATGGGTGCGAGGCTGGCCCCGGCTGTGCGACAAAGGCGAAGGGCAGATGTTTGTGACCAGATGTTCGGAGAGTGGGGCGAGGGCCTGGGAAAAACCGACAGGCCAGTTTCCTGCATCCTTCCCTCGCGGCCGCTGGGGAGGGCCTGGGAAGCCAGGGACCGAGGTCGGGGTCTCAGGGCTGATGTGATCCTGTGTCTCAACCTGGGTCCCCTGCACCCACGCCCTGCACCACCGCCCACCCTGATGTAGGGAGACACAGGAGTCTGTGGGTGCAACCACACCATCCTGGCCACAGCGGGGCTCAAAGCCTCCTCCTACTGAACTTTCGCAGACACTTGTGCAGAAGTTGATCCAAGAATCGCCTCCCATGAGGGTCTATGAACCTGGAGGTCTCCAACAGCAACGACTGGACCAAAGACTCAGCCCGTAAGTGTGTGAGGCCTGCGGCTAGAATCTAGACTCGCAAAGCCTGTGGGTCCTCTACACCACACCTTTAGTTTGTCCGCCAGAACTTCACAAATCTTACCCAGGGATCAGTCGGGGAGCCCTGCACGGTGTGGAGACAACCCATAATCTCAGCACTTGGCCGGAGGATCAGAGGTTAAAGGTCGTTCTAAGCTAAGAATTATCTTCGTGTTCTGGGCTGTATGAGGCTCCATCTCAACAAGACAAGGTATCTGGAAGACCCTACGTGCCAGGTTCTGGCCAGTGCTGAGATATTATAGAGGACAGAAACAACTCCAGTCTTTGTCCTGGGCAGCTTTTATTTTGGGGGTGGGGACAAGGAGACATGCAATATAAATGCATAACTATATCTCATATGAGAAATTACTACTACTACTACTACTACTACTACTACTACTACTAATAATAATAATAGAGAGAGGAAGATGGGAAGTTTAAGGTCATCCTTAGCTACATAGTGAGTTGGAGCAGGACTGGGTTGCACGAGCCTCTGTCTCAGGTCAGCTTCAAAAGGCCTGTGAGGTGTCTCAGCTGCTAAAGGTACCTGCCACTGAGTCTGATGAACTCAGTTCCTTCTCTCAATCCCAGGGACTCACGTGATGGAGGAAGTGAACTGACGCCCCAAAATTGTCTTTTGACCTCTAAACTTACACACACACACACACACACACACACACACACACACACACACATATGTGCGCGCGCAGGCGTGAATAAAAACACTTTAAAATTCAGTTTTTAAAAAAGGTCAGGTTAATTTGTTATGTTCCTTTGGGAGAGTTAAGCCCACAGCACAGACAGGCAGCCGGGCTCAAGGGGGGCTTCCCACAGTGTTTGTGTCAGCTTGTTTGAAAGAGCAACCCGAGAAAAGTCCTAATAAACAGCCACTGGAAGAATGGCTGAATAAACTATGAATTCCTCATGCCTCGGGGACCTCATGAGACAGCACTTTCCTTTCAGGACTTTGTCCTAAGGAAGTCCTCAAACGTGGGAAATAATGTATGTCTGAGAGGGTCAGCCAACTGGAAAAAGTCACACAGTCATCACCAAGGCACATCACCTCGAATCATGGTGTCGTAGTCACTTGAGAGAATGGGGAGTAGCAGAGCATGGAATGTGGACCTGTAATTGCGATGGAAGCAGGAGGCTGGAAAACTGGGCTTACCTATGCTACGTAGTGTGTTCTAGACCAGCCTGGGCTACCTGTCTTAAAAAAGAAAACTACCAGGGTTGGAGAGGCGGCTCATCAGTTAAGAGCATTTGCAGCTCTTGCAAAGGATTCAGGCTTGGTTCCCAGCATCCAGCTCATAACCATCTGTACCTTCAGCTCCAGGGAGCGAATGCATTCTGGCCTTTTCCATGGGTACCTGTATGCACATGCACATACCCGCCCACATACACACACACAATTGAACATAAAAGATTAATCTTTTGTTGTTGTTGTTTTCCAGACAGGGTTTCTCTGTAACAGCCCTGAGATCCACCTGCCTCTGTCTCCCAAGTGCTGGTATTAAAGGTGTGGGTCACCACTGCCCGGCTAAAAGGTAAATCTTTTAAAAAGGAAAACATCCAGGCTTACTGGCGAATGCCTTTTGCATTCAAGAGGCAGAGGCAGGTGAATCTCTGAGTTTGAGGCCAGCTTGGTCTATATAGTGAGTTCCAGGACAATCATTGCTACACAATAAGACCTGCTGAAAACAAACAAACAAACAAACAAACAAACAAACCAATGAAAACCACGGGCTGGGGCTGTAGTTCAGTATTTGTCCCCAATGCATGCGGTCCTGGGTTCAATCCTCAGTACTGCACACAACAGTATCCCTTGCTGTCGGCCTGAGGTTAATCCTGAGACCTCATGCAAAGGAGGAAGGAGAGACTCCAGAGAGCTGTCCTCTGATCTGCACACTCACGCCATGGCATGTGTGCCCTTTCCCACCACACACACACACACACACACACACACACACACACACACACACACACACACAGATTTACTAAACCAAAGTTTCTCAGTGTAGCTTTGTGCCTTTCCTGGAACTTACTCTGTAGACCAGGCTGACCTTGAACTCACAGAGATCCGCCTGCCTCTGCCTCCCGAGTGCTGGGATTAAAGGCGTGCGCCACCACCACCTGACTTGCAACTTCTTTTATATCTAAGGTTTTCAAGGCACCTCTCCCCCTCCCCACCACCTTGTTAAGCAACGTTAGAATAGCTGCTCCAGGACCTTTTTGTGCATGCTCAGTAGACAAGGGCTTCACCACCGAGCTGCCAGCTGCACACCCAAACAAGACTAGTTTTCTTCAGTATTTTATTTTAGATTAAAAAAAAATTTTTTAAACTATGTATGTGTGTGTATTCCATGCATATGTGGGTGCCCGTGGAAGCCAGAAGTGTCAGATCTCCAGGAGCTAGAGTGACAGGCTGTTGTGAGTCACCATGTGGGTGCTGGGTCCTGGTGCTCTGAACCATTCAGTCATCTCTCCAGCCTTTTCTTTCTATGACAAGGTCTTGTGTCGCTCCAGCTGGTCTTGAACTTGCTATATAGCTCAGAGTGGTCTTCATCAAAGTTGGATCCTTCTATCTCCATCTTCTGGGAACTGAGATAGATGTGTGCCACTATACCTGGCTGATACAGTGCTGGGCACTGAACCTGCTGGGGGCGTTGTGCGTGCTGGCTAGGCAAGTCCTTTACCAAGTGAGCCACATTTCCAGTTGTAGAACATGGTTTTTGTTTGTGTGTTTCATTTTTTTTTTTTTGGTTTTCCGAGACAAGGTTTCTCTGTGTAGTTTTGCACCTTTCCTGGAACTCACTTGGTAGCCCAGGCTGGCCTCGAACTCACAGAGATCCGCCTGCCTCTGCCTCCCGAGTGCTGGGATTAAAGGTGTGCGCCACCACCGCCCGGCCTGTCTTTCGTTTTTGAGACAGGGTCTCACTGTGTAATCCTGGCTGGCATGGAACTGGATATTCAGGGCAGGCTGGTCTCAGATTCAGAGATCTGCCTGTCTCTGCCTCTGGAAGGCTGGCACTGAAAGTATGTGCCACCATGCTGAGCAGAACGTATTTTTTAAGGGCACAGCTTACACACGTGCAATCCCCGCAGTTGAGAAGCAGAGGCAGCTGAAGCAGGAGTTCGAAGCCTTTTTCTTAGGGAGGGATTAAGACCAATCTAAGACCCCATGTCAAGGGGCTGGAGAGATGGCTCAGCAGTTGGAAGTACTGGCTGCTCTTCCAGGGGAGCCGGGTTCAATTTCCAGCACCCACATGGTGGCTCACAACTGTCTGTCTGTAACTCCAGTTCCAGGGACCTGACACCCTCACACAGACGTACATACATTAAAACACCACTGCATATTAAAAAAAGACCCCATGTCAAAAACAAAATGTGTGCTGGAGAGATGGCTCAGAGGTTAAGAGCACTAATTGCTCTTCCAGAGGTCCTGAGTTCAATTCCCAGCACCCACAAGGTGGCTCACAACCATCTGTAATGAGATCTGGCACCCTCTTCTGTATACATAATAAATAAATACATCTTAAAAACAACAAACAAACAAACAAACAAACAAACCCAAAAAGCATGGAGACACTGGCAAGGTGTTTTTGTTTGCTTGTTTTCTTTCCAAGACAGGGTTTCTCTATGTAGCCCTGGTGTCCTGGAACTCGATCTGCATATCAGGCTGGCCTCAGCGAACTTAGAGATCCACCTGCTTCTGCCTCTGGAGTGCTGGGATTAAAGGTGTGCACCATCACCACCTGGTTTGGCAAACTGTTTTAGCAGGGATTAGGATGGGGATTATATGGGCAACTCAGACTTGATGTGGACTTTCTTCGTGTTGTCCCCGTTCCTGTATCCTTTGCCGGTCTGTGGTGCTGCATCGCTTGTATTGTGCTGACTAAAATGTCATATCCAGAGTGCAACGCTAAGAAACATGTTTAACTTTAAATAGAGTGCAAGTCTTTCTCGGTTCACCCTCCTGAATGTCCTGAGATAACTAGTTTGGACGTTTGGGTGTGGGTAGGAGGAGATGGATTTGGAAGTGTGGAGATGCTATTTTTCATGGGGGATGGAGAGCTGGGAGAACCAATGACTTCCAAGATTCCATGGGAATGGACAAAGATTCTGATTCTAACTGTCACTGGCAAAAGTCCCAGCTCACGCCATGTCCTTCCTTTATGTTGAGGTGGAATTGTATGTTTGAGGACTCATTTAGTTCAAGAGCATTTGAGGTCTTGGAGGCCATAAACCAAGTAGGAATAACAGCTCCAACGTCACTTAGGGACCTGGTGAACGAAGCATGGGCGGACGCATCCAGAGCTCAGCACCTTGATTCCCGGAGACCTTCATCATCTGTGGCATGACACCTGGAGTGTGAAGATATGTGCTCATCATCTGGTCATGCCATACATTTACTTGTCGGTTTTGTTTTTTGTTTGTTTTGTTTTTCTAGGCAGGGGCTTGCTATGCAGTTTAGCCTGGACTTGAACTTATGATCCCGGGCCGGCGATGAAGCTCAGTTGTATGTGCTTGGCCTGCAGGAGGCCCTGTGCTCTGTTCCTAGCACCACATAAACGTGACACACTTCTGTAATCCCAGCTCCGAGGAGGCAGAGGCAGGAGGATCAGAATTCGAGATCATCTTTAACTATACAGCAAATTTATGGTCAACCTGTGTACCGAAGACCCCACTTCAAAAATACAACAACAACAAAAATTTTTTTTAAAGAAAAGAAATTCCAATCCTTATGCCTCAGCATCTGAGGGGAGAGCAGGAATTCTGGGCAGGTTCATCATACTTGGCTTTGATCTTCAGTTTTAATCACCTACTGTGTTTCATGCTCTGCCCAAGTCTTGGGGAGACAGTGGTGGGTAACATTTGGTCTCTTTCCCTTCTTAGCCTCCTTGAGGTTTTCACATGACCAAGGTCACGACCTAACTCATTAACTGATATTAATAATGATGATAACGACCTAATGTGCTTCCAATTTCAGAATGGAATAGCAAAACTGCCCTCATATCTTGGCTCTGCTGTTTGGGGGACATATATCTTCTTGGGTCAGGGTGCTCTCCTTTGGAAATGAGAGGCCCACCAACCAACCACCTGTCACAGCAAGCTGTAGTCCCACACCTTGGCGGGACATTTTCCAGCAGGGCTCTTTCTGATAGTGCTACTAGCAAGGCTGTGGTGGGAATATAGGAGACAAGGACGAACTTGAAACTTCCTCTTGTCCAGCTTAGTCCAGCTCAGTCCTCAAGAAACCACAGGGGCTGGAGTGTTCTTGGGACTGGAACCCAGGGCTTCCTGCATGCTAGAGAAGAACTCCATCAGAAAAAAAATTAATTAAAGTAGCAAATTTTTAAAAATATCTCTACGGGGGAGGCGGGGCTCTAGACTGGTGTCCCCTCCTGGACCATTCTCCATTTGTCCCGCAGCAACCCTTGCTAGCCTGCCCCCACGTTGACATGGTAGCCTGGCCTGCCACACTAAGTTGCTAACACGCACAGCATCACCTCCATTTGCTGAGGAGGAAACACAGTGCGGAGGAGGATGGCTGTGAGCCGAGCCAAGGACAGCAGGCTCTTGCGAGTTGATTCCCAAGATCAGGGTCTACGGGAGGTGGGGGCTGAGAGCCGGGGCTCCTCCTCTTGGTCAGCTCCCTCCCTTCCCTGGGAAAATCCAACAGGTGGTGGGCCCACTGCACTGGGGCCATTGTATGGCCTAGAGGGTCCTGAGAGTGTGTGTGGGAAGATGGATGCCTTCATTACCATCTGAATCCTGGGAAAGTGCAGGGCTGGAGGTGGGTGGGCGTGGGGCCGGGTGGGGGACTTGGCTGGCCCTGGCCGGACCACACAGCGCCTGGGAAGGGGGTCCCCACAAACTCTGAGAGAGCCTTTTAAAAATCCCAGGTAATGGGATTCCTCTTCTTGTTTAGCTCCTTAGTTTTAGGACATTTCCATCCTGTGAAGCTTAAACGGGACACAGACAGAAATACGAATTTTTAAAAGGAGAAACATTCCTGTTTCCCATCCATACTTTCTCAATTGCAATGTTTCACCACGGGCACTGGCCCACCAACCGCCTGTCACAGCAAGCTCTGTAGTCCCGCATCTTGGTGGGACATTTCCCAGCAGGGCTCTTCCTGACTGCTCTTCACATACGTCCCAGGTAACTCCAGAGTGATTAGTTGATGAACAAATTGATAGAGGCAGGGTTTGGATTTGAAAACTAGATGTGGTCAATTTGGCCAGAGTGGAAATGGCCGTGATGGGAAAATAAGCGAGGGAGAGAGAATGCCACTAGAATAACAATGTTCGGTGACCATTGTGTCCCACGTTACAGATGATGAGAATTCACTGACTAGAATCCCCACAAGGAGAGAACGGCACAGTCAGAATGGCATGTCCTGTTTCTCTAATCCAGTTCCTGCCATTTCTGGAGGTCTTCCCTGAGGGCGGGAAAAAGGAAGGCTACTTGGGAGATGGGGTGGGTGAGGGGACACAGAAAACTCAAACTGGGAGACACACACACACACACACAGTCGCACAACCATACACGCAGGCTCACACCCACCCACCCACCCCACACAGAGCAGAGAGAGGACAGAAGAGCACAGGTTCACAAGTTGATGCCAACAGGCTTGCAAATCTTTATGAGCGCATTCTCAAGCTAGTGTGCTCCTGCTCCCCACCAAGCATGCCGGCACATTCTCATAGAGACACACACTCCTAAGCCTATCAGAAACACGAGGGAGGGCATCGGCATGTACACTGTGGAGGAGAAAGTACAGGCAGCCACTGGCCTAGCCTGAGCTCTGGCACTAGACCAAAATGGTCTCTGATGGTGGAGGCCCACTTGGCAAAAGCCAAAGCAAGATGCTTATCTGACTGTCCAAGAAAGGAGGGCTGAAAGCCAACTGCTCGGCGGCATGCCGCTGCAGCCAGGTGTGCTGGGAAGTCCCTCCTCTGTGCCCGTAACCTTTGGGACAGAAAGGTGTGTAAGACAAGGCCTTCCTTTGTAGGCCAGGCTAGCCTATAATGCCACTGTCTTCCTGCCTCAGCCTCCACATCTACTGAGGAAGATAACTTTGAAATGACTAATTCACTTTTTGCTGTTTCTACTTTCGTCCTTTGGATCATCCCCATCCATGGACTCAGGCTCTCTCACTCACCCCCCTCTCCTTGTTTTGAGACAGAATCTCCCTGTGTCTCGATGGCTGGCCTGAAACTTGCTATGTAGACCAGTCTGGCCCCAAACTTGAAGTTCTCCTCCTGTCTCTGCCTCCCGAGTGCTGGAATTAGAGGTTGTGCCATCACTGGCAGCCTGAACAGTCACTCCATCTCAGCACAAAGCGCTGCCTGAATACGGAACCACACATCAAACCAGCTAAGAGCAGAAGTACAAGCTTGGCCAGGTGTGGCGGCCCAGCACTCACTCAGGAGGCAGAGGGAGGTGGATCTCTGTGAGTGGAGGCCAGCCAGGTCTATGTAGCAAGTTCCAGGCCAGCCAGGGCTGGACTGTTCCACAGACTGGGGGGGACTCAGAAGGGAGGGGATTTTAGCCTTCCCAGCAGACAGCCTCCGAATGACAGGGATCGGGTCCTGGCTGGAATGAGAGGCCAGGAACTGACGGGAAAGGGAAGACATCAAAATGATATGTACTGGGGAGCTGATTTAGGCCAAAAACATATAAGAAATAGCCAGGTTTGGTAGCACACGCCTTTAATCCCAGTACTTGAGAGGCAGGCGGATCTCTGTGAGTTTGAAGCCAATCTGGTCTATACAGTGAGTTCCAGAACAGCCAGGACTACATAGAGAGACTCTGCCTCAAATAACAACAACAACAAAGCAAAAACAAAAAACAAAACAAAAAACCCAAAATAGATTAAAAACATAAAAACAAAGAAGCAATATAGCTTTTAAAAAGGCCTTTCGTGGGGCTGGGGAGATGGCTCAGAGGTTAAGAGCACTGACTGTTCTCCCAGAGGTCCTGAGTTCAATTCCCAGCACCCACATGGTGGCTCACAACCATCTGTAATGAGATCTGGCACCCTCTCCTGTGTACATAATAAATAAATAAATCTTTTTTTTTAAAAAAAAAAGGCCTTTCATGTTACCAGTCCCTCTCTGTAGTATTATCTCCTCCATCCTGCCTTCCCTATAGAGACCACCACAGCAGCGGCCTAAACACACACAGAGAATTAAAATAGAGTCACCGTATAGTGGGACAACAATGTCCCTATGGGCACTACAGGCTAACAAAGAGAGAAGCCCGGTGCAGGAATGGGTTACCTCCTCTGAAGCTGAAGGCCAGTGATATCCCCAGACAAGCATTACAGGCTATTGCCAATGCCATGAGAACTGGACAGAAGACCCTATTGCTGAAGACACCACATACTTGAGTCACAGAACATGGAGAAATCAAGTCGGTGCTGACCTGGAAGCTCCATCCCTCCTGGCTAGTTTCATAGTTCTGGAAGGTACTATCTATGCTACCAGAGGAGAAAAGTAGTCATCAGTCTTATCCAGCTGTGAATCCTGCCCAATGATGCAACAGTAGTACGAACATCACGGGAGTAACCAATAACTTTCTGATTGGATTTCAATTCCGATCTATAAGGTGAATCCCATACCTATCACCATTATCAGGCCAAGAACCTGTTGCTAGATAGGTCACAGAAAATAGATAGGAAAACCTACAACTCCTCCTCTGCTAAATAGACACTGTCTTAAATTGATTCCTTTTTCCTTTTTTTTTTTTTTTTTTTTTTTTTTTTTGGTTTTTCGAGACAGGGTTTCTCTGTGTAGCTTTGCACCTTTCCTTGGAACTCACTCAGTAGCCCAGGTTGGCCTCAAACTCACAGAGATCCTCCTGCCTCTGCCTCCCGAGTGCTGGGATTAAAGGCCCTATTGATTTCTTTTAGGTTAGTGAATCTCTCCATCCTCATATGAGAAGTTTCTTTTCACAATAGATGGCAGTTAACACAACTGGTCAGGGCACAGTGAATAAGAGACTGCTAAGGGCCCAGCCCTAAGCGGGGCATCTTTTTCACAACCCTCCTAAGGCTCAGGGATTACCGTGGAAGAGGTGGTGGAAGACTGTAAGCCAGAGGCAGTGGATGACCACGAGGTGTTTCCCGGACATCGCAGGACAGCAGCACACAAGAACTCATAGTGGTTGTGACCGCATGCACAAGGCCTGTGGAACCTCGACCCAGACAAACTCCCAGTATGGGGTGTGTGTGTGTGTGTGTGTGTGTGTGTGTGTGTGTGTGTGTGTGTGTGTGATCAAGCTCCACTCCTCCCTGAGAAGGTATTGGCAATTGACACCTGCCATGAGTGGCTGAGCTAGTTTTCTTTAATGGTGTGGTCCCTGGTCGGTGCATCACACTTCAGGAGAAAGCCATACATCCAAGAATATATAAGCAACGCATACAGGACTAGATGTGCTAAAAAAAAAAAAAAAAAAGAATTCAACATTGGGCGAGTAGGGAAGGTGGGATAGGTCTAGGCATGGGGGGAGGGGGGAGTAGGAAAATATTGTGTGACATTCTCAAAGAACTAATACAAAGTCAAGAGGCAAACCAACAGGGCCTTATGTGAATCGTCACTGTGTGAAATGTATTGCTGTGCTTGGCGTAGTCAAAGCAAAATGGTCATTAGCTAGGCAGCAGGTGTAGGTGGGACTTCAGGGCAGAGAGAACTCCGGGAAGAAGAAAGGCAGAGTTGCCAGCTGGACGTGGAGGAAGCGGCATGAGCAGTACGGAGAAATGAGGGAAACGCAGATTAAAAGATGTGGGTTAATGTAAGTCATAAGAACTAGTTAGAAACAAGCCTAAGCTAAGGCCAAGCATTCATAACTAATAGTAAATCTCTGTGTCATTATTTGGGAGCTGGTGGTTGTGGTGATATTTTATTTGTGCTGAAATGTGGTGATATTTTATCTGTATGTAAATAAATAAAGTTTGCCTGGCGATCAGAGGACATAGCCAGCCATAAACAAAAGTCAGGTGTTGGTACCACACGCCCTTAATCCGATCACATGGCAGGCAGAGTCTGTGTGTTTAAGGACACCGCCAAGCGTGGTGACACACGTCTTTAATCCCAATACCAACCATAGAGTCCTGGAGGTCTGTATAGACAAGCAGTGACGAGGAAGTGAGGTGGCTGGGTTAAGAGCCAATGAGAAGGCAGAACAGCAAGGCAATAAAGGCGCAGGTTAGACAGGAAGAAGCTGGTTCTCTTGGGAAGCTACAGCGGCATGGTGAGCTAAGGTTAGCTGGTGGCTATTCCTATTTCTCTGATCTCTACGGCTTTCACCCCTATATTTGGCTCTGTGTTTCTTATTTAATAAGACTGTTTAGAGATTCGTCTACATGTGGTCTTGACGAGAAAGTTTATCTACAGCCTTATACTCGTTAATAAGTACTTTATCATTAAGCCACACTCCTAGCCCCAATAAAAGGTCTTTTTTTTTTTTTTTTTTTTTTTTTTTTAAGATTTTACATGTATGTTTTGCCTGAAGGTATTTCTGTGTACCACACGAGTGCCTGGTGTCTGCAGAAGAGGGCATCCGTTCCCCTGGATGTTACTGGAGTCATGGAGTTACAGATGGTTCTAACTCATCATGTGGGTGCTGTGAACCAAATGTCCTCTGTAAGAGTAGCAAATGCTCTTGGCCACTGGGCCATCTCCCTAGGCCTCCAACAAAGGCTCTCTCTTTTCTCTCTTTCTTTCTGAGACAGGATTTCTCTGTGTAGCTCTGACTGTCCTGGAACTCAGAGATCCGCCTGCATCTGCCTCCCGGGTGCTGGGATTAAAGGCATAAAGCTACCACTGGCTTTTTTTTTTTTTTCAAGACATGGTTTCCTCTGTGTAGCCCTGGCTGTCCTGGAACTCACTCTGTAGACCAGGCTGGCCTCAAACTCAAGAGATCTGCCTGCCTCTGCCTCCCGAGTGCTGGGATTAAAGGTGTACCAACATTATTTAAATTAGTGACATTTGGGAGAGGACCCAGTCCATTCTTGGTGGGGCCACTCCTGGGTTGGTGGCCCTGGGTTCCATAAGAAAGCAGGTTGAATCAATAGTGAGAACAAGCCAGTAAGCAGCATTCCTCCATGGCCTCTGCAGCAGCGCCTGTCTCCAGATTCCTGCTCAATTTGAGTTCCTGCCTTGGCTTCCTCCAGTGGACTGTGACTCAAGATGTGTAAGCCAAATAAACCCCTCAAGTTCTTTTGGTTGTGGTGTTTCATCGTTGCAATGGAACCCCTAAGACACGTGTCTCGTGCACACCCCAAACGTGTTCCTTGCAGGAAACACAGTGCACAAGAAAAAGGTTCCCAGGCCCTTGGCTCCTAGAACCCCTGTGGGTCACGGTGGGTGGGTAAATACTGCCGCTCGTTCTTTTCAGCGCTTCTGAACCTCTGCACTGTCCCCAGATTCTTTCATGTCAGTCAGGCCCCAGAGATCTTGAGCTCTGGAACTTTTTTTTCTTTGCAGTGTGGAGGATCAAATCCTGGCCTTGCACGGTAGGCCAGCGTGGTTCCACTGAGCTGTGTAGTCCCACTCTGTCTTAGGACTTGTCAAGGGAGAGGATGGGAATGTGAGGAGTTGCCTTGGGAGAGGATGGGAATGTGAGGAGTTGCCTTGGGAGAGGATGGGAATGTGAGGAGTTGCCTTGGGAGAGGATGGGAATGTGAGGAGTTGCCTTGGAACTGTCCCTTGCCCCCTGGACTCTCAAACTGGGCTAAAGAGAAGTTCCTCAGTTCTGGGTAACTAGCTGAAGATGAAGGATCATCCCTGGCTGAGGAAGGCCCTGCCCAGAGTATGGGTTCCCTGTAGTTTGCCTTGTAAGTTTCTGTGACCTTAAATCTCCTTGAGAGAGAGATTCAAGGTGGAGGGCTTCCTCATCCACCTTCTGCAAGGTGGGCCCTTTTCTTTTCCCCATCTTTTCTTCCTCTGTCTTTTTTTAAAAATATAATTTATTTTTATTCTATGTGCATTGGTGTTTTGCCTGCACATGTGTCTGTGTGAGGGTTCCCTGGAACTGGAGCCACAGATAGCCATGAGCCACCATCCAGGTGCTGGGAACTGAACCCAGGTCCTCTAGAAGAGCAGTCAGCTCTCCCAATCTCTAAGCAGTCTGTCTTTTTTTTTTTTTTCGAGACAGGGTTTCTCTGTGTAGCTTTGCGCCTTTCCTGGAACTCACTTGGTAGCCCAGGCTGGCCTCGAACTCACAGAGATCCGCCTGCCTCTGCCTCCCGAGTGCTGGGATTAAAGGCGTGCGCCACTCCCCCCCCCACCCCCCCCGCCCTTTTTTTTTTTTTTTTTGAGATAAAACTTTTTAATTACATTATTTTAGTGTATGTGGGTGTTCATGCCAAGGTGGAGACAGTTGTAGGAAGCAATCCTCTTCTACCACCACTTGGTTCTGAGGATCAAACTTGGGTTATTAGGCTTGGCAGCAGGTGTTTTCTATCCGGGTCATCTTGCTGGACTTGTCTCTCTTTTGATATAGTTTCTCATAGCCAAGGCTAGTCTTTAATTCCTACATTTTAACTGTTTATATTTTGTGTGTAGGGATGAGTGTATTATACTCCAGCACATGTGGAAAAGTCGGAGGACAGTTACCAGGAGTTGGTTCTCTTCTTCCAGCACGTGAGGCCCCAGGTCACTAGGCTTGGATGCAGGTGCCTTGACCCACTGAGATGTCTGGCCTGACCATTGACCTCAAGCCTGGCTGGAGGCCTTAAACTTCTGAACTTCGTATTGGGATTATGGGCATGCACCACCACACCCAGTCCTAAGGCTGCATCTGAGTAAACCTGTTTCTGTCTACCAACTTCTGGTCCTGTTTTTTGATTAGAGTGGTGAGCTGTAAGAACTTGATTATTCACATGAATGAGGCCATGAGAAAATTGTCAGGACATCTGGATGACCTTGGGTCCACTCTATAGCATGCCTTCAGGTTCCTGTCTCTCCTTTCTATCCAACCCATAGTCTCTGCTCTGGCCCCCTGGCTTGTTTATTTTAATGTCCATTAAGGATAACGACACTTCCCAGCTCAGAGTCCTCCCTTGGCTCCCCATTGTCTTTAGGATCAATTCTAAGTTCCTTGGTCTGGCTTTGTGCAAGGGCGGTGTACTGCTCCCCAGCTCACTCCTAAAGCCTCTGGCTTCTCTCCCTCTCTGCTGGGCCCTTTTCCTCTTCTGGACTAGGACTCATTCCTGGAGGAAGTGATGAAAAGCCAGGGAGGGAGATGAGCTTCCCCCCCTTACTTTCTGTGTATTTAATTTGGAGTCCGACAGATTTTCATTCATGTCTCATCCTACTGTTTCCTGCTGAGGTTCTTGTTACCATTTGGTTTTGGCACAGGGGATTGAGCCTAGGGGCCTCCTCCTTCTAAATCAATGCTTTACCAACTGAGCTCTGGCCCTAGGCTCTGGATCAAAATATTTAATATGAAATTTGATAAATTATTTCCTTGAATCTAGGTACACCATAAACTTGCAGGTACCCCACGATGGATTTCTTATCTTAAAGATTTATTATTTTATGTGTATGAGTGTATGTATGTGTGTACATGGTGCCTGTGGAGGTCAAAAGATGGTGTAAAATGCCCTGGGACTGGAGTTACAGACAACTGTGCGCTACCATGTGGGTTCTGGGAATTGAACCCAGGTCCTCTGCAAGAGCAACAAGTGTTCTTGACTACTGAGCCAACTCTCCAGACTTGGATCAAAATCTTTAAAAAAGCAAATAAGAACAAAATTGCTGGGCGTTGGTGGTGCACACCTTTAATCCCAGCACTAGGGAGGCAGAGCCAGGTGGATCTCTTTGAGTTTGAAGCCAGCCTGGTCTACAGAGCAAGATCCAGGAAAGGCGCAAAAAGCTACACAGAGAGATCCTGTCTTGAAAACAAAACTAAACAAAACAAAACAAACAAAAAAAGCCGGCAGTGGTGGCACACGCCTTTAATCCCAGCACTCGGGAGGCAGAGCCAGGTGGATCTCTGTGAGTTCGAAGCCAGCCTGGTCTACAGAGCTAGTCCAGAATAGGCTCCAAAGCTACAGAGAAACACTGTCTCAAAAAACAAAAAACAAAAAACAAACAAACAAACCAAAACAAAAAAAACAAATAAGAGGTTGCATATGTAGAAAATTTCTAGTAATCCTAGCCTGGTATACATAGAATTTCATCTAGGCTAGCCTGGGTTACATAGCAAGACCCTGTCTCAAAACCCAACAACTCACTTTATTATTATCATTATTATTATTTTTTTGGTTTTTCGAGACAGGGTTTCTCTGTGTAGCTTTGCACCTTTCCTGGAACTCACTCGGTAGCCCAGGCTAGCCTCGAACTCACAGAAATCCGCCTGCCTCTGCCTCCCGAGTGCTGGGATTAAAAGCGTGCGCCACTAACCGGCCGGCTCCCACTCACTTTGAATACTACTACCCTCCAAAAAGAAAAGGAAATCTTCCAAGTGGAATTTTATGTATCTTTTACCTCCAAATTTATCTTACATTCGTTTTGAGAGAATAGTCTTATGTAGCCCAAACTCTCTGCAGTGAAGCTCTGATGCTTCTGTCCCCACTTCCCTCCCGACCCCAACTCCAGCGTCACAGGAGTCAGCCACCACACCTAGCTTTCACTTAATATTGCTTTTTCACCTCTTGGGGATTCCTCCATAATATCTTTTACTGAGGATATACTAGATGTCTATGCTTCCAAGGACTGTTTAATCCCCAGCCACCCTTGAAGTAGAGGAAAATGTAGCTCAGATTAAACAAAGGATGCCTCATCTGAGGGAAGTATTCGCCGAAGACAATGCAGACCTTCGCATCCATTCATGTAACAGACAGTGCCTGCATGAGTCCGCACTAGGTGTTGGGGGGGCCAATTGTTCCCTCATTTTCCAGGTAAGAACACCAAAATACAGGGCTGGAGATACAGCTCAGCGATAAAGCGCTCGCCTAGCACGTGACCTTTCACAGATTCGGCCCCCTGGGACTGGGATGAAAGAAAAGCAATGGAGAGAAGGTAAAGCCAGACCAAATTCCGAAGCTTGTCCTTGGCCAGTGACCCCGCCCTCTTGGGTGGGACCAACGCCGACCACGCCCCCAAGGCGAATGGCTTCCGGCCGCAAAGCTGCGCGGGCGAGCAGCCCAGCTGGCGGCCCCCGCGGTGCGGAGGGAGGCGGCCCAGACTCGCTGGAGCCAGGCGCTGGCCGGGCCGACCGCCTGCGGGGCCCAGGTGTGGCCTTGGCGGGGGCGGGAGAGGTGGCGCTTTCCTTCCCGCTCGCGCGGCCCTTCCTGGCGCACCCCGCAGGATGCTGCTCCTCCCGTGGCCGGCAGTCACGTGGGGAGTCCAAAGTGGGGGAGCAGGAAGGAGGTACATGCCGCAGAGACCCCAGCCAGCCTGGCTTTTTTTCCTCCCTTGGTGTGGTGGCAGTGGCACTTAGTTTTGCAAGGGCAGCTGATGTCATAGGCCCTTGCTTTGCCCACCAGGACCAGGAGGCCCCTCTCCTGCGGCGTCCATCTTGACATGTCCACCCAGTCATCTGTTTAAATCAGTGTCCCCGGAGGAATGTCATCTTGCAGGATGTCAGCTCTGGAGAACCACCATTTGAGTTCCTTGCTAAGTCCTTGGTGCCTTAGCTAGTGAGTGTCTGACACACTGCATGGAAACAGCAGGGACTTCCCATAACGGGACCGACCGGCCCTGGGAGGAAGCTCTCACCCCTTAGCTGGGGATAGGGGCCAGATGTCAGGACACTGCCACCCCATCGTGGAAGCCAGAATTGGGAAGCCTTTGACGTCGTCATTCTCTCTCCACACCCCTATGCTGTCCCTAAGGAAAAGAACCAGGAATCTAGCGAAGTGGTTGAGCATGAGCTTAGAAGCCAGACACCACGGTTCAAACCGCCCCCCAGGCACCTACTAATGGCCTCACTGCCTCAGTTTCCTTATCTGTAAATAGGATGGTAGGTACCATATAGGATTACAATTAATCTTCCCGTTGGCTTTGAGAGAGGGTCTCATAAAGAGGCCTTGAACTCTCTGCAGCCAAGGGGACCTTAGCCTGAGTGCTGGGATTAGTTGGGCACCAGCATGACCAATCATGCTTTTCTCGCTTTTTTTTGCAATAGGGTCTCTCCTCATGTAGCCCTGGCTGGCCTGGATGTAGACCAGGCTCCTCTCAGCTTGCTGCCTCTGCAAGTACTGGGATGACAGGCATTCACTACACAGGGGTACAACCAACTACTTCTAGAATACCAGCACAATGCTGGCCACATGCGTACCCGGTTCATATGGAGTATTGGGGTCTCTTGCAGGGATAGTCTTACAGCCTCCTCCTGCTACAACCAGGAGAAGCCAAGGCACACAGAGAACATCACAAATCAGGGGAAATCTGTCTGAAAGCAGCTTCCCGAGGATCCACCCCCCCACTCCAGGGTGAGCCTGGCCCCAGGCCCAACGGAGGCCCTGCCCACCCCCCCACCCCAGGGTGAGCCTGGCCCCAGGCCCACCGGAGGCCCTGCCCACCCACCCACCCCGCACCCCAGTGTGCAGGACCAGTGCGTGCCCGGCCTGGTGCCATTTTTCCATGGGGCTCAGGCGGTGGCGGTTCACATCTGGAGTCTAGACTCAGAGGCTCTGCTGGCCGGGCCTACCGCCCAGGCTGGGCCCCGCTGCCCGCTGTTTGCTCAGCTGAAGCTGGTTAATTGGAACTGGAGTGGCCTCTGTGGCTGGTTGGCCAGGCAGGCCCTGATCGGTGCTACAAGGTCTGTGGAACATCTGGCCGGGCCAGGACGGTCATTAGGTGGCAGGCGCCCGGCGCCACTGCCACCTCAGCCTCTGCTGGGGGTCGGCTGTGACTCAATGAGGCCTTTGTGGGCTGTGGGCTGTAGAAGCCAACCACACTGTGTGCCTGGGCTGCCTGCCCCATCTGCCACCCTCAGAGGGGCTTTGTTCCAGGACCACACGGCCTCCCCCTGAAGGCAGTACAAGCCTGCAGAGATCCGAGAAGCCCCTAAAGAGATCCCCTGGCTGGAGGAGCCTTTGAGACTTTCCTCTCCATAGAATTTTAGACCCAGAGAAGTTGGGTGGCTGACTCAGAGGAGCCCAGCATACCAGCCACAGTGACTTGGTCTTAGAAGGTCTGGAGAAGAGCACAGTGCTTCAGTACACTGAGCTGGACAACCGCTTGAGGTCACATCCATGTCTGAGAGCAAGCTGCCCTCATTTCCTCATCTGTATGGTGAGGCTAACAATGTGTTAACACATTGGTCCACATCGGAACCCAGGGAAGACTCAACCCCCGTATTCTCACTCCCAGGGTCTGGCCATGTTTGTTCTCTGGCTACTTCCAATCTGTTATTTTTAGGCATTAAACCTGAACGCTGGACAGGGAAGGTCATGGCCATTGTCCGGTCTCAGTTTCCCCACCTGGGCAGGTGTCCCCTGGACTCTCCTGAAGGTCAGAGGTGAGGGAAAACTCTGGCGTTGGGACCCCTAACTCCTGTCCCCGGATGGCCTCTTATAGTCACTGGAGCCTACTCCCTTCCTAACCCAGGCTCTCTGAAGATCTGGGCTTTATGTTGGGAAGCCCAGGAATGGGCAGAATGGGAAAGATGGAGCTTTGATCTCCAGCCAGACGGACAGCAAGCCCAGGGAGAGCCGCCTGTCCAGTTACAGTTCCCTGTGAGTCAGGTGCCCGTGAGTCTCTCATCTCCTCATGCCAAGGCCAGCGGGACGCAGCAAGCACTTGCCCACCACCTTCACTGTCCCCAAGGGTTTGGAAGAGCGTGGTGAGGAAAAACCACAGGCCGGGGAAGAAGACGCGTGAGGACCCACCCTCTTCTGGCCTGGCAATGGGGTGGGCACCCAAGAAGGGGCTTGCAGAGACCTCGTGAGCTTAGCACAAGACACTAGGTGAAGCCGGGAACCCCCCAGGAGCACAGTGCCCGACAGCCATGGGATGAGTTTTTAATGTGAGTCAGTCCACAATACAAAATCTAAAAACCACGTTCGGCTCCCACCTGGCTCCTGGGAAAAGAAGAAGCAGAGGGTTTCCTTGGCCTGCAGGGGATGAGGAGCAGCAGAGGAAGCCAGAGAAAGGGGAGAGGGAAACAGGCAGCAGCGGCCCGCTCCCCGTCCTGGAGCCACCCTCGCCTCCTGCAGGTGTCCTGTCGGGATCCCACAGGCCGTCCCGTCTGTCCGATTTGGCCCTCAAGGGTCAGGCAGCGGCCGCCTCACTTCTCCTTCTTCTCTAGCTTCTTCGATGCTGACGTCTCTGTTGTCACCTCTTTGGATTCAGTTCCAGTTGCTTGATCTTTCGGGTTTGACTCCTCGTAACTGACCGGAAAACAAAGGAACACACTGAGAGGATGCTGAGGGCAGAGTCCTCGCCACCCCCTCTCTTTGCGATCTCAGGGAATCACAAGGACCCGCATCTCAAGCCTGGCCTCTGGCCCCAGCCGTCTGGGTGTCCTCGTGGACACCCTGCTTGGCTTTCTCTGTGCCCTGTGCTGCCAAAGGGCTGTAAGGGCAGCAGCAAATGGGAGAGGCTGGGCCTGGACTTGTGCAGGTCAACACTAAACTTCTCGAACCTTCTGCTGGAGAGCAGCAGATAGCACTAGGGATGAGACTCGGGGAGACCAGCTGTCTCCTGGGGCGCATGGTGGAGTTAGAGCTCAGCCCTGGGTGAGGACTGGTCTGGCAAATCGCAGAGTGCTGCTCATTAGGATGGACACACTAGGTCTTACCAGGGGCTCTGCTTACTGAGCACCTGTGCCCATTCAAGCACAATGCCTATTTCCTGCCTGGTTCAGGTGGGCACCAGGTGCTTGCTTGATGGATGAAGGCCATAGAGGAGAAAGTGGTGTGTTCAGGGGCAAACACGCAAGCAGGCAGTCATGGTGTCTGCTAGTCTCACAGGCCACTCATGCTCATCTCATGTGACTTCCCTCTGTGGGTGAGCACCCCAGGGTTCTGCCTTGGGGCCGGGCAGCAAGTGCTTGTGGCTGTGAAGAGCGGCCTCCTGCCATCAGCCCCAGGCACACTCCATGACTTGACACCAGGGCTAGAGCTTCTGCCCTACCTTAGGCCCAGGACAGTGGGGGGAGCGGGCAGGTGGGCACCCGCTGGGCACTACATGGCGCTGGGATTCTGCGGGCGCCGGCGACGAGGGCCAGCCAGCTTCTGCTGCATGGAGTCGGCCAGGCTGGCAGGGGAGCCCGAGACTGTGGGGAAGTGAGTGAGCCTCGGCGTATGAGGCAGGATTACGGCCGAGGACTCGTAGCTGTGTAAGAGACAGACAGAGAAGACAGAACAAGTAGATGGAGAGGGGAAGAGGAAGGAAGGACAGAGACCTCCTTCCCGAGGAGCACAGAACACAGCTCTTGGTCACCTGGCTTGCACTTGCCCTTCACTGTGGTAAAGCAGCCTGTGCTGTTTTGGGGGAAGATGCACCACTGCAAACAAGTGTGAAGGAGGGCTCACGGTGCTGGGCTGGCACGCTGTGAACTAGTTCTCCAACATATGCTGTTCCGCAACACACGAAGTGCCCGGGAGCCGCTCAGCAGGAGAGCATGTGCTGAGACTAAGTGAGGACCCGGATTGAACCTCAGCCCTCTGAAACACCACACAGGAAAAGCACCAAAGTGCAGAGAAGATGCTGGAGATCCTGTCAGTGCACAGATGTCTCTGAAGGTCTGTAAGAATTGGCCTCCCGCAGGCCAGGTAGGAGGCTATCCTCCCTTCTCACAGCGGTGCCGTGTCTGTGTGTGTGTGTGTGTGTGTGTGTGTGTGTGTGTGTGTGTGTGTGTGTGTGTGTGTGTGTGTGTGTGTTGTCTGTGTGTGAGTGTGGGAGCCAGAGATTAATGTTGTCTTCCTCTATAACTCTGCACCTTATGTTTTGAGACAGGGTCTCTTACTGAACCACAGCTCACCTATTGGCAAGATTGGCTGTCCAGTGAGCTCCAAGGATCTGTATGTCTGTCCCACCCAAAGCTAGGGTTACAGATGTGTGCCACTCTGCCCATCTGGGTATCCAAACACAGGTCTTCATGTTGGTGCAGCAGGCACTTTAATAACCGAGCTAGCTCCCTAGTTGGTTTAAAACAAAATAAAACAAAACAACCTTCGTGTGTGCCGTGGTGCTTGTGAGGAGGTCAGAGGACAACTTCTGGGATCAAACTCAGGTCCTCAAGCTTGGCAGCAAGCAACGTTACCTTGTAAGCCATCTCACCCATTTAAAAAAAATTCATGCCAGGCGGTGGTGGCACACGCCTTTAATCCCAGCACTGGGAGCCAGAGCCAGGCGGATCTATGTGCGTTCGAGGCTAGCCTGGTCTACAGAGCGAGATCCAGGACAGGCACCATAACTACACAGAGAAACCCTGTCTCGAAAAACAAAAAACAAAAATTCACTTCCATTTTCTGTACGTGTGTTTGGCCTGCATTTATGCATGCACACCAAGCGCCTGCAGATGTAAGAGGAATGTGTTGGAGCCCTGGAACTGGAGTTTACAGAAGGGTGTGAGCACCCGGGGGTGCTGGGAACCAAAACCACGTTCTCTTTAAGGGCAAGAAGTGCTCTTAACTGCCGAGCCATCTTCCCAGCTCTCTTTTTAACAACTTTCTGAACTTCAAAAATGTTATTTATTAATTTAGAGACAGGATTTTACAATGTTGCCCTGGATGGGCTGAGATTGTACTGTACAGAGATGTACCTGCCTCTGTCTTCTGAATGCTAGGATCAAGGGCATGTATCACCATGCCAGGCTTTTTAGTCACCATATTGATGCTGAACTTAGTGTGGACACCTGATACACATGACACACCACAGTTCAGAACTTCTGGACTTGAGCAATCCTCCTGTCTCAGCCTCCCCAGTAGCTGGGACCACAGGTGTGCACCTGGCTGAAACAAGGTTTTATTTTGCCACCCAGGCTGCTGGCCCAGAGCTTGCTATATAGTGCGGGCTGGTTTTGAAATCAGAGATATCCTGTCCCAATCTTCTAAGTACAGGGATTAAGGCATGCAGCACCATAAGACACAGGCTCAGCTGCGAATATGAAAAAGCAAGGGGAACACTCCTCCACTGTTGGTGGGGGTGCAAACTTATACAACCACTGTGGAAATCAGTATGGCAGTTTCTCAGAAAACTGGGAATCGATTTACCTCAAGACCCAGCCATACCACTCTTGGGCATATATCCAAGGAATGCTCAATCGTACCACAAAGATACATGCTCAACTATGTTCATATCAGCATTATTCATAATAGCCAGAACCTGGAAATAACCTAGATACCCGTCAACCAAAGAATGGATTAAGAAAATGTGGTACATATACACAATGGAGTACTACTCAGCAGAGAAAAACAATGACAGCATGAAATTTGCAGGCAAATGGATGGAACTAGAAAATATCATCCTGAGTGAGGTAACCCAAACCCAGAAGGACAAACATGGTATGTACTCACTCATAAGAGGATTCTAGATATAAAGCAAAGAACAATCAGACTGCAACCCCCAGAACCAGGGAGGCTACATAGCAGGGGGGACCCTAGGATGACTGTGGCTTATAATAAGTTTTGGTTTTACCCAATCACTGGGCAAGCTTTAGTGAAACATTTCACTATTAGGATAAGAATTTATACTGTATCAAGCTGATAATAGAAAAATAAATAAATAAAAATGGGGAAATTTTTTTTTTATATCCAACTGGGTGCTGAGTATCCAAACACAGGTTTTAATTCTTACGCAGCAGGCACTTTGCTGACCAAGCTCTCTCCCTGGTCTCATATATTTGAATGTTTAGTCATCAGGGAGTGGCACTATTTGAAAAGAATTAGGAGGTATGGCCTTGCTGGAGGAAGAGTGCCCGTGCCGGCCCAGCGTCACTCTCAGCCTACCGACCAGGATGCAGCTCTCAGCTCCGGCCCTAGCATCAAACATGCCACCACGCTCCCTGCCACGATGCTAACCCTCCGAACGGTGAGCAAGCCCCAGTCAAATGCTTCCTTCCACACGAGTTGCCTTGGTCACGGTGTCTCTTCACAGCGACAGAACAGTGACTGAGACAAATACATTACTTGTGTGTGTTGTGGTGCTTATGAGGTCAGAGGACAACTTATGGGAGTTGGCACATGTGTGTGTGTATGTACATGGGTGCAGGTGAGTACATGTGCAGAGTACAGGTGCCCCATGGAGGCTTCAGGTTCCCCCAGAGACATGGTTGTCAGCTGCCCAATGTGGGTTCTAAGAACCGAACTAGAGTCCTCTGGGAGAGCAGCAGGTCCTCTTATCTGCTGAGTCAACTCTCTAGCCCCAGCAAGGGCACTTGGAACCATGCAAATGTGCAACCCATTCAAGAGCCAATCAGTGAACGAACTTTTCAAAAGGGGAGTGGCAGTGAGAGAGAAAAAAGCGCAAGAGACCAGGTTGAGAATGGGAGAGGACAGAGGAGAGAAAGGCTACCTGCTTTTCCCTAAGGACCTTCTGGGCAGGGTGGGGCTTACACAGAAGAACATTTAGGAATGGGGCCTTGGGGTGGGGGGCACCTTCTGCCCTGGCTGGGTGCTCAGAGCTCAAGCTGCTGAGGATACAGGGGATGGTTCAGATGTTTCTCCAAGCATGGATGTGCAGAGGGAGGGATGTAAGTGCTGACCTCGAGGATCAGCTGCATGCCACAAGACAGGGGTGGGCGGGCTTCCGAGGGCAGGCCGGGAGCTGGGGATTCCAGGCAGGGCAGGCACGGGGAAGAGGTGAGTCATCTGCAGCCCTGAGGCATCCAGGTGCACAGAAGGCCGTGGCAGGCACTCGGGGGACAACTTAAGGCCAAGCAGGTGGAGTTGGGTGAAGGGCCCGAGTGGGCAGCTTTAACAGTAGCTGGCAGCTATTTCTAGGCCTTTGGCAGACAGGGTTGATGGTGCCTGGGAGCAGACACCTGCTGGGAGTCATGCAGGCCCTGGGGTAGGGGTGGGGCGGTGCACAAGGTGTGGCAGATATGGCAGCAGCCAGGGAGGAAGGGGACTGTGTATCTGAAAACAAGCTGTGGGGTATGGCTACGGAGGCATCTGGACGGGGATGGACATGACTTCCTGTGGAGGTGTCCTTGTCCTAGAACATGCAAACACGCTGGGGGAAAAGATGAGCCTCAAGCCACCTGGCAGAGCTAGCTTGTGATCCAAGGCCCGGGAGAGCAGGCAGCCATCCCTTTAAGACACAGCAGGCGCGTGGTATGGGCTGCCCTAGACTAGACCTCCCCTGGCTCCTAGGGAAGGTCCCACTGGTGACCACAGGCCAGGCAGCTAGTCACTGGCGGAAAGGAACAGGTGGTGGGAACACTCCCTTGGAGACATGCTCATGTGACCCGGCAGGCCATGCAGGTGCGCGAGGGCCCGTCTGCATGTCTGCTCCACCCCGCCTTACCTGAACATCTCTGCCACTTCTCCCTTGGCCAGTGCCACCAGGACAGGAAAGCCAATGCAGGCAGGAACCAGGTACAGGAGAGCGGGCTGGGAAAAGACAGAGGCTTGTGAGGCCAGGCACTCCACCCTTTTCCAGACCTGACTGACGGACAGCTCAGACCCAGGTTTGCAGAGTGAGTCAGTGGCTGAGCCAAGCACAGGGCTGGAGTCCCAGACCAGGGCTGCTCCTCCCTGGGAGGGAAAGCATGCGCTGCAGGAAAGGGCGCAGCGCTCTAGGCTCCTCAGGTAGTGTCTGCATCACAGAGCGGCTCAGTGCTGCTCCTTCTCGGCCGGCTCTCTTCCTAGAAGCCTGCAGCCTAGGCTGGGGCAGAGCCTTGCACTTTAGTAATGCTCACGAAACACTGTAATGATGGCGACAAGGACGGTAGCCAGACAAGACCGTTAGCCGCGGTTGGTGTTAGCGTGACTCCTGCTCACTGGCTTTCACTCTCATGTGCTCTGCTCTCCACGTCCCCTACTTCCAAGTCTGTGCTGAGACTCCCGAGAAAGCTGGGAGAAAAGGAAGACTGTCCCCAGCGCTTGAGGCTTTTCCTGGTGGTTCCAGCTCACCTCCATGGCTGTGACCACCCCCTTTGGGCAGAGAAGGCCTAACGTTCTAGAGGGAGGGGACAGTCTAGGTCTCAGTTCTAAGAGTTAAGCTGAGGACAGAAGCCCCACGTCCTAGGCTGTGACGTCACTCCTTGCTCCTTTCCTCTAAAGGTGAACGTCACACCTGTTGGATACTCTAAAGTCATCAATGATGCCAGTGGCCTAAGGCCCCACGAGACGTGACCCTTGTCATCACCTCTTCCCATCTCCGACCGACCTCACTCCCGACCACAGCCCCAGTACCCCGGCATGTGCAGCTGCCACTGCCTAGGCGTTCTTGCCCTCTGCCCAGCTCCTCCTGTCCTCAGCCCTCAGCTCTGTGGAGAAGCCCCCACTGGCACAGCATCAGGTCCCCGGCAGTGTGGAAGTGATTATCCTAGGCAGAATAGAGTCTCTATCCCCTGCTGGGCGGTGGACTTGGATAGAGCAAGTGCCTGCTGTCCTATTCAGTCTGTATGCGTGGCATCCCAGAGGGCCTGGGGGTGGGCAGGTATGCGGTATACTGGTGGCTTCTTTGCCATGCTCACCAAGTTAGGTCTTGGAGATGAATGGGATGAGATTAAAGAGACATCATTCTCAGTACAAAACCAGCCTGGGACCCAAGAACCACAGGATCTGTCCCCTGCGTCTGAGGATGAGCTTCAGGAGACCATTTCTTGGCACTGGTCTGGGTGGGTGGTGAGCCACATTACTTTATACAGATTACCCTAGAATCTAATAATAGTATTCAGACCGAAGTTCTAAAGATGATGTTCCTGATTTGCCCAAGGTCATAGAAGGTCTGTGAGGCCAAGCTGAGTTAGGATCTGGGGAGCTGGCCCTTCGTTCTTTCTTGGGTCCTTGCTGTGGGTTTTTTAGGTCCATGCCCCAAGCTGTGAGAAGCAGCTGGCGGTACTCTAAGCCCTAAGCTAGCCCCAGAAACAAGACACATGGAATGGTTTAAAAGCCTCCAGGTCTCCAGGTGATGGTGGAGCACACCTGTAATCCCAGCACTCGGGAGGCAGAGACAGTGGGTTCTGTGAGTTCCAGGCCAGCCTGGTCTACAAAGTGAGTTCTAGGACAGCCAGGGCTGTTACACAGAGCAATCCTGTCTCCAAATAAA